>NC_084903.1:17998291-18324405 GCF_949316345.1 Pungitius pungitius
TCCTACGACATGATATTTGGACCTGCCAACCTGGGGGACGATGCCATTAGGAACTTCAGAGCGAAGCACCACTGCAACTCCTGCTGTCGGAAACTCAAGCTTCCAGGTGACGCACGTTGACCGGCTGCTGTTCAGGGACCCAACCTGAACAAAAACCTTCTACTGCTTTAAGAGACAAACACACCCCACTTTAAGTGCTTCGTGCTCCGACACGTCTCGTTTAGCACAGAACCTTTCCTCCATTTTGATCCAAGATTTTTAGAAGCTCTAATCGGTTGTAACATGTTGACTTTGTACCTTCGTCTTCCAGATCTAAAGCGGAACGATTACACTCCAGATAAGGTGACCTTCCCACATGACGACCCTTCCAACCCGGGGGGCAGCGTAAAAGAGGCCCGTCAATCAATGAGGCAGATGCTGTGATTGGTTTGGAGACACAGAGAGAGAACACACAACAAACGATTTAACACAAAGCCAAGGAGCAGAGAGGCTCGCCCAATCAACTGGAAGATTCACCCCTTGTTTCCGTGGAAACCAGTGCATGCAGATGTCATATTTTTTGTTGATTCCGCCAAAATGCTGTGTTGAATCCAACCATGCTGACATACATACATATATATATATAAATATATAAAATGAGAGAGCGAACGGGATTTATTGACGGGTATAATATCATTGCAGAGGGTTTATTATTTATTTAAGTTTGAGAAGTTGCCTTGTCTAAAAAGAACAAATCTAAGTGCTTTGTACACGTGTTACAGCAGCTTCAGAGCCTGCTGGGACTCCGTCACTGCAACAACGCAGTTTGTCACCACATCATTTTTATAAATGTGTAAACACTTATATCACAACCTTTTATCTTAGTTAATGGGCAGACCTACATGCATTTGAAAATCTTGTAAAATATGGGCTGATTGCAATGCAACTTTTACAGATGTGATGTATGTCATTTTATTGTATTGAAAGTGTGTCCACTAAAAAAATATTGCGGGAAGTTTTTATTGTTACAAAGGTACTATTGCTATATCGTTGTCATCAACTATCGTATGAGCAAATTACAATCCAGTGTATCTTATAGATACTGTTATCTGGCATGAGCTGAACAGAATATTTTATTCAGGGGAACTGACAGACTTAAGGGTATTACTGTATACATTTTGTACTGGACATCATTTTAAACAAATAAAAATGTAAAAAAGCTTTAGCAACATTGCTCAGCTCTATTTTGTCAATGCATGACCAATATTTTGTTTCAATATCAAGGAACAAACACACTTTAACCGTTCAGAAGTGTGTGTGTGTGTGTGTGTGTGTGTCTTATTTATTATTCTAATGGGAGGCTTGTCGAGGTACTGTACAATTTATTGGGGGAAACTTTTTTTGTTTCTGCCGCTTGAGCAGATTCTAATTCCAAATGTTTCCGTCTCATTGAGCCCATCATCACTGGAGCAGTACGGGCCTGTTGATGAAAGGGAGGGGGGGGTGTAGGGGGGGGGTGTGGGAGACAATGAGTCCGGTGTACGAGCGGAGGCAGCTGCTGGTATTTGAATCCTCACACAGCGACTTTGTGTCGGGCTGATTGACAGCTCACCTGCGAGCCGCTGTGGGTTCAGCCGAGGACGCGCCGCTGGTCAGCTGATCGCTCGCGTTGTCCTCAGAGAACCTTTTATCAACTTTATTCACGCGAGCAGCAGACACGTCGCGCCGTGTGAGGAAGGAGGAAGTGTAATTCTGGTAAACAACACCGTTTGCCAAGCGTGACACATCATCTCTGCGGACGGCTCTACCCTCCCACTCGGTGCGGGGGCTCGTATATTAGCCCCACTCCGCCCTGCAGCGCTTCATCCAGCTCCCCGCTGTACTTTGCGCAGCTCTTCGTTAAACTCCAAAGCTCAGATACACACCCGCAGCGGGACGATGGCAACCATCGCTGTTGAATATTGGTAAGTTCTTCATTTACAAACATTTAAACTTGTGCTTACTTAAACTTAATAGCCCGCTTTTGCTTTGAATGGCTCGTTTTGTGCATATTTGAACCGCGCCCTGTGAGGAAGCCTCATTGTTTCGTGTTGTGTCGCAGTGGAGGATGAGGTTACTCATCCCGCTCCCGCCGCCTGGAAAATGACCTCAAACAGGTTCCTGGGGTGAAGAAGGTCACCGGGACCACGGGCCGGAAAGGTGACTTTAACGTTCTCTGTCCTCTCCAGCGTGACGTAGCACATTAACCACGAGGCCTTGAAACGTCGCAGTGAAACGACAGTGGCTCCTGTTCACTTGTATCTCATGGGTTTATATATAAATATATTTATGGGTTGTTTATATGTAGCAAATTGTCGTACGTAGCATTGTGCTGACTGGGGTCGACCTTAAAGTTTAAATAATAAACTACATTTCAGTGAATTGACGCTGGTGCATTTGCCCCCCCCTACAGACAGCTTTGAGGTGTCGCTGGACGGTAAGCTGATCTACTCCAAGCTTCAGAAGGGATCGTTTCCTGACCCGTCTCAGGTCAGTGTCTTCCTGACACACACATCGGCCTTTTTCTTTTCAAAGATGAAAAGGGGGGCTTCGTAGTTTCGGTTTAAGTAAAACCTGGTGAAGCTCATTTTAAGGAAGTGCTAGTCATTTGCTGCGGAAAACACATTTTGTCGACTTTATTTATATTTTGGTGCTCAATATAATATTTTCATAATGTTCTTCTTTTGGTGCAAAAACAAAAGTAAACTTTTAACCAATACTTTCCATAAGCACGTGACTACTGACGGCGCTCCTGAAAGCAGCGCGCAGGCGCGCGCGCGCACAAACACACGGACACACACACACACACACACACACACGTTCTTTTACCAGCCCTGACCTGCTTGATGATGCTTCTATTGCTTTGACCATGTGGGCCTCACCCGTTGTTTGGTTCTGTCTGGACGGGTTCCGTTGGCCGCGTGACTCACACTAGGTTCTGTATTTGTTTGGTTTTACAGCTGGTGGAGATGGTGAAGAAGATGATTGGCAAATAAGGAGGAGGGAAAGGGGAGGGAGAGTCATAAATGAGCTCCCTTCTTTTAAAAAGCTGTATTCACACTGCAAGGACGAGGGTTTGGTTTCTCTTCACGGTTCGGATGCTAATCTGAATACAAAAAGGGAAATTAAAATGTAAAACATTAAATCATTGAAAAAACAAGGTCATTTTGGACCAAAATGAAAAGCTTTTAAAGTCTCAGCATCAGCCACGAAGGGGATCTGACCGCTTGTCTTCGCGGTGAATACAGACAAAGGCGAGAAGATGACGAGGCCTGCTCTGGGGAGCCAGACACTGATCCGCACTCTAGTTTATGAATGTTCACATTAAAAGTCACTCAGTGTGGACACGATGGAAGTCTAGGAGCCATTCAGCTGACTGGAGCCCGACGAGCTGCCTTCGTCACGTCCGTCTGCTATTTACTCACAAACGAATCGCCTCTGCTGCACTACTCGGGAATCTTGCTTAAGCCACACACATTTTTTTCACATTTAGCTTTTCTCCATTTGGATCATTCAAAAGGCTGCAGGTCCCCTGATTGGGCTCAAGGATAGTTTGCCTTTTGTGGAAAAATACTCTGTCGTGTCAACGGAATCTTCTTAACATATTATTATCAAAGACATCAGGTATATTTTGTATTTGTACTCCCCATATATGCTCTTCTTTTAAAATATATATAGATGGATTATCACCTGGATGTTTTGTAATAAAGAGCACTGCCATCTCTGTTATACATACATTTTACCAGCTTAGATAAACAACAAACTACAACTACAAATGTTAAACATGTGATATTTAATTTGACTTTGAGCATATAGTTGAACTTTTTTAAAGACAATTTACAGCATTGTTACAATACTGTTATCTAATTTGTAATCAATTCCAACACAATTTCCTGAAGTGCAATAAATAATATCTTTGAAAAGAATGTGTGGAATCATTGATTTAAAAGATGTTTTATTTTCTTTTGTGCGGTGATCTGAGCCGACGTGACTGACTCGCCGTCACAAACTAATCAACTCTGTGACGCATCCTCCTGTTTCCATTCATGTTTTTATATTCTCATTAAAGGCTTTTAAATGTGAATCTGCAAAGTCGGTGAGTAGTAAGTTTAGGTGTCCAACCAATCATGATGTTTGTGTTTTTTTGCCTCTGAAATGTAATAAAACGTTTTTATTGATTTCAAATGTATTTCCCTTGTGTGAATGAGTACACTTGTTTGCTCTTTATCTGTGGACACTTGACAGTGAACTCACAATGTTTTTTGTGACTACCGGGCTTCCTTTTATCTCCTCGGCCGTGTGTGAGAACATCTGGACCAGCTGTCTGTTGTTGTGTTGCTCTGTGGAGGTCACAGAGTTTCTCACCCTTTCGAGGTGCAGCGGCTCAGAAATAAGCTCTTTGGATACTTTAAATGATTAGGATGGCTCCTCCTTTGGGTTTGGGATTTGTTGAATAAATGTATCAATCAGCTTATGGGTCGAGAGGACTCGTGTTGCGGGCTCTAAACTTTGGCTTTTTAAAACCCTCAAGGTTGGGTTTTAAATCGGCTACAGATGTCCATGTAATCTCTGCAGCACATAATCCATATGATCACATGACTATAATAACAACGCTCGATTTGGGTCTTCACTGGTAAGAGTCAAGCGTATCAACAGGAAACATCCATCCCCACATCAGAGGTCGCTGTGGTTCTCTTTCTCGCAAACAATGTGGGTGTGTGTTGTGACCGTAATGGAGACAAGTGTGTGTGTGTGTGTGTGTTCGGTAAATGCTCAGTTTCATTGCTCCAAATGAATATAAAGACCAACACATGGTCCCTTTGTGTATAACAAGTAGGACGTGCAGGAACAATTACCTCATTGCTGTGTCATGGCGGGCGAACACTCACACGCTCACACACAAAGGCCTCATTTGTAACGTGTGACAAGTGTGCGACTTTATTTCCGATTAATTAAACCGCTTGTATTTGGGTTTTTTTTATTTCCGTTCGTTGAAGCTCAGGTACAAAGTCTTCAGTCAATCCGTTTCAGTGTGAAACTTGAACCATCATCATTCTAAGGACAGAAACGGCTTTTCATTTACGATTCAGTGATGTGTTCATACTTTCGATCACACCACGGTCTGAATGGCATCCGTGGCCCATTTCAAGCTTGTGAATGTTCAATCCACATTTAGGAGATGAGGAAGAGTTTTATAAGCCCGCCAACACTTACTGTTGAATGTTTATATTGACTTACTTCAATGCAAGTAATATTGGACTAAATATAGCAGTAGAGCGTTACATTGTTACTGTAGTAATGCATTACTGTGCGCTTCAACATAGTAGCTGGTCAAAAAATAACATTTTAGCTGATTCAACTTATGTTAACTTACTTAAAATTAAATGTCAAATGAATGCATTTGGGTTTAGGTGCACATATAATGACTCCAGTGTAATAGAATACATTTAAAAAATCACCGCTTAATTAACAAAACCAATAGAAAAGGTGTTTTCAGGGTCTAGGTACCGTTGGGTATAACATTTGCGTATGTGGTTTTTTGCTTAACTGGATGTCTGAGGAGCAAAAAGGCCGAACAGATCTTATTTATGACAATGTCTGCACATGAGAGGGCAGATCATTTAAATTCCTCGACACACTGAGCTGATGCGTAGACCTCTAAAGAAAACCGTTACGAAAAGTTGACATTACACTGAAACAGAAAGTAGACTTCAATCACAAAGAACCAATAGTTGCTTCCTTTTTATTATAAAAACAGTGACAAATAAATAAACCAAAAGAATGTAAAAATATAATGTTTACAGGATTTTTTTGGGGGGGGAGGGGGTGCCATAGCAAGTTTGTTCTACTAGTCTGCTTAATGTCAGATTGGTCCCCTGTTGGTTAGGGTTGATATGAGAAACACATCACAGCACCGTGGTGTGTTGAGCGGATTCAGCTGCTGATCCGTGTAAAACTGACTCAGTCGATTGAAAACTAAATGAAACGACAGAATCAGCTGTGGATCGGTTAGAAAAAGGGGGCGGCTTAGTTTCATTTCATATAAATATAATATATTAATTTATACATTGTACACTAGAATGGCTTTATACTACATAAACACATGAACAAAAAGGCAGCTGACCATTTTTAAATCAAAAGCTGTGTGAAAATTGAAGTCTTTTAGCTGCACAGCTGAAAATACAAAAAGCGCAAGAAGAGTATCCAGAAACATGTGCTTTTTTTAATTTCACGGTCTGATATGCAAGCGGAAATCATTTTCTCCTAAATGTTTGAAGGCAGTGAGATAATTTACAATCGTAAGGAATGGATGATGAGATGCCAGTATTAGTGTGTGTGTGCGTGTGCGTGAGGGGGGGGGGTGTCTGAGTGTGCAAACATTCAGTTGATGATGTGAGATACAACCCTGAATTCACTACAGATAAAGCCTGTTTTGTTGCAGCATTGACGTTAAAATTTCAAAATGTCTACTGTGCCAAATGGAATGAGAACATGGACGAGCGTTTGTTTGGGGGGGGCGGGGGGGGGCAGGCTAGCGCACCAGGAGGAAGGTGAGTCCGGCGAGGCCCACGCCGGCGGCAGCAAACAGCACCTTCTTCATGGACGAGTCCAGATCGACTTCTCTGGCACCGCGGGAGAACTTGCAGAACCCCTCCTGCAAGAAAGAGACAGAGCAACAGAGCAGGTGAGATGGGGCTGACCGGTTCAACCAGTACACACGCTTCATAATGGTTTCAAATTCCTTACGGTATGAATTTCTCACACCGATATCAACTCTGCAGGTAAGCGTATTGTTCGTCTCTGAGGGCGCAGCGATCGGAGCAGCCCGCCTTACGGGTGTCCAGATTGAGTCATAGTTATAACATGTAATAACTCACAACTAACGCCCCAACAGGGTAACACACCAGTCTGTGACACTAACAATTTGTAACACGGAATTGTTCATTAGACCAAAGTGGCCGGCGCTATGGTGAGAAACATCTGGTTTTCTAGTAGGTTAGAATATGACCTGCTGCTTTGTGTTCCTGCACGTTTTTACTAAACAAACCGAGAAGACTAGTTGAATAATAAGTGAGTGTTTGACGGACGAGACAAGAATGTGCACTCATCTGCAGCTTCTCAAATAACCTGATCGCACACAACTTCAAAATGAGTCTCAACCTGAAGTTGTGGAAAAATGTGCCATGTGTTTGTACAGAAACTATTGAATTTGTTCCTACCATTAATGAACCGATTCATTCCTATTCTGCTCCAATTAGCAAGACAACAAAAAAACAAGACGATGCCCAGCTGTGTGTGTGTGTGTGTGTGTGTGTTTCTCCATGTTTTCAAACTGCTGCCAGACTCTAATGCACCTGCTCTCAGCTCCAGGTGTTTTCCTGCTGTGCAGCTGCTTGTTTTTCTAGTCATACCACGCTAACTTTCAGTATAGCCAGAGCCAAATTCAACACACAGAAGCTTTGACTGTTACTACAAAGTCCATCTGGCTGAGCAGGTTACAAACCAGCTGCCACCAGAAGAAAGGAGCCGTGGGGGTGTGTGTGTGGGTGTGTGTGTGTGTCGGGGCAAACCCATTCACAAAAGACATTCAACTTTAGTTTGTTGAGGCTTCAGGGGCCTTAGTCCATGTGTGGTACATCATAACTATCCCGTCATGAAGTTAAAAATGACCTTTGTCCTTCTGAGCTTCAGTTGCTGAACAAGTACTTAGTCAAATTTGGCCTGACAACACAGCTTTTGTTATCAGAGTGTTTTGGTTCATCTAAATGGCCAACATGTTGGGTCACGGCTCGGGGTTTGTACTTCTGCGGGTTGTTTTTTTGGAACATTCCTCACAATGTGGCCTATTGCCACTCCACAATTCATATAATCATAGCAGCCACGTGAGTCATAGCATTTAAACCAAGCCGGGGGAAGGGGGGTTTTTTTGGGCCGCATTTACACACGATTTGAATATAAACCCACGCAGGAAGCGCAATATGATCTATGATCCAGACGAGGTGATTTCCCACGACAAGAGTTTCAAATCATCACTTCCACGTCGGGAGATGTACGCTCGACAGTTTCGTGGTTAAGTATTCGAACGCTCCGCTCATCTACCGGGGGTTGTGTTGAGTCAGCTCGCGTCGGTTCAACCTACCCAGCCGTCATTCTCCAGCAGCCAGTCTTTCTTCTCCTCTCCCAGGTAGTCTGCTATGGTCTCTGCCAGCCCCCTGCAGCTTCCGGGCTCCTGTCCTAGTTCCTGCCCGGGGTCCAGCCCCAGCTTCGTGGCCTTCTGCTCCAGCAGCTGCCTGGCCACCACCCCGGTAAAAGCGAAAAGGGAGACAACCCTCCCCCAGTTCAAGCGTCCGTCTCCCACCAGCTCTTCCATCACCTTCCTGAGGCTGGAGCAGGGGTCCGGCCCGCACTGCCGGAGGAAGGTCTGAGCGAGGGCGTGGAAGCGAGCCTGGTGCTGGGTCTCCATGTCCTGGGCCAGGCGCCTCATGGCAGCGGCTGACTCGCTGGGAGGGGGAGGGGCCGGCCGTGGGCTGGTGCGGCCCAGGTACAGGTAGTCCTCTGCCAGGGCCAAGGTCTCTTTCCACAGCCCGCACGACATTTTCTAAAAGGAGGAGAACAAAAGATTGTTGCCTTCGTTTCATGAATCTAAAAAAGGAGCCGGTTACATTGCTACTGAAAACAGAAATGTATAGTTTCTTGGTGAGAGGGTGAAAATTGGAAATAAATTCAGGCCTGCAACCATTATTTACATTAGTTTTATCTCCCAGCTGCTTAATTATTGGTTGTCTACAACACAATGCTCTAGGAGGGGGATATCTTCAGATCCAACAGTCCAGAAACATTGATTTAAAGTTTTATTTAATAAAACAGCGGGTATTTTATTTTAGCGGTTTCGTTAAATTGTTCAGACTACATTTCCCATAAGCGCCGCTTAATAGCAGAACAGTGACGTTAAATTACCAGCAAGGTTACCACAAACCACCAGTCCCGTAAAAAATGTTTTATAAAAAGGACAAACTGTTAAAAATAGCGATATAACGTTATACATCAACCATTCGTAAAAAGGTAAAGGTCACAAAAGATACGTGAACATTAGCTAACGTCAGGCAGCTAACAGCCGCGAGCCCGTGCGACCGTTAGCCCGGAAGATGCTAACGCAGAGTTCCGTAAACGAGACTCAATCCAAACGATATTAATACCACCGCGACGTGACGGCTACGCAACGGCTGGTATCCGTTCCTCCCCGGCTCTGAATTGGGGGGGGGGGGGACTCCCAGCCGGCTTCCCTTTTCTCGGTCAACCAGCCCGCTGATCTGTCACCAGAGCAATGGAGGACACAAAGGACCATCTCCGCCGGCGCGACGAGGAGCGAGCGCCGCCACATCAGCGCGGTTTAAACGCTGCCTTTTTTTTTTTTTATTTGTTTCGTTTTATTTTTTCCGCCCCCCCCCCCCCCCGTTGTCACAAGTCCCGATATTTCGGTGTGGTTAAAAAAAAGGCTTATATTATATATAAAAGTAATTCGTGTGTTCCGTGCGTAAAGAGAAAGGAAAGCTTACCCTCCCAGCGATATCAGACTGCTCTGTGCACACACGCAGGGCGGAAGGAGAACCTCGGAGCTTTCACCGCTTCCCTTCAGCTGCACATTTATTCTGTGGCTCCGCCTCCGCACAGTTACCCCCCCCCCCCCCCGCAGAAAAAAACCCAACAAAGCCCCTTCGTAACAGTTATCCGGAACCGTAAAAATGGAAGAAAAAAAAAAAATATACACCCACGTCCATAGCTGTCAGGTTCCACGTAGAAGACCAATTCATCGGATTGTTGACGTGTGAGAGTTTGAAATACACGCAGGTGTTCATCAATACACTTTTCGGTAATGGATTATTAGTGTCTGTATTTAAGCGGAAGATGAGTATTAGTGGGGATTTAAAATTTAAAAAAGTCTCTATTCATGGAATTGTACGGACCAATTCATTGGTTTTTTTTGGGTTTCACTCCTCTCGCTCTCACTGTGTGGTGTTTGTAAACTACTCATACAGACAAGCTCAGTGAAGTTTAAGAGGAAGTGAAAAAGGCTTCAGGTTGTATTCAAATGAATGGCAGTCAAAGCAGATACTGTGACGCGTTTTGGTACTTTCTCCCCGTGGTAAAACCCATCCTTCCATCAATTAGTCCCTTCTATCTCTCCCACTGACCTCTCCCCTCACGTTGGTGTTTCCCTCTGGGTGTTCCCCTCGACCAACTCCAGAAAAATCCTAATCCAGGTTTAAATTAAAATATGTAAAAAAAAATAAAAAAAAAATATATATATATATTTTTTTTTTTTTACATATTTTAATTTAAACCTGGATTAGGATTTTTCTGGAGTTGGTCGAAATGTGCAAAGGGTAACCCTTTGCACATTTCGTTTTTTCTTTTTAAACAATTGTCAAAGGGTTAGTCATCCTTCTCCACATCATCACCCGTCACATCTCCAGAGCTTTGAACATGGACTGTTTTTATTAAAACAAGTCAATATCTGCACACGAGGTTCCGAGGCCTCCGCAGCATCGTGCTTTTCATTTCACAAAGAACGTCTGGAAACTTGAAGGATAAAGTGTGTGTGTGTGTGTGTGTGTGTGTGTATATATATATATATATATATATATGTATATATATATATACACACATGTGTATATATCATCATGTGTGTGTGTATATATATATATATATATATATATATATATATATACACACACACACACACACACACACACACTTTATCCTTCAAGTTTCCAGACGTTCTTTGTGAAATGAAAAGCACGATGCTGCGGAGGCCTCGGAACCTCGTGTGCAGATATTGACTTGTTTTAATAAAAACAGTCCATGTTCAAAGCTCTGGAGATGTGACGGGTGATGATGTGGAGAAGGATGACTAACCCTTTGACAATTGTTTAAAAAGAAAAAAACGAAATGTGCAAAGGGGAAAGACCGTCTGATAAATATGGTGTGATTGGGAAAATTGTTATTTGTGATGTCATATATATAATTGATAGGCAGTAAGTATTCACATGCAAAAACCGCTATGACTGTTTAGTTTGAGGATTCAAATACATCTGTGTAAACATTTTCACACGATGATACAATGTGAGTTTTTATTGAGGGCAGCCAGGCATTCCTGTTGGAACTAAAATAAAGTGTTGCGCCCCCTTGTGGCTGTCAGTTCAATCAACATGGTGGTTGCTTTAGTTTCCCTTGAGTCCATGTAGTTGTATTCTCTTGTTTTTTTATTAACGGTACCCGTTTCTCTTGGCATATCAATCTGAATATTTTGTTTTATGAAATCACATACAGAATGGGCTAAGAAAATAGCAACAATAGGATAAGGCCTCTGTATAGTTTCATTTCTTCCTTCCAAAAGAGCAAAAGTTGGTCATTGGGATCGAAACAATAGCAACATCAGTGTTTAATGCTGCATGTGTGTCCCAATCAGTGAAAATCAGCAATCATACTGATCATCTATTTGTATTTTGGTTGACGCATGAATATATGTCGGCTTCCAGTGAGGTTATCAGGGCTGAGTGAATTAAAGGCAGAACAGAAATGAAAGCTACAACAAAATACTTTTTATTTTACTAGTTATTGACTGAGCTTTTGACGTTTATGTATATTAAAACCAAACAAAATGGTGGCTACATTGTCTTCCATTGTAATGTATGTATATGTATACAGGAAAGGTCTAACAGTTAACCAATGTTCATCATTTACAAGATAATCTTATATATTGTCTGTATATCTACATAGTTTTAATTCTCTTATTTCCCTCCTTGTTGGCATAAACAGTTACATATTTATTCTATCAGTCACCCTGCTGACAATGACAAACGTTAGGAATCCCACCATGACTGCTCACACTACGGTTCTGATACAATGACATATTCTCATTCAGGACAGACTTCATGTTAGCCGCCTGTGTGTGTGTGTGTGTGTGTGTCACACGGACGCTTCGTATGTACACCCTCCTGCAGCAGTGTTGGTGCCAGACAGGAACTCCTCACTGTGACATATCGGCTCTATGACCAAATCTGCATCGGGAGAGTCAGGAGAATCACATGGGTTAAAATATCTCAACATTCTTTAAACACAGTGGAATAAGTAGGCCAAACTAACCCCAAATACTGAGCAGGGCTGTTTAGCTTTACTGTAAACCTTTTGAAAAATTCAAAAAGATCTGATATATCTGATATATTAACAATTATTCAAAATCTCATTATCCTTCAAATGCTGTGATTCCGTGAATGGAAAAAAAGACAAAACGAATAGGGAGAAGTGAGGCCGTGTGGGGAATCTGTGGCTCACCCGTAAGGTGTTGTCCCAGGAGGCCGAGCAGAGCGCCGTGCCGTCGGGGGACACTCGGACTCGGCTGACGCGGTTCTCGTGGCCAAACAGGGCGGAGACACGCGTTCCCTTCAAGACGTCCCACACATGGATGGTGTAGTCGTTATAACCAGCGAAAAGCAGACGACCTGAAGGGAGTGGAGGGAAGAGAAAGTACATCAAAGAGGAAGCGGGGAATTTGGAAAAAGGAGAAGCAGATACGGATGAAAAATTGGCTGACAGATAGGGAACTTTAATATTCTCGGAATATGATTAAAAATAGCTCCATTGATATCAGATAACGTATTCTATTCCTCAATTCTCATGAGCACTGTCCATCATTCAACAGACGGATCCATTCACAAACTCCTCACCACTCAGAGAGAAGTCCACCGTGGCAGCACCGAATAGGATGCTGTCCTTCTGGTAGACGGCCACCTCCCGGTCAGCTCGCAGGTCATAGAAACGGCACTGACACACACACACACACACACACACACACACACACACACACACACACACACACACAAGTAGACAATGGTAGTTTTAGTCACTATTAGGTACTGGGTTACCAACGGGGTCGGTGGTAACTCTTTAGCTGGTATTTGTATGTGTGTGCTGGAGGTGTAGCCTGCCGGTGCCACAATATGACACACGACTAGTTGAGACGGCGGACTTCATCAAATAAACAGACTTCCTACACGTGCGCGTATTGACGTGACCAGCAGACACGTCACGGCGAACATAGGACTGGACTCACCGTGGCGTCGTCTGAAGCGGAAGCGAATGCGTCTCCGCTGGGGTAGTACCTGGAAACGCACACGGCCGACAACACAGAGCGAAAGTTGTGTGTTTTGGCACATTTGACAAAAGTACATCCAAAATCAAAAGCAATATATTTTCAAACAAAGTGGAAAATATTTAAAATGTCTTTTTATACCAGAATGGTTTTTAGCATCTTATATGATAAGCTTTAGCAAATTGATGACAAGATTTTCACTAAAGTCTCTCATTCATTTTCAAGAAAAAACTCACTTTACACAGTTGATGTCGGACTCGTGGCACTCAAAGGACTGGATGTTCTGTCCAGAGCGCATGTCCCACACGTTGGCCTTCCTATCACAGCCCTGATGACACACACACACACACACACACACACGCACGCACGCACGCACGCACGCACACAGACACACACACAAATGGAAATATTGATGCTGTAAAAAGATCCAGAATCTTTAAATCAGAAACTCAATCCAAACAGGAACCAGTTACAGAGGTTTTTCAACCACATGACAGACATAAATACACACACACACACACACACACACACACACACACACACACACACACACACACACACACACACACACTCTTTCTCACTCACCCCAGAGACAAACGTGTTGCCAGTCTCAGATGGGGCGAGGTCCAGGGACAAGACATCCGCTGTGTGACCATGGAAGCTCTGCAGCAGCTGCCCGCTCTCCACATCCCACAGTGCACATGTGCCGTCACCGCTGGAGGTCAGCAGCTAACAGACACATGCACACATGAGCGCACGCACAGACGGCCCGTGTGCAACATACATACAAAAAACAGGAAGACATGCATGTTCAGATTTGTTTTTACTATTTTCTTGTCTTCTCATTAAGCAAGTACTTTGTCACACACTGTTTTATTTATTTATTATTCATTAGTTCTTTCTTTCCATGAAATTAAATGATGACTTTGATTATGACAAATTATATCATTAAATATTTGGCATACAATACAATGACTTTTTAATGATTTTTCACATACTATGAAATATCTTTAAAAAAATACTATACAATGGAATGGACTATGAGTAGCTGTTATAGCAATATGTACAATACGAATCATTCACTGGGACTAGAAACAGCACAGTGTCCTCAGTGCGTCTCATAAAGTCCGTTCCAATAGTGTGCACAGTGAGAGAAACGCTGTTGAGCTCCTCTCCCGTCATGAGACTACATTTAAAGGCACCATGACATTTGTGCACAATGTCTCCCCACAACAAAATTCCAAAATGCCAGCGATCCCTCTGATGAAAACCTATTATATGCACTTAGAGACGCATGCTGACATCAGAGATCTGTGCTGGCTGCTGGATCACAGAGCTCCTGCTGGATGACCTCAGGCACAAAAACACATCCCACCCCGCCTGCACTGGCATGTAGCGCTAGTTTCAACATGAATGCAATTATCAGCAAGCCACAATTACTGGCTGTCACAGATGGGAACCTCATTGATCTAACCGACAGCCTTTGCATCCGCCTGATTCTTCTCACCACCACCTGCATGTCACCATTGATTAAATACTAGCAAGGGTTCCTTTAAATTACCCAGTGGTCACACGTGTAAATGTCTTTGACGAGAAAGTGCAACGGCAGATCTCACATATCGAAACACATACGCGCGCACGGGAAGAGTCTTTATGCGCGCACATAAAAGACACCAAGCCATAGTGACATAGGTCCGCCTTATAACAGCAAACATAGCAGGCCAACCCAGTTATCAAGGATAGAAGAAGTAGTGTCACAGGTTGCTTTCTATGAGTCTTCATTGATCGTCACTGATGTAAAAGACTTCACGTACACACACACACACACACACACACACACACACACACACACACACACACACACACACACACACACACATACACATACACACACACACACACACACACACACACACACACACACAATCAAACACGTACAAGATACAAGACTGCTTGAAAGTGTGCAACCAGTCTTTCAAACAGTGACACACTTTGTGACACTCGATGCCGAGGGTGAAGCAGAAAGGCCTGTGAGCGCTGCAGCGTCCTGGTGTGCACTGATCTTTGTTTTTTGACAAGCGGCACGGAAGAAAAATTCCAGAGGGACGCATGTATTTGCGTGTCTGTGTGTTAAATGTTCTGCCCTCGGGTCCGTGTGCTCCCCTCTTTGCTAGATAACAGCCTGTCTCCTTGATAATAACCACTCAGTGTCTATTAATAAACTCGGAGGACAGAGGAGGTTTCTGCGAACCGTCTCCCTGTGCTCCGCCATCGGGGCGCTGTGCCCGAGGGGAGTGGAGTATTAAGGTCATACATCCGTTTCCTTCATGTTCACCTTTCGGGTCTGGTACGTGACTAATTACTGGGAATAACAGCATACTTTATCTCAGGACGCCTACCCGAACGGATCAGGTCGATGCACGTTATTTTATTCTAAAAGTCTACCGCTACAAAGTAAACAGGACATTTATTCAAAGAAATATGCATTTAATCATTGATAAAATGATGATGTAGAAGGATGTTACGGTCAGCTTCTCGGAAGGCTCACCTGCATGTCGGAGCTGGTGAAGGTGCACCCTGATACGTAGTTTGTGTGCATGGCAACAGACTTCTTCTTTGTATTCAAATTCTCATTTTTGTCAAGCGACAGCGGGAACACCGAGCACTTGTTATCCAATCCGCTTTGAGAGGGGAGAGCAGACAAGAAGTTAGAGGATGTCTTGATGAAACAGGAGACAATAATAACATTATGGATGATTATTAATGATCCATGCTGACAGAAATGATGACTGAGTATTAAGTGACGTATTCATATTCTGAATATTAGAAAAAACACATTCCCAGTAGGATCCAAGTTTACTGAGCAACAGCAGTAACTAACAATATACATTTACAAACAAATGAAGTATCTGTACACAGTGTTAATAGATAAAATACAAATACAAGTGGACGGCCACTCTAATTATTTGTGTTTTTACAAACGCAATGAGATGAAATATCTAAAATACAGATGCACCAACCACCAAGTCAGATTCCTGTATGTATAAATGTTGTATCAAAACTATTTTAAAATTATGAGTTCACTTTGCGCTGTTTTTTGTTGATTCTTAACGACGAGAATGAGTAGATTTCAGGGAATGAAAAGAAATAATTCTCTGTACTTACCCACATGCCACAGCACACCCTGAGGGGGCATAAGCACAGGCCAAAACCCAAGTACACGGCAGGGTTACCCCATGTTCCTGTAACACATGTGGGTGGTAATCGTTCTAAATATAAACCAAATACTCTTTTACACACACACACACACACACACACACACACACACACACACACACACACACACACACACACACACACACATAAAGATTCAGTAGACCCGTATTAATGAGGATTATGATGATGAGTCTGGTTCTACTCTATAGAGATGTGACATGATGGTGAAATCAGGCCAAATCCTCCTGGCTGTTAAGAGCACTCAGGCACACACAATAACACACACACACAGACACACACACACACACTGTGTGAGCACAGTCATTATAGGTGCCAGATGGATGGATAATCGTTAAACGCATATTTTTCTGTGATGGTGCTACGTCCTCCGTCTCTGAGGAGCATCAGACGATCACAGTGCGTTTGGCATGATGCTCAGCTGAGTTCAGCCTCTTCATCTACTGTAACTCTCTCCTGCAGATCATCCAGAATGCAGCAACTCGACCGGTCTTCAACCTTCAGAAATTCTCCCACACTACTCCACTTGTTCGTTCTCTTCACTGGTTACCAGTGGCTGCCCGCATCCAATTCAAATCATTGGTTCCCACGTACCATGCTGTGAATGGATCGGGTCCAGTCTACATCCAGGACATGGTGAAACCCTCCATCCCAACCCGCACACTCTGCTCTGCATCTGCCAAGCGGCTTGTTCCTCCATCACTGAGAGAAAAGCACTCGGCGAGACGGCGACTCTTTGCTGTCCTGGCTCCCAGATGGTGGAATGACCTCTCTGATGACATCAGGACCGCAGAGAACCTCTACATGTTCCGCCGAAAACTCAAGACACATCTTTTTAGACTCTACCTTGACTAAAACACTAACAAACTGCAGCACTAACAAATACATGTTTTGAAAACTCCTTATTTGACGAAAATTGTACTTTCTTGTTACTTGTTCTTCTGAGTTTGTATCTCTACGGTTGAAACGCACTTATTGTAAGCTGCTTTGGATAAAAGCATCAGCTAAATGACGTGCAATGTGGCTGTTGATCCAATGAATTCATGCACACTGCAAACTGAATGCACAAAAGCGATACTGCAACTATCATTACGAAAAAAGGTCAATCCGCGCTTTTGTGGTTCACAGGTAGCAGGTACAGTTGTACTTTAGTGTCACATATTCCTGTCTCATAACATGATGTATTTGGATGTATTTGTTTCTCTGGAGGCTGTTCTTTGAGTTTTACCGGGATGCCGGTGGTTTTGATGTCCCCCATTGGCACAACACCATTTGTGTCATATCTTAGCTTTTCTCAAGTTGTCTTGTCTTACAGTCTTACAGACTTCTACTCACCTTATTCAGAGTAAATGCATCCCAGATGATCACTTTGCCATCCTAAAAAAATCAAAAATAAATAAGGCCATCTACTTTAGCGGTGCTCTTTGTAAAAAGGGACAATTGTCATACAGTAGTGCATGAGTACTGCACTATATCTGTGTGTGTAGTACACACAGGCCTACCTGTGAAGAGCTGACTAGACGACGTTTGTCTTTACACCAGTCCATGCACAGCACCTTGTTCCCATGGCCCTTCAGGACACGTCTGGTCTTTATGGAGAGGGGCCCCAACACCTCAACCTTCTCAGCCACCTGGTTCACTGAGACACAAAACACAAGTAGTACAAGTAGGAATACACACACAAATGCTGCAGAATGGTGCCTGTGTGTGTTGTACTATCCAATGAGATATCGTAGGGTTATTAATAGAGATGTGGGTGACAGCAATAAGTTGTAGCTGCCTTGAAATGATACTTGTTTTCCTAAGTTGTAGTAATAACACTAAGTTCACTAAGTCACTAACTCCCGATGCAGCGTCATTAACGGAGAGACTACAACGAGAGAAGCTGTGAAGTTTCCTCCTCGAACACTCACGCTCGATGTCGCTCAGCTTGGCGCGCTCCTCCTCGAGCTTCTTCTTCAGACGGTCGCTCTCCTTCTTCAGCGACGCCGAGCTCTCCCCTGCCTGGAGACCCTGAGTCGCCATCTTCCGAGAGGACAGAAAAGAGACCCTCAGCAGGGGGCGGATGGGGGGGGGGGCGTTTAGTGGTCTGAGGTTCGTTCAAGTTGGACGCTCGCGAGTGTCACTTTCACAGCTCTGCTTTCAGCTTGTCAACTCACTCCCTCCTTTCCCCCTGCATCCTCCCTCCCTCTATTCCTCCTCCATCCTCCCTCCCTCCCTCCAATCCCCCTACATCCTCCCTTTATATCTCCTCCACCCTCCCTCCCTCCGTCTATTATTACCCTTCCATCACCCCTACATCCTCCCTCCCTCTATATCTCCTCCATCCTCCCTCCCTCTCTTACCCTTCATCACCCCTTCATCCTCCCTCCCTCCCTCCCCCTATATCTCTTCCATCCTCCCTCCCTCTTTTACCCTTCCATCACCCCTTCATCCTCCCTCTCTCTATTGCCCTCCATCCTTCCCCCTCCCTCCATCCTCCCTCTATTCTCCCTCGCTCAATTGCCCCTCCAGGGTTTTAATGACAATATTTACAATTGAAACCATGAATGTTGAGACTCATACACAAAAAAACTTAACATATTGTGATTTTTTTCCAAAGGGATCCATCGTTGAACCAAAGCTAACATGCAATTTATAGAGGACACGTTGTAAAAGAGTCTGTGATCACAGATTTACGTTTTCACGACAGGGAGTTTTAAACAAAATTAGGATTTGACTTGTGTTCACTTCACAAATGTTTCCGTATCTCCCATAACCACACGTCATTGTTCAGATCATTTTAGCATAGTTACTGTCAAAGAGCCACTTCCACGAGGGAGCGCAGTGTCACATGTCCTCAGAGACGTCCTGTGTGTGTGTGTGTGTTATAGACACTAAAACAGATGCAGGTCAAAAGGTGCTGCTGCGTGACGTGCCGTCAGATAAACAGCAAGTGTTACTGTTATCCTCATTAAACTA
Organism: Pungitius pungitius; assembly: GCF_949316345.1. Taxonomy (NCBI): domain Eukaryota; kingdom Metazoa; phylum Chordata; class Actinopteri; order Perciformes; family Gasterosteidae; genus Pungitius; species Pungitius pungitius. Next base: position 18,017,658 of record NC_084903.1, read on the forward strand.
AAGATGTGTTTGCATGTGGAAGCCTGACAGGTTGCTGTCATCATGAATGCGAGATGGACTTAGGAGCATAGACGACATAGATAACATCTGGACCACGTGGGTCGACGCAGTGCTAAGTGACTCCGTGAGGAGATTCCTTTGCTGCAGTTTGCAATGAATCTATGTGACGGCTACTGTGACGAGGAGTACGAAGGGGGAAAAAAAAAACCTACCACTTCCACACAGAAGGAGCAGTAGTTTATGGCCTCGGACTTGACGTAGATATTCATGAGAGGACTGGCCTTCCCGCAGCAGTCGCAGGGGCCAAAAGTGACCGCCACGAACGTCTGGTCGCACATGACTGAAGACGATCAACAACAAGCCCTGTGGGTGAAGCACAAAGACATAAAGTCAATCAGCTACATGCTATTTTGGTTTATAAGGGGCTCTTTTGGTTTCCTTTATTGTTGTGTGACCACTTGTATATTTGTGTGTGTGTGTGTTAGGAGATAAGTAGATTGTAATCTACTCCAGCGTGATCCTGCTCTGAGCTCCAGAGGGACGGAGTGAAGCACAGCTATTCTGGGAACTGCACAACTCCAAGCAACACACTCCATAACAACGAAATTACAACTCAATACTTTTCCCATCCCGATTACATCATGCACTGTTCCCTCGTTTTAAGAAGGCACTTATTTTTTAATAGTAACTTCTCCAATATAAATCATTACACTTAGCACACAATAACGTGGACTAATTTGTGTAATTGCCTTCAATTTGTTTCAAGTACATTTAGTTAAAATCATCAAAATGAATGATTTACGGCTGTCGAACTTCATCCAAGCTGGTTCATTACGTGTCATGAACTATACACTCGCTACTCAAATGTCCATGATTAGGTTCCATAAGTTTAACACAAACTTGAACACAACACTCAGTTTTGAAGTCATCTCGACAACGATGTCTTACCTCACAAGAGAACGTTTCCCCCTCTGCAAAGCAAGTATTTATGCGTGGAGAACTAAGCGGAGTTTCTCCGGTGAAGAGGATTGTCAGTGGGTGTAATCTTCTTAGTCAAGTGTTTAAGCTGTGACTCCGCTCTGCCCCATACGTCCTCGCTGCGTTACGTTAGCAGCCTTTTCCAGGACACTTTTATGGATTCAGTATTTTACAATCCCTTAAACTACACGGCGCGACCTTACAGCGCCTCCTTGGGTTATTAGGCCAAAACATCCGATCCAAAAAGGTTCTACGGTGATAATCATGTCACAGCCGTGGCATGATTACTCCACCTGCTTTGTTTGTGTTGTAATCAGATGTGCGCTCTCACATTTAATTCAATTTCTTTTTTAATCTATTACGTATAACTCCGATTGACTTCAGTGAGGTTATTGTGCAGTCAATGAAAAAGCAAAAAGTCATGCAAAGGAAAAACAAAGATCAACAGAAATCTTTTCAACAATGCCTGCTCAGTTTATTTAATGGCTAAAATGTATTTAAGACTACAGAATGAGAACCCCCCCCCTCCCAGAAAAGAATCTCCCAGAGACGACACAACAGTGCTGAATTATTTTATTTTACTTTTACAGATTTGACAATTTATTCCAAGTTCCTTAACGGTGAACACATTCACTAAGCACAGCTACCAGAATCTACTAACAGTCCAGTTTGGGTCAGGGAGGAAACATCTGGGACCGGTTTCAGCATCTTCACACCAGTACCACAACAGCTGGGGTCATGATTTACTGGATGTTCACTTTTTGACATTTTTTTGACATTTTTTAAATGGCACAATCAACGCTAGTGCTGATAAGAACAATGGTCATTAATAATGTCAACGTGTAGAAACGCAGAGTGAAGGAATGGCGCGTTCTCCTCTGTGAGAGCCCCTGGTTATTGTCATTGGGGTTTTTCTGCGCCCTTCGGTACATCGGTCCAGAAGGATGGACTGACCAAGGTGAGAGGTGTTTGTCTTCTTACCTGTGGCTTGAATTAATTCCTAGTTTTAACAAAGCAGCAAGAAACAAAACAAACCAAAAAAAACACTAAGAAAGTGAAGCGCCGACTTGCAGAGGGAATGTGGAAGAGGGAGATTAATGCGTCACAGGTCAGAAAAACAGGTGTTGGGAAGAGGTTTTTACAGTCCTCGTCTATTCATCATTTATCCAACTGCAACCCCAGCGGTGTCTAAAAAAGAAAAAGTGCATCTGGACTGATGGCTGAACAGTGCGACCCGACTGTGACACCAACCTTGGGACAAAAGGACACCCTATCGAAATAAAGAAATGACCACATTTAACTATTTATATTCACTTCACTACAGTGAAGAACAAAACAATGTCACAATATTGATCAGGTGTTTAAGTAATTTAGATAGCAAATCATTCAGATAAGGCTTGGTCCAACAATGTGAAACTAAAATCCTGATACACAATGTGAAACATTCATGTGACTAAATAATTCCCTCAGTTACGCTGCTTCTCTTACATTTTAACGACCTATTAATCCAAATGATATAATGAAGACGGACTGACAACGTGTCGTCCCAACGAGAGCATATGGAAGAATACGAGTTAAACCCAAAACAACTTCACCTACTACCTTCTCTTCACTCCACTTAACATGTGTTTTTAGTGTTAATTCATATGGGATACTTCCTGAGTCTCCTTCTGTTGTTCGGTTTAAAACTAAACAGACATCAAAAGACAAAGTGAGTCCAGTTTTGATGACCATTCACAATCTTCTATGTGCAATATACTATAAGCACCTTAACAAAAGTCTGTGAAAGGATGAGGTCATCGGGCAAAAAAATAAGGTTCACACGAGGGCAAGAGGCAAATTTGGTAGACTGTTAATACTAATGGCAGAGCGGGAAGTCGACGGGCGAGCCAGCAAAGCACGAGGCAGCTCGGACCACGTGGACGCAGACAAAGGAAAGTTCTGCAACGACACGGGCAGATTCCCGGGAAATGATCCCACGCCCCTCTGCTAGGTCTCTCTGTTCAAAGAACTAAACGAACAAAAAGCATTGGGGTTCATTTCCGGTACGTAGCAGTGCTGGTAAAGCCGAGCCTGTGCAGCAGGCTGGACGAGGGCGGCGGCCGCAGCGCACGCTGTGCAGATGTTGTGCCACATTGTGGTGCAACACACTGTGGTACAACATCTGTGCTACGACGCCACCCGCAGCTTTTGAAAGCAAGCACCAAATAGCTAATATAAAGTCTGCGTATCTGAGCCAAAACAATCGCAGCACCCGGACGGAAGAGACAAAAATATCTTTCCACGTCAGTGACCCCATGAAATTGAGACGTGGGAGAAGTGCAGTTTGCACAAAATCTAATGATTGTGGTTATAAAAAGGCTTTCCTAGCCACTGGACAGGAAGGCAGGAAGGACAAGAGAGGAATCAGACCCCTAAGCTGCAGCTAGTGTTCCTCTGGGAATAAAGCAGAAGACACTGGTCTGGACAGATAGGAGAGAAACATCAGAGAGACCTTTTCTGTCCCTTGCGCTCAGTGATACATGGCTTTATAATACACATAGCTTCAATGCTTAAGAAAAATGACGACACTGAAATAAATATTTTCCACGTTGATAATAGTAAAACAGCTGGGAAGCAGTGAGTACAGCTGTGACCGGAGAATGAAGACGAGCTCCCGGGCGACGCAGCAGAGTCCTGCTGTGTGTGTGTGTGTGTGTGTGAGCTCTGGTCACAGCTGTAAACGGCGTACACGTTAGCCGGTTAAACGCTTCTCAGAGCTTAAACCGCGTACCTTCCGAACCTCTTCTCAGTTAAAACCCGTGCTACACTTCATCCGCGTGAAATGCAGGATAAACACGAGGGAGCGACATACCTACGGTAAGACGTGACCTAACAAATAACCACCTGTGCCGGCACTCCTTAACCTAGATTACATAATTGACCTGATATTGACATAAACAGCCTACAATGGACCAAACACGGCCCTTATAAAGCTCCTGGGAGACGATGGTCCCAGCCTTCATATATCAGACATGTTTACTGCAAAGAGAAAGCTTCTGATCTATTCAAGGGGACGGAGGTGAATGCAATAAATAAAATACATGATATATATTATTCATATTTATATATGTATAAATAATATAGTACAGACGATGAGTTGTGTCTTGGCTCAACTGTGTTCAGGGAGGGTAATGACGATGGTCCAGGCGGCCTCCACATGGGACGGAGAGACTTTAGCGGGGTGTCACTCTGCTGGCTTCCTACTGCGACGCAGCATTTCGGTTTGCCTATGAAGCATAGACCCGACATTCATAGCTGAACTACAGTTTGTGAGGTCTCGACACCTACGTCAGGGCTCCCGCGGGTTGTTACGTACACATTCTCAAAGGAAAATTAGATGATGACAAGATTTTCTTTTTTTTTTTCTTTTTTAAATCAGCCCAACTGGGTGTGTCAGCTAAATGAAACACTGAAAGGGGAGAGCCGGTGTCGTCAAGCGGACCCAGCTGGTCGAGGCAGAGCGAGTACCGGAGGCGTAGACCTGCTCCGGTGGCTTCTCTAAGACGCGGGCGTTTGTACAAGCAGTGGACGGATGCAGAATTAAACCAGCTGCAGCCACCGAGGGGGGGGGGGTAGAAGAATGTCACGTGTATTTGAGCATTTTGTATGAGAGAAAGTGCACATGAGTGTTGGCGTGCATGTGTGCGTTCAGAGTATTTTACAGATGTGTGTTGTTCAGCGCGTGATTGGGTTTTTCTCTGTGTCAACGTTCAGGATCAGTCAGCTGATGTTTTAAGTGATTTATAATCCAGGTTTTGAATCAGAAACTTCACTTATTTTTTTGGGGACATAATTGCTCAAACTATGTGAATATGAATCCGATTTCTTTTTTTTGACTTGCAATTCCAACTGTGGCCACTACATCGATGGTGCGGTGTCCTGTGGGGCCTGCGATTAGACGCGGGTGAGGAAGCCCAGGTTGAGCGAGCTGGGGATCTGGATGGTCTCCAGGGCGAGGGATGAAGGGCTGAACGGGAAGGTGACCGGGTAAATCATCTTTGTGTCCATCAACAACTGGGGACTCTCACAACGATCTCGCAAGCGAGTCTGAATGGAAAAAGAAGAGATTGAATCATTCATTTTCAATGTGCAGACAAAATCACTGTGATTGTATAAGCTGTTGTTTGAAATCTAGCAACTTGGACATTTAAAAAATATAAAAAATAATGGTGACACTTTTGAAGTAGGTGGATTAAGACATGCAAATAAACTAGTACAGTGCTGTCAATATGCATGAAGTACAACGTTACTCTCTATCAAAATGTATGTAACGCTACTGGACTCAATCTGTAATATGGTTTTGCAGGTGCAAATATTTCAGTTGGTGTTTTTTACCTGTATGGTTCGTATGAATGACACTGATACTCTCTCCTCAAATTCGTTGACTGGAGTGTAGAGGTTCAAGACCTTCACAATCTGAAAGAGACACAGAGAGGTTATGAACACATTGTACCTACAGCGACCGGGGCTTCTTAGCTTTGGAACGGACTGAAGAAGAGAACAATGATTTGAATGTTGCTTATAAATGACGGGAGGGCTCACCTGAGCTGTGGTGAGCCCCAGGCACATGGAGCAGATGGCGTCAGCGTCCTCGTCAGTCTTTTTCTTCACCTGCAGCAGCTGAGCGGCCTGGATCAGAGGCTCCAGAGTCTCCTTGGCTCCGAAAGTCATCAGACCTTTGTCTCTGAGCCACTCCTCCAGCTGACTCACATTGTACCTGCGCACAGACATGCATCACAGGTCAAATGACCACAACGAAACGTCGGGTCGAGGTATCGGTCACACATCGGAGCTCCCCTCGGTTACCTGATCTGCATGCCTTTGCTCCAGGAGCACATGTCCTTGCGTAGCAGCAGGTTGTTGAGGGTGACTGCTCCGATGATGTAGAACTGCTGCTTCACCACCTGCTTGATGAGCTCGGGGTCGGTGCCGTGCTGGCACATGGTAGAGTGGAAGGCGCTGAGCTGCCGCAGGATGGAGTCCAGGGTGTAGGTTCCCTCGTCCGCGATGCTAGACGTACGCTTGCGGAGGCCCGTGGGCTTCACCCCAGACACCCCCTGGATGGTCTCGTGTTCCAGCATGCCAGAAACTGCAGGGAACCCACGCACGCTTTGTGAGTACCAAGCACTTAAGCAAACCCCAGCTGTGCTACAGTAGCATTAGCTCGCAGGGTTGTAACACACACACACACACCTATCATGGGCTGGAGGATGTTCTCCATGCATTTGATCAGCTGCTGGTAGATCTGGATGGCCAGGTCGCTGATCACCTGTCGGTACTCTGCCAGGTCGAAGTTGGACAGACAGTGCTCATTCTGCCTCTGCGAGTTGTGCTTCATGAAAGCCTAAAAGCACAGATAATGTCTTTTTATCCTCAGCAACTCTACTAAAATACTATTTCATTGCAATCTGGGTTATTTTATATGCATGTCACCATTTGCAATCACAGCAACGGTGAATAGTATTCTACAAAAAGCAATCAACAATCAACCCTAACGTCAACAACAACTTACGGTGTACCAATTTTTACCAAAATTCCTGAAACAATTTCTAATTTGCCATAAAAATGCATTTCTGTGGGTAAAATGTTGGTGCACATTATCTCCTTCTCACCTCGTCTCCGCTGTATTGTTTCAGACAGTGTAAAAAGCGACATGTGTTCGACAGCCAGAAGGAGACCGTCTCAAAGTCGTCTCCTCGTTTCTGAAAGGAAGGAATGAGGGAGAAAAACAAATTGGAGTCAATAATCTAGCAGGTAAATAACAGGTTGAAAACACCATTAAAAAACAATGAAACCCACACACACACATACCTTGAGGATCTTCTTAATACTGTTGATGGTTGAGGTGAGCAGGGTGCGGACCTTCTGGTCATCGTTGACGTAGTCTGCATGTCTCAGACACATGAACAGGATGTAGGCCGGCAGACCTGGGATCAGATTCACAGCCACACCGCGAGGCTTCAGCTCTGGAGAGACAAGAGGAGCAGTTCAGAGTTCACAGATGGACCGAGGGGAACATTAGGAAGAGAAGTCAACACAAAGCTTCATTTCCCACAGATGGTCTTGAGATTTTCAGTAGAAACTGTGAATGTGGCCGTCACAAAGCTTTTTGATGAGGTTCTGGTTCTCTTGAGGTTTTTTGTAATTTTTCTTACCCAGGATGAGGTTCTTGACCAGCTTGAGCTCATCCTCCTTGTTGTACTCTAGCATCCCTTGGAAATCTTTCTCCCTGCGAGGAATGTTGACCGGGTGAATCGGCTCGTCCACCATCTGTCCCGGAGACGTCTGTCCCTCGGTTTGACCCGCTGGGAGACACACAGGACACAAAAGTCAGTCGGTGTCCCGTCCCGTAGCACTCAGACACATGCGGACTCTCAAGTCTTAGTACCCCCCATCTCGCCGATCCTCTTGGAGTAAACCTTCAGCTGCTTCTTGAGCTTGCGGATGGTTCGGTCCTGCTTCTCCAGCTGCTCCATCAGATCCTGCAACGGGCCGAGCGTCGGAGCGATGGAGAGAGACAAATACAAAGAGAAATAAAAGACGAGTGAGGACAAACGACTTCACATCATCCAAGCGTTAAATAGAAGCATCCCAGCGCGTCTGCACGTCAGCGGTTGGCTTTGGCATTTAGTAACATCTCAGGAACAAAACAACAGAGACATAAAGAGGAGGCGTGGGGAGATTTAAAATCAACATGAGAGCTGCTGGGCCGATTGCTTTTTGAGCGGAAGAGAAGGGACAGGACTCGCCGGCTGTTAGGGACAAGAAAAAGGTGCAGAGCTGCTCCGCTGTGAGTTAGGAGAGCGCCGCCATGGAGAGTTAGAGCGACATTCAGCGCTCATTCAAAACACACACCCTGAGTTAGTTGCGACACAAGCGCACAAACACACACTTGCATGCACGCACGCACACTCTACATACAACCATCCGTCGTAAAATGATGACTCGAGCTTCTCGGGATGCTGTGGGGTCTTCAGCCAGGAGTTCCTGTCAGGTGACACCGTCCACACAAATGAGCGTGTGTATGTGTGTGTGTGTGTCTCTGTTGCAGTTTTTGTGGGTAATTGAGTGGAAAGGAGACGACAGACCCGAACATGTCGTATTTCCCGCCATGTGGGGCAGTATGCGAAAACAAGGCTCAAACGTGGCAACAACCAAGAAAAATGAGGTTGAATGAGGTTGAAGATTTTTTTAAATCTATTTTTGGGTGTATGTAATAATATGGTCTCACCTCTTAACCATAACCCTGTATAAAATATTGCTTCCTCTATATGGGGGATTCTGCTAGAGTGCATACTGTGTTTAAAGGCTCTGAGAGTCTTTGCCCAGTGCACTTTGACGCTCACTGAGGTCGCGGCTACCGCTCCACCTCCACCTGTAGGTGTCTCTGCGCGAGCTTTGGCCTACCAGGTTCTCGTTGGTGAGCCGGGTGATCTCGTGCTGCAGACTGGCTTCGATTCGGGCCTCCGGTGGCAGCTGCAGGTTTTGGGCCAGGAGCTGCTGCTGCCGGTTGTTCTCCTCCTTGACATTCTGCAGCTCGCCGCGCAGTGACTCCACCTCGCTGTCGTAACCTCTCCGCTGAGTCTGCAGCTGGTGCTCCAGTAGCCTGTGGGGGAGGGAGGTGGGGGGAAGGAAGAAGGGTAGATAGAAGATGAAGGGAGGAGGGAAAAAGAAGAGGTATGTGACAGGTAAAGGAAAGATGGAGTAGGACAGAAGACAAATAAGGGAATAAAAAGAGAAAGGGCATCAATGGAAGAAGAGGAGAAAGAAACCAGCATTATGGTGTCAGTAAAATAACCAAAAACAGTAAGATAATGAACTTTTCACCACAATGTGGTGATGCAGCATGCTGCGCGCTCACGGCCAGCAGCCCAGAGTCCGGCCTTCTCTGAAAACATTCTCAAATGACCTTATGGTCAGGCTTGGCACGGTAGAGCGGATACCGTTTGGCTACAATCTCTTTATATGAGTTTGTTAGCTTTAAACTATCTCAGTTCAGTTGAAGAAGGTATAAGTGAACTAACATTAACCATTACTACGTCTTAATGCTCAAAAAGTCTCTCACGTTCTTTTCCCCCTCTGTGGATTAAGAAAAGATGTCATAAAGGGATCAAGGAGTTTGTGAACAACTCTCAGGAACTATGTTAAATGTGTCAGGAACAAGACTTTCTTTATGTCAGATGACAGTAAAAAACACAACTGATCAGTTGTTAAACAAAATCTCTGCAGCACTTTCTTATAAATAAAATGAGAATATCTAATTAAAAACTTGAATTAACGACTACCCATTAAGAAACAACTGAAGAATTGCGTCAGAAGAGAGTGGGATGACATCAATTGGGCAAATGATCAGTTGTCACCCCACTAGAATCGATGATATGCTAACGCTATAACACCCAAATTATTCATTCTTCTGGCCTCGTAGGGCCCACCTAATGAGGTCTGGGGCCAAAGGCATGAAAAATAAAGTAGGCTGTTCCTAACTAGTCTGGAGGACTAAGTAACAGCAACCAAATCACAAGCAGTCGAACATGTCCTAAGAATAAAGTCAAAGACGTGAGAGAAAAGGGGTGAATGAGGGAAAACAGAAGCACACCTTCTTTCCTGTATAAAAGGCAAACCAAGCTAAGAAAATAATGACACACGTGTTAAAAAACACAGTTCCACCTGATGGTTTCCTTTAAGCCCTGATTAACCAGCCACAGCTCTCCGTCCTCATTCAGCTTATGGAAGTCTGGAGCGGCAGATCTGACCGACAAACACAACACAAAAGGAACACGAAAAATGCGGGATGGATTGGATGGGGAAAGAGATGTGCAAGACAACAGTAACAGGCCTTGTGTAATATGTCTGCATATGTGCATGTAAGAACACTGTCCAATCTGAGCTTATGTGGAACCTTCGTGCTTCTTCTAATGACTAAGAGGAACTTGTAATAAAAAAATAAATAAAAAAACTCTCAATGCTACACTGATGCTTCTACTTGACATACACAAGCACATTGTACTTGAGAGGTTTTCTAAAGGGACTCTGGTGGTTGGAAATTAAAGCCTCCTTGTCCACAGGCACCATCAAAATCAAAACACAATGAAAGTCCCTCTCAGTAGCTTTAATTTATTTGATTTAACCACAGAAATAAAAGTGGACACGTTCTATACTTTAATGTGGTTTTTAATCTATTAATAACTTTACATAATATTTTAGTAACCTCCAAAACTGACTTATGTTATTTTAATAGATTCAGATTCTGGTTTTAAGGTGCATTCAGTGGTGGAGTCCTTAATAGTCCAAATGTAGCCTGCTGTGTACTAAATACTCTCCACTGTGAACTTGTATATTAGTGTGTGAACAAAGAAGCTTTACAAGCAACAAAAGAAGCATCATGGGATAAAGAAAAGTATAAAGGCAGTGATGCACAGCACAGAGTTTGGGGGAACTCGGATTATTTAAAGTGAAGAGCTTCCCTCAGCACTACAGTGTTCTATGTGTATTTGTATGTATGCAAGTACAGCCACATTGTTGCTTAGTAACAGCGAATGGGTCTGCGGTTGTGTACACTATCACGTGTGTATTCACACTGACATCATGCTAATGTGTGTGCAGCATTTTGGGTAACAATCAGATGGAACACATTTTAAAAAAGAATAATGGAACAAAAAAAAATTGTGGACAGCATGACGGAATGATCGATATGCAGGAACGATCAGCGTATCGATCATTCAATTCATTGTAAGTGTGCTGTGCATCTCTGCATCAACAAACAAAGAACACAAATGGGTTTTCATGCAGGATTTATGCAGAACTCATTCCATAAAGCCCAGATAGGAATCCTCCCAGAGCTACATCCGACCTGCTATAACTGAAGATTACATGACATGTGCATGCTTTCATGCCGCATATTCTGTAAACACGGCTCTGCAGCATCTCCACAAACAGATCGCAGCTTATTTCAACATGTCCATGTATCTTTATCTTGTTCTCAGCACATGCTGATTCATAACATCCCATGCAGACCTATGAATCCTCAAACCTAACTCCAAAAGTCTTGGTAAACACAATCTGTTAGAACACCTTCCACGGTACATGGGTGCTGCGTCTTTCCTCCACATGCAGTTAGGGGCAGAAAAGGCAACGCATAACGCTACCAAAGCCTTCATCAGCACTGCAACGTAGTCAGCCGTTTCAGCCTGAGTAACATCAGTAGCAGTTTCAACTTGGCTGTGGCCACGCATGCTCAGGCCACGTCTCATTGGTTACCTCAGCCTACTCAGGAGATCGCTGACTTCCAGCGGCTTACGCGTGAACCTAGGAGATCTGCACAGGACAAGGCAGTGTTCACAAACACACGCGCACACCTCTTCACGGTGTCAGAGCCAAAGCTCGGGGAGATCATTTTGAGTCGCCTGCTCCGGGTGAATTCTACTTTGATGAATGTGGACACCTGGAGACTGGGAGGAAAAGGGGCCGCGCGGAAGTACCTGTTGGTGTCTTTGAGGCCCACGTAAGCTTGCTTGAGTTCACCCGCGTCCTTCAGCTTCGACACATCCTCGACGTAGACGGACGGCTCGGTCATGGTCTCCTAGAGAAAGGTAAATAAAGGCGAAAGGGGATAAATGAGAAAAAGAGCGAGCCGGCTGAGCAGCAACAGCTTCCTACAGTCGAGGTGAACTATTGAGGACAGGCCGCGGGCGTGCAGGCTGTGCGTTGGGGACCTCGTGCCTGCGTCCCTACCGGCTACGACCGTCCTTTCACGCTGACAATCACCAGCCGCTCGTAGCCTCCGAGGCGCAATGGTGACAGGCCGTCAAGCGCCTCGGCGGCGGCCAGTCGACGGGGAACGTCACTTCACAGCCGGAGCATTTTATTCAGGCATTCAAGATGCCTGAAGAGGTGCTGAGCATCAGCTGATGAGGGGTTAATGTGACCGCTGTGTTACGGCTTGATGTGAGGGCGGGGCTTATTTATTAGCATGACAGAGTGGGAACCAGAATATCTGTGCATCCATGAAGCCGCAGTAGGACGCAGCAGACAAACAGTCACGATGTATGTCTTTAGTAGGTCAAACATTAATAATTATTACCCACTGTAATACCCCCCAGAACACTGATCTCATGTTTTTATGTCACAGCTTTCTGGTTTCTCGTTTGACAGCAATTTGGTCACCTATGATATTCCTACTTTGGAAGGAACCAAGAGAAAGCTCTAGTAAACCCTGTTGCAACATGTTTTCTCTATTCTTTGGTTTATAGTTAAACCCAGAAGAACATATTTGAGCAACTGCAGGTGCAAAATAATAAACGTATAGAAATACAGCTGTTTTTTGTATCTAGCAGTGAAGGAGCAGTGGTCCTGCTGCGTGCGATCACCAAGATGAAATATAAAAGTGATTGCTGGATCAGATTTCTTACCCAAGAGGTTTTACATGCAACACACACACTCATGCATGATGCAGTTTTTTAAACTGTACCTTCTCATCCTGTGGGAAAGCATGGATGGAATAGAGAAGGTGGAGTTAGACACAGACGGTGCAGTGAAAACAATATAGACATAATAACGTGATTTGACCGTGAATCCACAAATAAAAGATCTTGGGATCTTTAGACCATGATAGATTTTGGCCTGAGACATTAGTGCTTCTTTGGGGTATTGTGCTCATAAATAGACAAACAAAGAAGCAGAAACACACAAATGTAAGAAGGTGGATGCAGTCCAGCAGGAGACATCCACCCCAATCTAGCTTCATTTAGTGAACAAACAACAGCAACATGGAAAAATGATTATTTACATATCGAGGATTATTGGCCCTCTTTAAGATCTGTGGATCATGTCCAGTTGAGCAGTGGTGACGGATGAACTTTCCCTCTTTCAGCCCCGAGAAAACAGAGGCGGTTAAATGTTCTTCTACCTTGTGGTGCATGGCTTCCTTCTGGCTGACCAGCTGGGAGCGCAGGATCAGCACCTCCTCCTTACGGACCTCAAGCTCCTCACAGGAGGCGTTGAGCTGCTCCAGAACCACCTTGTAGGCCGGGGAGCCCGGAGCCCCAGCGCCCGTGGCTGCGTTACCCACCAGGCTTTGCCTGATCTCCTTCAGGTCATGTCTCAGTTTCTTGTTCTCTGACTCCAGCTCCTGACGCTGAGAAGTAAAAAGTTATGACAGCTAGCGAGAAACGAGGCAGGAAATACCGTAATAAAATGAGTTGTCTGGCTTTGTATCAAGTCATTATTGGAAAAAAATGCAGAAAACTGGTGCCAGTGTTGCACTTCTACTTTCTACTCCTCTCCTAGCTTACCTTCAGGGACTCGTACTCCAGCTCTGCCCCACGAGCCTTTTTAAATTCTACGTCATCCTGAAACAAGCAGGAAAACGTGGCGATGAAAAGGTGTTACGGACAGTGATGAACTCTGTATGGAATAAGAACTGAAACAAACTCTCCTTTTTCTGTGTAAAAACATGCATTAACAAATGATGCGCATAGTTTCAGAAAGCTTTTCAATGAGTGCAATCCAAGTATACGTTTATATTTTCATTCCGGTGTTAAACCGCTTAAATGAGGCTGCTAAGGAGGTGTTTAATAAGTGTTAATATTATGCATTTGGATAGGTGGGTGTGGGTACCCTGGCTCTAGCCCGCTGGAACTGGTCCTCTTTGTTTTCCAGTTCGTTGCGCAGCGACTGCTTTTCTTGCTCCAGTTCGGTTAAACGCTTCTGCAGCTTGAGGGTCAGCGAGGTGTCGATTCCTCGTGTCACATCCTGCAGGAGAGAGGGAGGTTAGGACTGAGCATACACCCCCCCCCCCCCCCCCCCCCGTCGTCCAATCGAATAATGTGACGTTACTTTATGCCAACGTCCTCACCTCGGTGGCACGGGAACCATCTTCCAACTCGGTGCACTCGGAGTTGTACGTGTACTCTGATCCGTTGCTGCTGTGGGTGGAATCTGTTCTCCTGTGACCGGGCTTGGAGACGTTCTACAGACGAGAGGGTGAAACAAAAGCGTTACTTAAAAAAAAAAAAAACAATGGACTGGAGTTCAGATAGTTGTGAAATATCCAAAAAATAATTTGCTTTCTGTGGTTGTGGCAAATCTGATGTTAAAAAATATAAAATAATGGCTCAAATAAATTTGTTGTCTCTGTGTTTTTAAAGTTCAATGTTGGAACTTAAGACTTAAATGATGTCAAATGACTTTCATAAGTGAGTTAATTGATTGTGTGTGTGCTTGTGTTCCTCACCGAGGAAACCATCTCCTCCTTCAGGTCGTCGTATTTCTCCTCCAGACGGAGGTGCTCCGTCAGGAGATTCTGGTAGCGAGATCGCTCCTCGTTCAGATCGGTCTTCAGCTGCTGAGTCTCCTCTAGTATCGCACGGGCCATTTTCTCTGAATAAATAAAGAAACACGCCGTGTTGTTTCAGTCTCCTCATGACCAGGTGGCTGATTGAAGGCTGAGACGCTCTCATACCTGTCATCTGCTGACTCTGTTCCTGAATCAACCTGTTCAAGTCGTCCTTCTCTTTCTTCAACGAGCCATTCTGATTCTTCAGCTCCGAGACCATCTACACTCACACACACACACACACACACACAGAAACACACAAATTAAGAAAGGATCCTTAATCATAACATGTTGTGCGAAACCAGTTCAGGAATTATCTCAACACAGTTGATTCTAACAGGACTAAATGTGACTGATCTATTTATTTCCCACATCTAACACATTACTGCGATTCCTAACGCTTAAAAGATAGGACAACGGAGTACTCAAACATTCAGTAGCTACCTTACTAGCACACTACTCCATCTCCTCTGCTCACCTGCCCCGGGGCAACTGCGCCCTCTGACCCCACCGTGGGACCATTTCAACCTGGTGTGCTCTGGCTCCTAAGGGGGACAACCGTTTTCCTCTAGTGCCAATATCCATATTTCTCGATATACATTTCTTGATGTATACACACACACACACACACACACACACACACACACACACACACACACACACACACACACACACACACACACACACACACACACACACACACACACACACACACACACACACACACACACACACACACACACATTTTCAGGACGCTACGTGACATTGTAGTAGTCAGGAGCACTTTCTAGCGACCTTTTAAAAAAATTAGTGGGCTGAAATTCTGAAAACTAAGATGGGTTTTAATGAGACTATATAAGCAAAAAGTAAATTTCCCTTGAAATTCTAACCTCTAAATCCATAAAAATGTTCGAAGAAAATGGCATCTACAGACAACATTTAACACCAAGCAGCACCTGGACCACAGCGTCTATAGGTACAGATGTGGACCCCCTTACTTTCTCCATTTCGCTCCTGTAGGTCTGCGCCCAGTCCTCGATGGTCTTCTTCTCCTTCTGTGTGGAACTCAGCTCCTTCCTCAGCTTCTCCAGCTCCTCCAGGAGCGAGGTCACTTGGTGGCCTTTGTTCTTGGCGTCCTCCTCCGCCCCTCGGAGCCGGCTCAGCTCGCCACGCATCCGCTCGCTCTCCGTTGTGTAGGTGTTCTCCAGACCGACTAGCCTCTCGTTGACCAGTCGGTTTTCTTTGTTCTGGTGAGGGGGGGGGGGGGTGGGGGATAGGACGGATAAAACAGGGAACCCAAACACCTAAATAATAAAATACAGAAGTCGGGGCGAACAACCCACCTGCTCGTCGAGTTTCCTCTGCAGCTGCATGATCTTGTTCTCCATGCCTTTGTTGAGCTTCTTGAAGTGCTCCACCGAGCGAGCCTCGATCTTCAGCTTCTTCAACTCGCGCCTGGCCTTCATCCTGCGGAAGCAGCACTGCAGGTAGACCAGGGAGACGAGGCAGCGCTTGTACCAGCAGCGAGCCAACCAGCCACGGACGCGTTTCTGAATGATCACCACCTTACTTTCCCGCAGTAACTGCAGAGGGAGGAGAAGCAGGCAGTGAGAAGGACTCTATTTGCATTTATCAAGTTCAGTAAGATAGTTGTTTTCCAATTTCACTGATCCTTACTGAGGATTCACACGTGTAATGAGTGTAATGCTTTTTACAGCATTTTGTAGGTCAGTTAGCAAGTCCGGATAAGTCAATAACTTCTGGTATAGAACTGAAAGCTGGATCTCAGGTTAAGTTGAATACATTCTGCAGCATTTTGCGATGAGCGTCTTACCGCCCGGTACTTCTGCCGGGCCATGTAAGCTCTGAGGATTGTCTGCATGACCAGAGCGGCAGCCTGCTTCTGTCTGTAGCGTTTCTTCTCCACGCACATGCGCTGGTACTTCTGGATGGTGGTGGCCGCCTGTGTGCGACGCATGAACTTGGCCAGGCTGAGGAGACCAAAGATATACGGGACTCAACGGACAAGTAGTGAACTGAAATTCAGACCTTAGGTCGTAACAAGGACTCAAATATCTTTGCGTGCGATTGTTCCGTTTTTAATGGCCAACGGGAAGCTGTGAGTCCGGATCGACTGACTCACCAGCGAGCCTGGTACCCTCTGGTGAACCTCTGGATGGTGACGGCAGCGCTGCGCTTGCGCAGGTACTTCTTGCGTGCCAGCCAGCAGCGAATGGTTTTCTGGATGCGAATGCAGGCAGCGCGCAACTTCTCCGCCCTCAACTTCTCCAGGTAAGCAACCTGGCCAGCCCGGAAGAAGATCTTGGTCTTTCCAAACTGATATTTGTCCTGGTCCTGAAAGAAAAGAGAAGCAAGAGATCCGGAGTGAGACGCAGACAGAAGGATCCACTCTGTGAGATGATGCTAAATGTGTACAGAGCAAATCCTATTTATGAACATTATTTATCCCTGACGTTAAGGTAAAAACCCAGAGAGCCCGACCTGCACCAGATGCTCCAGAACATTTCTGCAGGTCAACCTCTTGTCAGGTAACACGTCCTTCTGCTTCATCAGTACTCTGTATCGGCTGAAGAACTCCTGGTACGTCCATCTGAGACACAGGGTGTAAACATTTTAATATTATCGTTTGTTTCAGTTCATTTTTGAGGTTTTTGAAGAATTTGCAAAGAAGGAACAAGGTTGGTTTTGCAGTTTGGGTTCAGTAAGGTAAATAAGCTCTATGTCATGATGCGATTTATGTTTGTGGTGTCAAATTATAACATTTCCATGAGAATGACCAAAAAGGTGATTTATTCCAACTAAATCCCAAAGACTGTTTTTCTCTGCTTTCCTAGAGTTCTGTTCAAATCCTACAGTCTTCAATATTAATCTAAAATGCACCAAGCTGGCTGGCTGGTCGCATTGTACACATCTGTAAGGCGACTCTGACACGGAGGGTCGCTGGGCATTTGACTTCCGCTCGGAATAATTGAAGCACATATCCGACACCAGACAGTCTAGTGGAAACGGGGCCTCTGTACCTGGATGGGAAACCTGCAGCAGAGATGCGGATGGTTTCCAGGACGCCGCAGGCTCTGAGCTGCTGCACCGCGCGTTTAGGATCAAACCTGCCAACATCACAACAGTAAACATGTCGCTTCTATCAATTACACCTGTGCCGAGCGAATATATTTACCCGTATATAACAAATGTTGTGTTTTTCACATATAAAGAAGGGGAAGACTCACGAGAAGGCCAGCTTGAAGTCGTTGGGTTTGATGCAGCGCACGTAGTGCGGAGTCGTTGCGTTCAAAGTCTCCATCAGCATCTGCAGCGAGTTACGAAACTACAGAGACGACAATTGTCACCATCATTTCCTTTGTAGCTTCAAACTCAACTCTGTGAAATGTGTCTGTGGCTAATCATCATCATGGACACGCGCTGTAAAAACACCTGGCAGCCGACAGTCTTCTTGTGCTCCTTGCTGCTCTTCTCGCGGCCCTTCTCAGGTTTGATGCTGAGGCGCGTGCGGCCTCCGGTGCCGGGGACCTGACCAGTGGGACTGATGGCTTTCTCCCCGTCGTGGAACAGCTCCACCAGCAGGGGAAACTGGGGAAAGCAGCCCGCTTACAGTCAAACACAGTTGCTGAGGGCGGCATTAGAGACCGCAGGCAATAGTGATTTACTGAATAATAAGTCAACTAAAAAAGAATTTCCCTCTATACTTACTGTTAAATTAAGCTTCAGTGCTTCAACCACAAAATATATTTATGGGTGATAAATTTGGTTTTTAACAGCCTCGTATTACAGTTCCTGGCATGCGTATGCATTTCTCCACCTTGTGCATGAAGCCGTACGAAGCATGAGCACAGCTTTCATGGAGCATCTGCCACAAGCCTGCGTAAGTTGTGTTACTAAAACCACTTTGTTGATGCCTGCTTCAAAAGCAATCTGGTTATCTCGTTAAGTAATCGAGTGCAGAGATGTTTTGAGTTAGTTCAACATTTTCACACGAAGACGGCGGAAAGTCTGCCGGATAGTTTGAGTAGATGAGCGAGTAGCTGTGGCTTGAATTGTTGATTAGCGTTTGTTAAACTTACTCACAGTAAGAGAGTTGTTACAGTGTTTTAAAAAGGCCAATGGAAGACAACGAAAGGTTATGTTTTGTCATATATGAAAATACGGAGTGGCCATATATGACTGCATGGCATTGTCCTGCCATGCGGTATGAAACCCACAAACACACGTGTCGTGTTGCACATAGCACTGAGGGTACATGAGGAGGATGCTGTGCTATCTGCAGTCCTCCTGCTGCACTCAGAGCGTTGCCATGCTGCTCCTCTCGCCAGGACATGAAAATGTAAAAAAAAATATCCTCCTTCCTATGTCCCTCTTATTTTATCTCCAGCCCTCTTTTCTCTTCTCTGAGTGCCGTTGGTGCTCCCCATGCATTAAAACAAAAACACATAACTTAAATCTCATCAGTGCCGTTAGAGTGATGATGCCTCAGTGACCGAGAGAGATAGAGAAGGAGGAAACATAAAAGGAGGGGAAAAAGAAGAGCTACGGGCGGACCGGCGTTGTAAGAACGCCTCTGTTTACCTTCTGCTGGCAGGGAGGGGTTGTCATGATGAGGACAGAACCAAACATACATGGACAACATATGGAGACACAGTGACAAAAGAAACACAATAACATTAAAAGGAAAGGAAACCCACAAGCCCAGGTTCAACAATCATTATCACCCCCATCACAATAAAAACAAACAGGCGGACTAATGATGAGGTTGAAATGGATTGACCAGACGTGATGGCATGAGGATTTCCTGCCCATAACACTTTGGGATGCATCTCCACCGAGCTGGAAGCCTGCATGAGGTATAAAGCGTGTCTGGGTGGGTAGACGGCCACGTGGGGGGAATTTAATCTGCAGAAATCTTGCTCAGATTCCTGGGTTGCAATGAGTCATTGGAAATCTCTGCATTCGGCATTTCTCCAAAGCACTGTATTGATTGGACTTGCGAGCAGCCGTCTGCATGAATGGGAGAGACTCCTATGTGTATTGCATGTCTCCTTTGTTTGAGCAATGCGGGTTACTCTTTGAAACCAGCGCTGGAATAACGTAAACACTTGGAACGCCAGTTAAAGTTTTATACAATCTGGTATTTGAGTGCTAATAAAGTACACACTGGCCCAAATTATTTAGTGGAGAAACAAAGCCAAAATGTAAACATGTATCAGAGCTTATAAATTGAATTCCTGGTTCAACTCGCTAATAGTCGCTGTAGTAGAGCACACAGAATGTTTACTGTGCAATGGAGGATCATTAGCTTAGGGTTTAGGGTTTAGAGGATTGAAGAGGTCTAGATAATTTGGATAAACTTTTAGCCCTTTAACAACCTGATCGTCTGAGTTTAAGTGACATTTTAGTCTTCAAAGAGTCCGTTAGTTGGAAAACGTGTGCATTCTCACACACACACACACACACACACACACACACACACACACACACACACGAGAAAAAATTAGAGTTAATTTAAAACTAGAGCGCCTTATTTTCCATTTATTTTCATCCCCTGATTTCCATTCAACATTTATGCTTGAGTCCATGAGTATGTAGGTGTGTCTGTGCCTGTGTTAAGTGATTGAGTTAGAGGTTAGAGCAGACAATACTTCAACCCTTACCCAATTCTGCTCTTGATGAAGTCTATAAGAGAACATTCGTGGGTCATTTTGAGAGTTTAGGACAAACACACAACATCATAGTTTGTTTGTGTGTGAGTGTTTGTGGGCTTTTTTTTACCCAAACAGCTTCAAGAAACAGAGCCTAAACAAAGATTTAAACACACACACACACCAACACAAACACCCATCAACACACACTTGACTATCCCTACTAGATAATATTTAATTTATTTGGGTCAAGGGCCTTTTTGAATATATTTAGAATAAACAGCCTGGGCAATATTGTGCAAAATATATCATTAAATGTCAACAATATATTGATAGCACAATATTGACTGACAATCCACAATCATCTTTATTTTTAAACCTGTGTGGCTATAATTCTCCCGGATGGAGCATTCGTCATCATTTCTGCCGTCAACACTACCTCCACATGGCCACGGGATGGCGCTGCTCGCCTGGGATCAGGTCAATAAACAAAGGACTATTTCCCCCCACAGAGACTCCACAGCTCCCCGTGAGCAGCAGCCTTTGGGCTTTGATCTCAGTGGACGCTTCGTGCATTGATGTGTTGAAACGTCTCTCTGCTTTGGACGTACGTAACCGTAACGCGGGGTTGCGTCTGTACTCCTCACCTTGCTGGCCTTCAGCACATTGATCTGTTCTTCATTCACTGTGTCCTTGTTCTTCTCCAGGAAGCCGTCACATTGGTACTCCACCTGCTCGACACCAACAGAGTGTCACAGCACAAAAGTAACAGAGGGCATTTCACTGGGAGCCATCCAGGACGTTATTTTTGTTTACTAGTGCAGGTTTTTTAAGGAACAGGTTTGGTTTTGGTTTATTTCATTTTGCATATTAGGGAAAAGATATACATATATAGAAAAATGTATCAATAATGATGAACGATAAATAGGCTCTTTGCGTAGTTAACGGATCTAAATCAAAGACATGTGTATTCACTGTCAATGCTAATGCTAATGCTCAAAAGGGATGTGTTTCCATCTATTGGTGTTATATCCACCACTGAGGCAGAGATGCAAAAGCCTTTAAATACATCAACCGTAATCTTTTCAAATGTTTGGTCAGAAATATCTAACTGCATTAGTCCTTGACTTGGTCTGTAACCTTATAGTGGGGCTCTTAAAACAGACATTAAAAATAACACTGTGTAATACAGCACCTCCTTAAAGGATATGAAACACTAAAGCGGATTACACTTTCAAACACATGCACACTCAAAGCATTTCAATGCAGTACTGTTTTTTTAAATTTTTTTATGTGAAAACAACCATGATTTAATAAAAAGCTATGCTCCAGCCATCCCAAAAATAACCGCAGCCTCCCTACATGTTCTATGTGCAGATACTCACCTTTTAATGTCAAACTTAAACAAAAAAAGAATATAACTCCCCTTTTACTATGACAAACAGTTTGCAGACATAAAACAACGAGAGTCCGGCCCACCTTGTCGGCGAAATGTTGAATGATGAAAGCGCGGTTGGACATGCGTGGCTTCTCGAAGAGCGAGCAGGTCTTCAGGTGGGTGTTGTAGAGCTTCTGAGCCCAAGAATCATCGGAACCTTTGGGCATCTGGTACACACAGAGGAAACCTCAGTAAGAAAATAAGTATGTAACCACCTGATCAAAAATTATGCTGAAAGACAAATTAGAAGTAGATTAAGACTTTGTTATTGGATTGCATCACATTTCACAAGGGATTTTTTTTGGTGGTTGTAGAGCGCATGGGGACACCTTTTCTGATTTTTCTTTGCCACGAAGTCAAACTAAATGTCCATTTTGTGTTTGCGTTAACCTCTAATTATGTCAGCAATGTGGACCACCTCAAATGTCAACAGCTTGTAAAATGACCTTGCAGTGCTTAAGAGCCACAGAGAGATTAGTCAGCACTGTTAGTGAACTGGCTGAGCTGTGTTGATGGTACAGATACGAGCACTGCCTTTAATCTACACTGGCTGCCACCCGAATAATAACTCAGATAACTCCTACATTTCACATACATTCAACCACAGCTCCACCCAGACATTACGTAAAAACGTAAGATCCGTCCATTGAGTTTGTATGTGTGTGACTGTGTATGCTGGGCGTCGGCAGGTGAACTATTGAACGTAGGAGTTGGGAGACTCGGGTCATGTGTGTGTGTGTGTGTGTGTGTGTGGTAGGCACTGAGGTTTACTGTAAAATAAATAAAAAATACTAATGTAAATCAATATGTGGGTGTGAACTGGTGGACAGTTTTCACTGCAAAGTTCACCCAACCCACATGATTCCTGCTCCAGCTGCAGCACGGACTTACTTTACTTTTTGTATGCATGTATGACAAAGTTTTTAATCCACAAACAGTTTTAAAGAAACATCAGGTCTCATGTAACTGTACATTCTCGGCTTTGGTGCTGATGCGGACGCTTTTAAAAGACAGATTCACCAGTCTGCTTAGGTTGTATTCTTGTCAAACAGAAGCATAAAGCCTCATTCTCTTTAGACTCACTATAAAAACTATAAAAGATCACTATACACACAGAGCCAAATCCAATAAAAAACGGTAACAAAGCAACACAATAAATTATTTTAAAGGCACCTTGCACTCCTCGTCCAGCAGGTCCAGGATGCCCATCTTGGCCTCTATGAGGTTGATGCAGGGCTGATTGTCGTAGAAGTCAATCAGAGTCCAGGGGATTTGCTCCTTCATGTACTCCTCCTGCTCCAGCTTGAACACGTGCTGCACAAACACACACACGAGTGGGGAATGAGGCTAATACTTGCATAAACACATCTTCATATGTGTCCACAGGGTAAAGGGAGCGCTGCCCACCATGTTGAACTGCTGCTGGAGTTTCTCGTTGGCGTAGTTGATACAGAACTGCTCAAAGCTGTTGATCTCAAATGTCTCAAACCTTGAGGGGACAAACAGAGAAGACGTGCCGCTTGAACATCGCAAATAACGTCAGTGGAATAGACTTTACTGGTGTATTAAGCCACGTTGTACACTATGATGTCTCTTTTCATGTTAGTGACATTTAAAACGTCACCCACGAATGCACGGACATACCCGTAGATGTCAAGGACCCCGATGAAGGAGTGTTGTTTAAAATTGGTGATTAGGGCTTTGTTAACGTGCTCCACGATCCAGTTGAAGAGCTTAGCGTAGATGTGTTTGGACAGCGCGTCGCGGGCGTTGGTGGCCTGCAGGCGGGGCAGGGTCTTGATATACGTCTCCGTGGCCGTCTTCAGCTTCCTGTGGCACAGCCACTGAGACATGTCCTGGTAGGTCACGCCCACCAAATCGCAGAATGCTGTCAGGTGGCCATTGTTGGGCTAGAGTGAAAAGATTTGAATCATTACCAGGAAATACCCAACACGATGTCAGTTGGTAAATAAATGGATTTCCTCATTTCAAACAAGAAGCACAACTGAGAAACAGTGATTTGTTCCTCAGCTTTAACTGGCCCAACCTATCTATTTTTAGATTTATGTCTAGTAAAGGCCATTGCGGAACGGCGGATATCAAGCTATCGGTTTCAGCTCGTCTCGCTGGCAATCTGAACGGCAGCATTAATATTCTACTCACTGGAATGACGCTGCTGTCTGAGTCTCTGTCCTTTATCTCCACGTTCCCCAGATGAAGAATTGCAGCCAGGACCTGGAACAAACCCATCTGATTGGATTCATTAATACCTGCAAGGGGAAACACACACATACGAAAATTGTAAAGACCTGTAAAATTAAACCTTAAATAATGTGTTTTCTTATTATACAGCTGGTCTACAGTGTTGAGTTGTCTTAAGATATATTAGAGCACCGGGTCATAATTGAATGTTTGCTTGAGGTTCTGTGTGAGGTTACCGAGCAATGTGAAGGCTTTTCGAGTGGAGGACAGCTCCTTTGTGTCGTCCACGCCGTCGATCACCGGGCTCCGGCCCTGCCTGGTGTACAAGAAGTCGTTTGCGCTGCCTGAGCAGTGAAAGAGAGACAGTGAATCACTTCAGAAAACATGCAGTATGTGCAGTTTTTCCCTGGTGCTCCGTGGATACAAATGTGCTCTCACAGCATCCTCTTTAAATGTACCTGATTTTATGCATGGAAGGTAATTTAAGAAAACATTCTGTTTCTGATGAGCTATGGGTAGCTGTGTCAATCATACATTATGACAATCAACCACCCATCTATGTAAAAATGATGTTAGCTTTACTTTCGCACAATCTGTTTCACTATGCACACTTCACACTGAATTAAGACGTGGCTTGTTTCCTGGCAACAAGAGGCACTGACACGACTGTGACAACCACCCCATTTATTGAGCCAGGAAGTCAGCAGGAGAGGAGAAAGACAGCAGCTGTGCATGCGTGTGTGTGTGTGTGTGTGTGTGTTTGTAGGGGGGCTGTAAGTGACAGTGCCAACAGTGTGTGTGTGTGTGTGTGTGTGTGTGTGTGTGTGTGTGTGTGTGTGTATCCCATGACTTGGATGAGCAGGTGCAGGCTCACAGTGGGGGGGCTGAGTGCCTGTTTAACCACAGTCAATATGTTTAATAAGTCTAAAGCGATATAAAATCTGATCAGTCAGCGCTCTTAAGACATCTAACTGTGGTAAGACTTCTTACAGCGATGGAGGGGGGGAACCACTGCAGCTGAACATTGAGGTCTTCCACTCGGTGCGCTCTCTCAATTCAGCTGTTTTTTTCTTATTTCAAGCTACTGTTTTTGTAATCACTTATAGTTGTGGGAATGTAGAGTTTATGTTAGCTGTGCTGCTCTGTGTGTGTGTGCGCACGCATGTGGATGGAGGAAAACGTGTATGACACTTACTCAGCTTCAGCATCTTGAACTCAGGCAGATGGGATGATGCACAGAGCTGATAGAAGATGTGATAATTCCTTTCCTCGTCAGCCTAAAACAAAGCACAAAGATAATTTCATAGGTGAACGCTGCACGCACACATATATTGCATTTTTTAAAAAATGTAAGTCATTTATTCTAGACTTTTCTCAACATGGCTTCTTGCGGGAAAACCATACATCTGTGGGTAATGTATAATCACATGGGCTTTGAATTGGATTGACAGTATAACATCTGGACACAGCACGGAAACGGTTGGTGATTCAGTGCTTCGCCAAAGGGCATATCAACAAATATATGCCCTCTATTCTGCTGCTAGAATTTAAAACATGCACACACACCTATGAATGGGTGGCACCGGAGTCAATCATGTGAGAAAAGGAGGGGAAGGTGATCACGCTTTCCACTTACATCCTCATTCCCCAACAGTGCTGCACAGACAGCAGAATGTGTGTGTGTGTGTCTTTGTGTGTATGCGTGTGAGCCAAGAGTTGAAATATGCTGCCTTGTCCAGACACTGGCCTACCGACTCTGCCAGTGAGCAAACCTACTGCTGAATACACAATAACGATAAAAAAGCACATTTAATGCTGTAAATAGATATAAAATTATATCTATAGGAGACCAGAAAAGAGCACTGATTAAATCATTATCAAAAGATTTTGACACTAAAAAGAAAGGTAGCGAGGGGGTGGGGTGGGGGGGGGGGGGGGGGGGGCTACGCTGTCACACGGTGTAACACATGTATCGTTTGTCTCCTCCTCCTCCTACTCCTCCTCCTCTTTGTGAAGGAAGTTATTGCCGCATTCTTACTCTTCTCTAAAGGACACCAAGGCCAGACACCACACGAAGGTTGAGGCCAACATTTCAGACGCTGTAACCGGGGGTTACCATCACTTTATGGTCCCTGCCTGGAATGGAAGCGGGAACGTTGTGTTGTCTCGTGTGCGTCTTAACTTCTAGGTCACTGTGTTGGGAGCTGTGGGGTCAGACAGTGCCCCGTAGTGAGATAACTCACCCGCACTATTGTATTGTTTGAAGGTGTTAAAACTAGACCGTAAGATATAACTTGTTTTAGCTACCGTACAATCACTTTAATGCCAATGGACAAAAAACCCTGAATGTTTCAGTACAGTAGTCATAACAATTGCATTTACAAATCGCAAATTCTAAACTATGAATGAAACTATGTCAACCCTGCAGGACTCCAGAGTGTGACGTCAGCTGAATAACTGTGTGCATTCATGGCCATGATCAGGAGCGTGCTGAATGACCCTCCAGCAGGAACAAAATGTACAATCAACGACCGGGAGTGAATGACAGAAGGAAACCACCATTCCAAAGCAAGTTTGAAAAGACGGCGGCCAAAGCGGTTACTGCTTGAAATATTTACAAATGCGAACTCTGTGCGTGGGTTTGTGATGGTTGAGGCAGGAGGGCGACAGACTGCGATCGTTAAGGTATGAGCATCACGTTTGGTCACCTGAAACACCACCCGTGATTTCTCCAGCAGATACGTCCTCATGTTGGCGCCGATGATACGGTAGCGCGTGTCGAAGCCGATCTCGATGTATTTCCCGAAGCGACTGCTGTTGTCATTTCGGGTGGTCTTTGCATTTCCAATGGCCTGAGGGACAGAAAATCAAAAAGTAAGAAACGTGGTTCCAGTTTGGACGGGATAGCACAACAGGTGACGCTGACGGCAGCAAGTGGTTAGCTTAGCTTAGCGCAAAGGCCAGAATAAGGGACAAACAGCTAGCCTGGCTCTCAAAAGTACTGCACACATGATCCAAAAACTAGTGAGCCACAATGTCATACTGTGGCTTACAACCCAAAATAAGATTACGGTTAGTTCTGATTGGTTTAAAAATCACTTCACCTTTCTGCTGAGCTACTGACCATCCCAAAATACGAATAGACTAAAGGTTAGCAGCCTTAGATCATTAAACAGCATTGATCAATGACCCCTTTGAGGAATTGTTGGGAGACGGGTGGGGCTCCTAAAAAAACAACAAGCCTGCAGCTTTTCAAGCAGCCGGCTTGAACAGAGTTAAATTCTGTGTGTGAGCAATGAGGGTTCCTGCTGAGTTAAGGCCAAACACACAGCCTTTCACTGCAGACAAGGAGCCTTTCAGCCGGTATTTCAATCTGTGTACTGCATCAGCCAAACTCACGTAAACACTACGCACCGACGCTCTTGCGCACAGGTTTTTTAATATCGTAAAGGGGTTCTGATGCAACAGTCCACCCTCGTCCTCTCCTCCAGGTAAAAATCCACATCTCTGCGACGGAAGAGAAAGCTTTACTATTTATTCCGTCGGCTGGTCTCCGAAGGGCTTGAGGGGGAAAGTTGCGGCCGGGAGGAACAGGAGCGACGTTAGCAGAGCGGTTGTAAAAGGACAGACAGGGTGAGGAGGAGGAGGAGGAGGAAGAGGAGGAGGGAGGGAGGAAGCATATGGACACAGGGGAGCTCTCCAAGCCCTTCTGTCCTCATGACTCGAAAGGATGGAATACAAAACACGCACAGTGAAGGAGGAGGCCGGTGTTATCGCAGTGGAGAGCAGCTCGAGGCCAGAAATTGGTATGATGGAGGAACTGAAGGCAAGGGAGGAAGTAAATGCCACAGAACGAGAGCGAGATAAGAGCGGAGGGCAAACGTAATGACCTTAAGCTCGTATCATTCGCAAACTGACTAAGCTTGTGAATACACTGTTCAGTGGTTGATCCGAGGAAACAAGTGCCTTCACATAAACGATTGGGAAACGCGATGCAGAGCTTTACCCAGCCATTCAAATACCTTTCATGTTTTGGCTGTACAAGTTAAATCAGCTCAGTGAATGTGGGTGGTGAATAATGAGTTATTTAAAATAATTCATATTTCAATGTTAAGAAATGTCAGATTAAAGATTAAACTGTAAATGATCCACGGTCTCGATCGACAGACAGCCTCCTATTTCCCACCTCCATGATGGGGTTGGAAGCCAAGACCTTCTGCTCCACGTTGGCCTCGCTGGTGGAGCCGCTGACCGTAGCAAAGTATCTCATGGCGTATTTGGCCGACACCGTCTTTCCTGCTCCGGACTCCCCACTGACAATGATCGACTGGTTCCTCTCGTCCCTGACGGATCAAACAAAGAATGAATAAGAAAACAACAACAAACAAAAGGAAGTAGTAGCCATCATGAGGGTGATGGCAGAGATGCATCCTCATTCTGGGAGGTTCAACAATTAGGAGCAGGACATCAAAAAATGCCTGAGGTAGGGCTTGGGCAGATAGAAAGTGTCGGATGAAATCATCAACAAACATATTAAGTGCCTGCAGCGAGAGCAGGTGTTAACACACCTTATTAGTCCCCTGCCCTGCACACAAGAACTCCACTAAAATCCTGAGGAGGCAGCAGCGTCTGGAACCCAGACACGGTCTTCTCATTCTAACGACTCCCCTCAGTATAGAAACTATTTAACAATTGTATACTATGCATATTATTTTCATATAGTTAGTTTTAGAGAAAGAATAACATGAACAACATGAAAAAAATTATATATGAAAATTCCATAAACTGAAGTACATATATCACATGATAGATCTTGAGGCGGTGGATTCAGCTGGTGACAGAAGGCGACCTGGGCTGAGCAGTCAACAGTCATAACTCCACTGAGATTGGACAGCACTACATTGAATTTAGGGTCCCCACCGGTGGAGTCAAGCGACTCTTTGCCTTCATCATCTGTGAGTGCTGATTAAACTTGGGATAGAGTACTGTAAGCGTACATGCATGTGTCTGTGTGTTTTTTTTAAATAGACTCCCGCAGGACAGAAATGAGACCTCAGATATCAACTGGTTGTCTCCCACGGACAGAAGCAGCATTAAAAAAAGCAAGAGAGACGGTGAGACCAACAGCGGCCTATTTATGGCTCAGCTTTGACCTACAAACCCAGAAGCGAGAGGAAGGGGCCGAGCAACAAGGAGACCAGGGCCGAGACTCCTCAGGTAACACACACACACACACACACACACACACACAAACCTGGCCATCTGTTTGTAAGCCTCCTCGGCCACAGCAAAGATATGTGGGTCCATGTCTCCCATGTTCTGACCGCTGTACGCGTTGATGATGTCCGAGCCGTAGATACCCAGCGTCTCATACGGGTTGATGGCCACCAGGACGATTCCTGCGAGACACACGGAGGCAAAACGTGAGCTCACCTGCAACCGGGACCGCGTCGAACAGGTGAGAGACTGAGATGCAGCTTTACGAACTGAGAGGGACTTTATCTTCAAAATAGATGGTTCTGAATCCCTGAACTGTTCTCAATATCTTAAATTCAGAGAGGGATCGTACACAACTTCAGAAAGTGGACGTTATTACATGTGTAACTTTGTATTTGAGGCAAAAAAACAACTAATATAGTGCAAGTGGTGATTTGATGCTGTGTATCCATGCTCTTGAATGAAGATCTACTGCATGCTATCCTCTAGGACTGAGTGCGATATGATGGCATCTGTTCCTACCACAGTAAGTGTAGATGAGCTTGGAGTCCATGAAGCGGACTTTGAGGTTGTGCAGCACGGCCGGCTCGTGGAGGTAGCTGAGTGCTGTGAGGTCATTCTCGCCCACCAGGATGTCGGGGTTACGCAGGTAAGGAAGGTTCTTGGTCTTGGGGTCCAGCTTGTGCTCGATGTTCTGAGGACGAACGAGGAAGCAGATTGAAACAGGAGAGGCGTAACAGATTACGCAACGAGTCGAGCATGCAGCGTTTACAGTAGAGGTCGACCGTGTGACCTGTAATTGAAGTAACTGGAACGTCAATCCAATCGTTTTATGATATAAAAGTTGAGCTTTTTTAATATTTTGCGTTCTATGAGCCAATCAGCGGCCTCTGACTTATCAGGATTCTTCAGTTACATTGTAAAATGTCACTTTCACAAACATTACTGTCGGTGCACCTTTTTTGGAAAGGAGGGTAATGCCAAATTTGTAGCTGATAGTCAAGCTCCTCTGATAGAAATAGTAAATAAACGCCGCTGATTATTTGGCCGAAAGTCTTCCACAGATAAAAATGTAAATCCCATTAACATGGGTGAGATTAAAATATTAAGCTTTCCTAATTTGATTGATTTAGTAAACACCTGACAGAAAAAAAAGACTCAAGTACTTTTGGGGCTCATGGTAAAATACATTAATGTGTTAGTGTGGATTTTCTCAGTCCTCCTTACAATGCCTAATGACTACATTCCAGGTTGTTGATCACCACATAGTGGGAGAGAAACGTATGATGAAATTTATTTTTATGTTGCTAAAGGTCAGTATCAGCTAGTATTTCATGCATATATTCTCAAAAATACCACGAGACCAGCTTCTGATTTGCCACGGTTGAAAAACGCCCGTCGCTCAAAGACAGATTGTTTCCGTCTTGTATTCAGTTCTTCTCTCTGAGTGGAAACAGTTGGTATTTTTCTACCCCTATTAAGTAGATCTCTTTGTGGTGCTTGTTTTATAAGAAGATTCTGCACCAGGCAGTCGTTCAGCAAACCACTTCAGCTGTGAGTTAAATGTTTGAATAGTTTGACTAACTGAGGGATTTTGTTTTGATTATTTCACTATTTAGACATTCATTTCATTTGGGGGGTTTCTATGAGAGCTGTTTACAGATCGTAAAGCCCTTTAAATTTGAGCCATACTAAATAAGTTTAATTAAATTGAGCCTTGTTGACAGTGGTTACTGCTTTGAGCCTCCTGAGACATGTTTTGTTTTTGCTTAAAAAATCTCCACTTGGCCTGTAGCAGGACCAGAAATCCAGCCAAAGCCTGAAACATGTACAGTACACGGGCCAGGTACATACAAGACCAAGGGACTGAATTAGATTGGTGACATGCTTTCATTAAATGGAGTACTACGAGCTGGGAGCTCTTTGTATCGTTAAATTCAAAGCTACGCATTTTAAATGCTCCTTGAGGCGTCCTTGCAAGCAGGTCTCATTTGTGGAAAGTGCTAATGCAAAGACTCAGCAGCTCGAAGTATCTTTGAAAGGAGAGAGAGAGAGAGAGAGAGAGAGACTAAAAACAGAGGGAGAGACAAAATCCTCATTCATCCTCACCGTTCCATCCTCCAGCATGAGCTGCAGGGAGGCGTCGCCATTTTTGTAGTCCTTGTTGAGCTCGGCGGACTTCCACACCTCCTCGGCATCGGGGATCCACACCCGAGCCCTCTGCAAGACGGGGAAAAGGAAACCAGCAGAGTCAGATACAGAAGGCTGGTCACAAATCAGGCCCAGCGGCTTACTTTGCCCTCTTTTTGTTGCCGTCTTTTTAAACATTCCACATATTTAGTGAGGAAAAAAGGCCTTCATCTGGGGTAAATATTTCTATTTCTTTGGAGGTACTATTGATACTGACGAGTTGGCTCCATGTACTAAAAGCCCCTTGAACGAGGTGTGATCAGAGACGTTTACGCGAGCTTCCTTTCTGCTAATTGATAGAGAGGCCGAACTCAGAGACAACACTGGGGTCTGTGTTCTCACGGCCCGAAAAAGGTCATTTCAGCTGCAGGAACACACTGTTGAACAAGTCAAAGCTCTTAACCTCTGAGGAACACAGTTGTGGTTATTGTGTGGTTATACTGTAATCGAAAATTCTCACACACACACACACACACACACACACACACACACACACACACACACACACACACACACACACACACACACACACACACACACACACACACACACACACAAAGCTGTTTCAGGTCTTAAAGACTTGTGACTGGAGGCAATCAGCTGGTTAGACATGTGGAAAAACAGTGATGAACGCTGGCAGTCACATGGTTGAGGAATCCAGCTCACAAGCATTACACACACACGCACGCTTGCACGCACACACACGCGCACACACACACACACACACACACGCACAAAAGCTTTACTTCTAATGTAGTACGAGTTTGCTGGATGAGTGATCGGAGGATTGAACCACACAGAGACGTTAAAAGCCCAGGCAGATGATGCCCGATGATGTGTGTGGATCTGTGTCTGTTGGCAGGTGTGTGTGTGTGTGTGTGTGTGTGTGCACAGGAGCTGACGGAGTGAAGTCATAGGTCAGCAATCAAGCAACACAGAGGTTGTTTTTCTTTAAGTAAATATGATATTACGCAAGGGAGAAAGTTGAGGGGAACAGATATTAAGAGTTTCTGGGGGGGGGGTCTGAATTCCAGTGGAGAGCGTTTCATTGACATTGATGTACTAGTTTTGTGTAGAATGAATCAAAGACGTAAGTGTGGGGGGGAAAAAACAAATAGAAACAACATATTTTTGTCAAAAACATTACAGAACGGACTGCAAAGATGATCAAATAAACGGGATTTAGACAAAAATGAATGTGTTATAATCTGAACATGAATGAGGATACTTTTAATCTATTTCAAACTTGCCTGAATTATGGACCGTGAATATAAGGGAGTATCTGACTGACACTTTTGATGACTTTTCTGGGACTGGAACATCGAATTCAAGGCCTTCTTCAGGCCTCGTTAACTAAACAGCTGACGGCAGTCTCCCAGACGCAGGAGGACTCGACTGCAGAAAGCACGATTTGCTCTGCTGTTCAAACCCCCCCATCTGAATCATGACATCATGGTCACACAAGCCTTCTCCTCCAGCCCCCCCTCCCCCCCCCCCGTCTCTCACTCGTCTGGGGTGAAATAGCAGCTTAAGTCTATCCGAGAACAAAGACGTTTTTTGAGATTTTTTTCTTCTCTTTTCCGCTCCACCACCACAAATGTCCTGCTTTTTTTCTTCCTTTCTCGAATCTTTTTCTCTTTCCACCTCTGCAGGAAGACCTCACTGTGGGATCCGTGTGGTTGGGCAGGGTGCCGTGTGGTTTGGGTTTGCCTAACAGACTTCTCTTTCTCACTCAAGAAGTTATGTGCTCTGTGCCAGTGAAGCAAAACTTACTAAAAAACACAATCAGAAAATACTGGATTTTTGGGACAATATTGACATTAATATATGGTAATAAGTTTTATTTTAACCCTTAACATAAAAACCCTAAACCTTGAAATGATTAAGATATCTTAATATCTCTTCTTTTCTGAGACATCTTTCCCCTCTGATATTCAGTTTCATCAGCGAATAGAACGAGTGCAATTACCAGCAACAGTTATGCCCACTGTCTCATAAACGTTGATGGATTATTGGCTCATTGGATAATTTATAGAACCTCTGTGGTAATATTCTGAATGACTTCAAAAAAGACTGCTGCCAAAAACTACTTATGGATCAAAGTTAGTGTTAATTTCAGTTGTGAAGAGCCAATTGCGTTCATGTGATCATCGAAGTGTGTCATAAAAATATCAGCCATGCGCTGCAAATATTACGCTGACGCTAAAAACCTTGTGCAAACCGGAAGAGATTGATGTGAAATGGTAGTGTGGGTTTCTAACAATGGGAAATATCTTGGTTGAAACGTAAATACCATAAAGCTACTTAAAGGGGAAACCACACGCAGACGCTCCCTGTCTCCATCGTTCTTCCTATTGCAGCCATTTCATTCGCGGTTTCACCTTTTTGGTCCCAACTGGAGACCATCCTAGCTGCCTGCCTCCTAGCAACAGAGGAGGAGAATGAGATGGAGAGAGAGAGAGACCAAGAGAGATAGAGAGACAGAGAGAGAGAGAGGGGAGGAGATGGACTAAAAATAGAAACAGCCAAGTTTTGAGCAGCATCACACCTCACGGAGACATCACTGCAGTGCTGAGCACACTTCCTGATCTTCTCACGCACGGGAAATATGCAGCCAATCTGCAACACTACATTTCTTTCTCTTTCCTGCTGTACCAAAACACAACATACAGGGTGTGTTTGTGTGTGTGTGTGTGTGTGTGTGTGTGTGTGTGTGTGTGTGTGTGTGTGTTCGGCTCGTGAGTTACGAGACGAAGAGGAGGGACAAGAAAAAGGATGAAAGATGTCACAGCAACTTCTACGTCAGAAACCACATGACTAGAGTGTCTCTGCATTGAGCTCGACCCCATGCCGCATGCATGGGTCTGCATCCGCTGTAGGTCACTGAGACCAGTGTCACATGCTTTCAATGTGATCCGTCATCGGCTTCTCTTAAACGTCTTAAAAAGGGCTGAGTGCTCAATAAAGGGATCAGAGATCAAGTTGCGAATTTCTGACGCATTGATTCCTACATTGAAAGATGGACGAACTGGATGCCAGATTGTTGTTGCAATTTACCACCTTCCCTCTGTTTGGACATTCATCGAAAATAGCTATTGAAACCAAATTATGAACCAAAAAGTATACTCCCTGTGCATAATCAATAATGATATCTGAATATGTCATCTGGATATATTGAGAACGTCTCAATGCCTGACAAATATATTGATGTTCTGTACCAATGACAAAAAAAAAAAAATGATGTAGCAACAACCATCTTTAAGGTTCCAATTTACTGTATTTTGACACGTCAACTAGTACACTACTACAACCAGTACAACTACGTTTCAAAAGCTGCACAATGCTAATCCGGGTTTAACTGAGACAAAGGATCATGACCCGATTATGCTAATTTCACACCGGCTAATCTTTCTCCAGTCAACTACACCGAGATACTTTCACAATTTAACGCTGGCCAAAGCTACTAAAGTCTTAATTCTTGAGCCCTGCCCCACAGACAGAATCACAGGTAAAATGTATTTACACTAATAAAGACACCATATCAGGTTCTTTTTCATAGAAAGCGGTTGCGCCACAACGTGGATCTCAAAGATGGCTGCAATCTCTTCATGTGAGGAAAGATTTAAGTTGTCAAATTTGGTTCAATGTCAAAATCTAAAACCCCTTTTCTCTTTATTCTACTGCAACATCTGCTGCAAGAACGTGAGGTCAGATAGATCAGGGCATCGTGTGTGTGTGTACATTGGACTGTGTGTGTGTGTGTGTGGGGGGGGGGGCGGTGCATCCGTGACAAGTGTTTACAAATCACCAGCAGATTACAGCGGCTTCCCCTCGCTAATACCGAGTTTTCACTCTTTGGTCGGAGCCCGTTTGTCCCGCTACGGCTCCTCTGAACCCTCCCGTGACCTCCTCCTGCTCGCAGTTGCATGGGCGGGGCCTAAAAGCACCTCTCACATGGAAATGATTTATACAATTCAAGATTATCCGTGTTGCTCCCTCACAAAGAAGCGTTTTCAGAAAGGAAAGCGTTTTGTAACACGGTGCAGAGCAGAGAGACAACCGACTAGGCCGCTGGAATGCGAACACCGCCTCGCTCACACATGCTCAGTGAAGCCGCCGATGGAAGTCCCAGACTGCCGGGGCCTCGTCACATGATGCCGCTCATGTGAGAATCTGCTGTTTTTCTGCCCAGCTGGGCCCGGTGCTGGTGCCGGTTTCACCCGCCCCGCCTCAGGGAAACAGAGATCAGGGCATCTCCCCACGAGGAGCTGAGACGCTAACCAGCGTCTAATCTCGTTAGTGCAGTGCAGCGCTCTTCGGCCGGTGGAGCAGGACCACGCAGCGCGTTTCGACCGGAATGTGAGAGAATAGTTAGATATATGACCTGTAGGTCTACGGGCCGATTAACGTGCTCCTCCCAGGCCGCGAGCCCAAATGTGCAGAGCCGCTATCTCCAGATGTTGGGACAAACTGCACCCGGTGGTTTTGATCCGAAAAACAAAGATCACGCTGTTTGTTCAGGAGCAAATACGAGCTGCTACTACTCCGCAGTGATTCCTTTTCAGCCAATTTTGATGAACCTCACTTTGTTTTCCTGCAGAGCAAAGGGTGTGTCAGGAGCTCAATGATGTACGGCAGATTCATGCCCAGTTTTAATAGATCGAATCTCAAAGTGGCCGCATGTTGAAAAGAGAAAGGCGCTTCTCCTTCAACAAATCAGAGAAGTTTGATTTGACTGAATCTCCGTTGATCTCCCCCGGCTATCCCCCTACTTTACGACCGGAGGGAGATGACATGAAAGCTGAAAAGTAGAAAAGACTTACTCTGACAAACATATACTCCAACTCCCGGTTCATGGTGCCTCTGTGTCGAGCCCCTCGCTCATGCTGCGAGTCAGCTGCTTCTCCGGACGCCTCACAGCCACGCCGGGGCTCTCTGGGGGATGAAGCCGTCCCAGTGTCTCTGCGGACACAAGCAGCGTCCAAAGACGTCCCCCGCCAGAGTTCCTCGCGCAGCGACAGGCCATTGGCCATCCTGGTTGTCTGTCAAAAACTAAAAAGTCCCGGCCTCCGTTCTGGATCACATGAGCCTGGGAGGCAGACAGGGCGGGCGGGTCGCGGCCGGGACAACGTCGACGTGGCTTCAGACAACAAGCGGCAAAACGTCCGCCTTGTCCCAATCAGCTGAGCCGAGAGTGTCTTCTTGCTTTAGAGGATCACAATTGTATTACGATCCAAACATTAATCCGGACTGAAGATACCAAACGTGGTGTTTGTCTGCGTTGTCTAACAGTGACTTTTGAATAACCGGCGAATAAATTGAAACAGAATTCCTGGAATCATCCAAAATGAATCCCCCTGCACACCGTAAGAGCCGCAATTTCAGCTCTTGACTGTGGATGTTCCCTCGGCGTGTCCGCTATGCCGAGCGGCGAGGTCTGCATGCCAGAGCACACACGACACGATGGCACAATTACTTTAACCGGGTTATCTCAGTAATCTAATGCACATGGCTCCCAAATACAGCTGGGAAGAGAGCAATAAATAACCTGATGCAGTCGAGCTTACACATTTTGGCACACAGAGAGGTGACCGTCCTGCTTCAGGACCGAACGGCTTTATTTTGTCTGGACCCAAAGCGAGGAAGCGAATGTCCAATCAGCTGACAGTTTGACCCGAGCAGTGCTGCTGCTAACGCGGTTACAGATGTAGAGGGAAAGGGACGAAACGAAAAAGGTGCTCTTATGGGCTTTTGAAACCCTCCCCCACGAGTGATGCAGTAGCAGGTGTCTCCATCTCTCATCAGCTGCTTGTGACAACCCATCGCTCGCTCACCCTGAAGACTCCCAGGCCGCTCTTTTAGGCCGGGATGATGTCGGCGAGTCTAAACCCGGCGCCAACACTGGGATGCACTTTGGTAGGAATCTAAACGAGAGGTCCATCTTCCCTTTGCTAAAAAGTCTCAAGTTATTAATGACAAGTTCTGCCAGCTTGAAAAATAAATGACGACAGGTCGACAAGCAATATAACAACAGCACTTAAAAGTACTTTATTGCAATCCGACCCCGCCACTTCATCATCATCATTATAGCAAAAAGAAAAAAACATAATACCAATGCATTGTGTCAATTTCTCCTCAAGTAGTTGTAGAGTAACAAAACCGCTTCCTGTCATTAAAAAGGTGATGAATAAGAGTTTGGTTGCATTTCCTTTGCCTTTAAATGGCGGCTCGCAGCGGACGGCACTGACAGCGCAAACTAGGGCAGAAGTGTTATGTTATGCTAATGCTCTCACTATTGAATTTGGCATCTTCAAATATCAGACGGGAAAGAACTCGGTCTTCAAAAAGTACCTTACCTCTTCTTGCGTACACCTGTCCTGATTCCTCCTTACTGTGTCTAACCAGGCGGCCACCATGAGCCTGAACTAGGTGAGCATTGCTCATCGCCTCTACCAGCCACAGCCTCGCTAAAATCAATAATAAAGGGCCGTCTGTACATCTTCATACAACTTTTATGAATCATAAATATTCTACAGAGTAAGCTTGTTGTGGAAAGGGATATCTGCAGAGGCAATATTCTCCTGAGTTTAGAGTCACGAGTCTAGTTATTAAAAGTATGTGCAGGTACAGTAAAAAGCTCCTTCAAATGCAGTGTGTGTTTCTCTAGGCTGTGCATCAATTTCCTTTCCATCCCTGAGTCATCTAATGGCCTCACTTCTATTTGCAGGAGAGTGCCCACCCTCTCGCGTGGTTACGCAGCACGGTTTCATTCACATCCACTGCCTCTCGCTAGTTCTCATCTGGATCAGTTTCACTTACTTCATTTGGCTCACACGGGCCGGAACATAATAAATACAATGTTTTCTTTTCTTTCTTTGGCAATACGCGTCGACAACGGCAGCTTCTTCCTCCTCCTCCGGCCCACTAAAGCCATCCTCACCTGGCAGCGTCCGCAGGGTCAGACGAGAGCCAAGTGGAGATTTTGCACCCGAGTCCGATGCGGTGGTGTGTATTTGTAATTGTGTGTATTAATCGAGCAGCTCGGACTCACTCAATGGGCTTCTATGAGGCCGGACTCTCACGCTCACACAGGGCGGAGTGTTTCCCGGCCCTGTGCGGGAGAAGTAAATCACAGAGAGGGGTCTGACGTCTAAAACAGACTTGACCATTCAAAGCGGAATCAGACTTTTTGCTTCCCAGCCACACGTTCATCCAAGGTTTCCCCCTCTTAGAAGTAGAGGGAACTTTTTTTATGTATGGCTTCAGCTGAAATCTACTTGTGTTTTGTCGATGGCGGGTTTAGTTTTTCACCTGGTTGCTATTTAACCAGACGCAACACACATTACCATGATTTACTGCTGAAAGGGTATGAAAGCAGAAACTATTTATCTACCCGTTCCGTTGTTTTTTTTATTGTCTATTTTATTGTTTTGTCTTTCACGTCAATCTTTTGGCTCCTGTTTGGCCACTTTGTGTTTATGACGTCCTCGCTTCTGTTAAGCACTGAGTGACTCTTGTCTAGGTATATACTTACTTACTGGTCAGAAAGTCAGAAAATTGAAAAAGAATTTAAAAAACGATTACGAAGTTATTTAAGTCTGTGATGGTGTCACCGAGCGTCCATCTGCTAATTAGGAGCAGAAAATATTCAAATTTTTAAAAAAAGGAACCAGTAAATTTGAACTTTGCTGTGAAAACTGTGGTAAATTTTCTGTCCATCCACAAATAACCATTGAACAATGTCATCGATGGAAACAAAAACAGCAAGGAGTATTTTTGTTTGGCTCTCTCTGTTTGATGATCAGAGATCAGTTTTAGCCACTGAGCAGCACCTCGAGGTGCAAGCAGGGACTCCAACACTTCAGCAGGGAGTCCCTTCTGATGACACAGGGTTCAAACCCTTGTCATCTGGTTCAAGGGGAGGACCACAGTCCACTGGACCAACATGAGAGACATCCAACAGGAAGAAGAGTGCTTCCAAATACAAATAAACTGCATTGTTGCTTTTAATATATTTAAAAAAAGAGAAAACTCAATTCAAGAGCAATCGTCTGCATATCTCTCTCTCTCACACACACACACACACACACACACACAGACACACACCATGTACGTTTGTTCAGCACCACCTCTTAGGAGCTGAACACACCAGCTGTCAAAGCAGGGGGATGGGTGACTCATCTTCCCTCACGCCCTTTCTCATATGGGTTTCATAGGAACACAGAAGCAGCAGCAGCAGCTACTTGTGACCTTGTGAGTGTTCTCGCAAGCTCCTGCGAGGCCTTC
Organism: Pungitius pungitius; assembly: GCF_949316345.1. Classification (NCBI taxonomy): domain Eukaryota; kingdom Metazoa; phylum Chordata; class Actinopteri; order Perciformes; family Gasterosteidae; genus Pungitius; species Pungitius pungitius. Next base: position 18,057,016 of record NC_084903.1, read on the forward strand.
AGGGCCTCCGCAAGTCCAAACATCCGGGATGCTAAGAGGAGGCTAAGCTGTCCGGATGCGGTCCGCAGCATCTCGGCGGTACCCAAACCCTGCGGCGGACGGCTCCCACCCAAAGGAAGGGAAGGGAAGGGAAGGGAGGGGGGGTGTCATTGGGTGTGATACACGCACCGCCATCGAAATAAAAAACAAAAACAAATACATCATGCGTGAGGTCTAGGGCCAAATGGTATTAACGTTAGTTTAAAAACGTAAAGCCCCGCGTGACGCCTCTCCATCATCGACCGCCCCCCCCCCCTCCTCCCGCGCCTTTAGTTGGGGATGCTTGACAATAATAATAATATTAAAAAGGTCACATGTCTTGAAAACAAGGTGACACACGTATTGGATTGGAATTTCGGATGATGTTAAGACCCGCGCCCCGTTATCGTTGTACTTCAGTCAGCTGCTGACATCTTATGTTTAAACACCCGGTGACACCTCAGCGAATGTCACGCCGGCTCGTTTCCTCTTCGCGTACCTTTCATTCATTGAAGAAAAAAAAACACCACCGAGCCTGCTGTTAAAATATTAAAAAAACAAAATCATTTGATTTCTCCTTTTTTTGTAGCGAAAAAAAAACGTCCGTACGTGTTCCGTGCAGAGAACATCCTGGACATTTTAAAACGGCACTTAGCATGACGCTAAACCGTTAACATGTTTGTAGCCTGACGTGCTAGCATCCCGCTTCACGTATTTCATGTTACACTTGTGTTACCTTTGTGTACAGCTCCGACGCTGCCATGGCGGTGCCTCGCGCGCTGTGTGTCCTTTCCTCAGTCCCGGGTAAGAGTCCGCTGCATGGGACCCGTTGCGTGTGGTTTGTTTTTTACGTAGCGGAGGGTAAAGAGCCGCTTTTGTTGCCGTCGCTGCCGCTGCCGGGGACTCAAGGGGGGGATGTGTCTCTTATCGCCATGATAACCTGGAGAGCTCGAGGCTGCTGAGGTTTTTCGGTGTGTCACTTTGCATTCTGGGTACAAATGGATGAAGTGATTCAGCCGAGCGGAGAGGGGCTGCGGCCGCGCGGAGAGGAAGGGAGCGAGGAAACGGCTCCCCCTGGTGGTGATGAGTTAAAGGTACATCAACAAATACATTTTCTTTTGTTCTTACGCGTAACAATGTACTTCCGAAATGAGTGCATAAAAAGGATAACTCTTATGTTTCTTTCGTTCGCTTTAGCATGGCTAAATAGGATTATCAATCACGTATTTCAACTGTAAATATACTCTATAGTATGTGGAGCCACAACCACAACCAAAATAATATCTGGTATTTTAGGGACGTTGTTCAGATTTTAAAAGTTTTGGTCCATCTTGTTGGTGATTACCCTGAGTATATTCTGTTGAAAAAAGAGAAAAAAAGATCACATTTTGTAAAAACTTATAGCAAAGCAAAAAATAAGAAGCAACTAGAATGTTCTTACAAAAAGAAGCCAATGACGATAAATATCTGATGATCGAAAAGGAAAAAATAAATTGAAAAGTTCCCCAGTGACTTTATTACCTGATTGTCTCTGACTGGGGTACAAAATACTTCTTCCCTTCGTCTGAATCTTTTTTTTTTAACAATTTACCACAAAATAAAAATATAACGTCAAGAATGAAAAAAGAATAAAAACTACTATTTACTAAACAATTAGATCAGACATAAACAAATATCACAAACACGACACACAGAGTTTAAACATTTGTGCAAAACTACTTTATTTACAAAACAAAATGGCACAAAGTGAGCAGCCATATACATGCAGAAGCTCAGGCAGATGTAGTGCTAGCTTCGATTTACTGCATCACAGATAGAGTTCAGCCAGTAAGTAAGGACATTGGAAAAGCATTATACAGGACCATGGGCATTTTAAAGATAAAACAGCTCGTGGGTTTAGAGGTCTGAACGTGATTAATAACACTATTTTTTGTTCCCTGTGCTAAGCGCCGCTCCCGGTACATTGTTTTAATGTATAATTTGCAGACAGGAATGCTGCTTTAACGTCACACATACCCCTCTACCTCATATTGTGCCACGTTTAACTTGCAACCAGAGCTGTTTTTCCGGAGTCTGAACTGAAATGCACGGCTCACCGTACATATGGCAATAGAATTCCACATCGCAGTTCAGACTGAAGCGTTGTATCCTTCTTTCACACGTTTCAAGATGTCTTGATAGCATCATCCGCATATTACCCGATGCTTATACAGGGCACCTGAGCTCTTCAGCATCTGCGTACATTTCTGTGTTCAGCAGGTCGTGGTGAATCAAATATGAGCTCGGTGAGGATCACCTTTGCAGTTAAGCATTACACTCTGGCCTTCGCGCTCCTTTTGTGTAGCTTCCTCCCACTGTTCACAAAACTGAGCTTGGCCTCCGCACTGGATAACCATATTCATTGAGCAAGAAGCATTTTGAAAGAATCATTTAGGATTAGGGCATATATTAAATGAAACAAATCTGATGTAAAACATTCTAAAAAAGGCTGACATCTGCCCCTGTGCCAAGCAAAAGGAAATATATATATATATGTACGAATATATACACACACACCTCCTAACTGAGGGATGACCATACTAAAGCCGTCGAACCTTTCAAGGTGCCCGCCCCTCTCTTCACCTCGTAAACACCATGGTATCAGTCGTCCACGAGCCGCACAGAAGAGTCACAATCCCCTCATCCCACTTAAATGTTCTGCCTCTCAGTGTATCTCGTATTGAAGTGAAGAGAACTATTTTAAAAGGAACATGGAAAAGTCCAACAGACAGAGAGAGCAGGGGAGCAGTCAGTTTGGAGAAGTAACCTGGGGAAACCAACCAAGATAAAAGGGAAGGAATCAGCTCGCTGGGCACTAGGTGTGGGCTTCCAGGGCAGGGGGGGGAGGGTGGGGGCAGGTACCGTGAGGGACGGGAGAGGTAGTGTTACGGCTCTGAGACTTGAGTAGAAAGGGTAAAGGCTGGGAGGTGCTGCAGGGGCTGCTGGGGCTGCTGAGGCTGTGTGTGTGTGTGTGTGTGTGTGTGTGTGTGTGTGTGTGCGCGCGCATCAGCCTGCCAGTTTGCTGGCGACCAGAGAGGGTTTCCTCTGGGGCAGGTCCTGGGGGGTTGGGATGTGGTCTCCTGTGATCTCCGTCTTCTCCGGCGCAGCTGTCGGCAACTGCTTGTTCTTGATCTTGGCTTTAGCCATGTTGTAGTCGCCGGAGTCAAAGTACTTTTGCTGAGGGGGGGGGGAGACACAAGATTCATATATGAATTACAAAACGGATTATGATTTAGATAGAATAGGATCAGCTCCATTTCAAGTAGACAGTAAAGAGATGAAGATTCCACATTTCATGTAATGTGACGTTTTGACAGTGTTTCTAAGAATAAGGTCCTCCTACCGTTGCCACCTGCAACCTTAGTATTATTATCCATTAAGACTTTGTGCGCGTCTCTGGACAGATGTTCATGACGTCAATTGAGTGAGTTTGAAGAGGAGTGGGTTCCAAAATGGTTTAAAAAAAAAAAAAAGAGGGCTATTGATTCCCCCACTAAATGCTTCCGGGCTGATTTAGAGGCTTGTGAGATCCCATCACAAGATGGTCTCTACTTTGCATCAGCTCGAGGACGCACATCTGACACACTGGTTCCACGTTTATCCGCTGATCAGCTGATCATCAGGAAAACCAACTTAAATTTATAGGGGTTTTTGTGGCACTGCACTGACAATGTTGATGTAATGAAATGGTGGCCCATTGTTCATCACGTAGCCCAATAATTACAATTTATTAATTAAATTCATCCATTTAATTATTACCATTCCAGCACCAGTATCATGATTTTGGTGAAAGTGTTGTGAGGTGTTGGTTCAAATTCAGTCATTTTGGAGTTTGTGGTATGATTGGTTTAGCATACAAACTTTTCTAAAATTGATTTGTAGCCATTGATGTAAATGCTATAGTGTGGAAAACTCAAGAAAGGGAAGCTTAAAGTATCATTTATTTATCAAACAGGGTTTGGAGGCCGTAACAACGTGAACTGAACGTTTTGCAGCAAAAGATAGAACTCACTCCTTTCTGGAGGCGTTTGCGAAGCAGGTCAGAGCCCCCGGGTTTGTTTCCTAAATTTGGGTATCTGGCCTTCAGCTTGGCCTCTTCGGACTTCTCAGGATCGATCATTTTGTCTTGAACACCCTGAAAACGAGAGGAATCATTAACGGAAGCATTGGACATTTTAGGAGAGAACTGTTTGCTTCAAAATCCCATGCAGGACAACAGGAGCCTGCAGGAAGCCCAGGCTGATGGCAGTGAATGGAGAGAATCTGGCTCCAAGTCTAACCTTAGACTTTATAGTAAACATTTACTAAAACCTTATATATTTCTGAGAGAGAAAAAAAAATGCAATCTATTAATAAAACAGTCCAGCTCCAACAACGTCGCCACACCCAAGTAAGGTTACTCTATCGACCTAACGCTAGTTATCGTGGAGGGTTCGAACCGTTGAATTGTATTGGGATCTGCTGTTCACATCAAATCAAGATACATGGTAATATATTGTCTCTGAGACAGCACCCTCTCAAACAAGTCACTGTAGAGCTAACCTGTACTCGGTGGAGCGGGTTGGACCATCTGTACGGGCAGTGACGGGCAGTTTGGAGTTGGTAAGAGCTGGGACGACTAGCTAGCTAGCTAGCTAGCACGTTAGCAGCACGCTAATACTGGAAGCCAAAGAGGAACGGAAGATTTATTACGTTATCACAAATGGGCTTCAAGTCAGAGTACAGCAATTGGCAGAGTTCATCGAAAGCCGCCGAACAGACGATTAACGTTACCGATTTTCTAGTGTGAATGTGCGGGTGAATGCCATGACAGTTAGCTTGGCAGCTACCGTCAGCTAGCGGCACCTCACTGACATTCACACGGACCATCCGGGGCATTCCTCGCATCAACAACAGCAGGCCACGTAGCTAACTGTTAGCCTTAAACGGCGTTATGGGGTTTCACGACACGCGACAGTTCTACCCGTGGCTACGTAATGTTAGGGGGGGTTTAGCCGGCCTCGGTTGACATGTCATCATAACGAGCGCGGCGAAGAAGCTAAGCTTTAAAAATCTAATGTTAGCTTTAACAAAAGTCAGCCGCACGGCTACCTTTCCGTCCACCGGCATCTCCTCGGCCGTCTGTGTCTCCTCGTGATCCCCGGACATATCTCTACCTCAGATGAGATCCGTCGTTAAGTTGACCCCACCCGGTACTCTTTTGTACAAGTGATCTAATTTAATAATAAAAAAAACAATCCTGAGCCGTGACTCTCCGTGCCCGAACGAGTCCGCCGAGCGCGCACTCCCCGCACAGGAAACCAACGTTACTTAACGTGAGTTACTACGTCACGTGCGGGGGACACCATGCGCGCTCACGTTCGGGCACCTGCTGCTTTGAACCGGAGCACGGCGCCGGGATCGGATTTGCATTGCGTAACACTGCGACCAGCTGTTAGACCCACGTGCTGCAGCACAAATCCAGATTTCAGGAAAATAATCCTCCGATTTGGAGCGTGATTAAAGCTGCCCCGATGAACACCGTGTTGTATGCGTCCCGGAGCGATAGTATTTCTTCATGTAGTAAGTTTAAAGAATAAAATGTGCGATCACGATTCATACTCCTAAATCTTAATGAAATTATTTTGGAGATGCAGTTTTGTTTAAGCGATTTTTCCCATTGTTTATTCTATACATGTTAATAGCGTAAAATACTCTAATTACCTTGAACTGCATAACTCCCACTTACCATGTAAATGTGTTCAGGACTTGTCCTTTCTCAGTGTATTTCCACATATTACACATTTTAAACTTTCTTTGTCAACTCTGTTACTGATTGCAGCATATCTCAGGATTTTTGTTTTGCAATTCACCCAAGAACCCTTTTTCTAATAAACTGCAGAATAACTTGTTTTGTTCCTTTGATTCCCTTGTTAATGTACAGAGATGAAGTGGTGGGGAACACAGTGGGGAAAAAATGACACAAAGAGACTATCAGTTTGCTTTAGAAGATATATATTTTTTTCAGATTTGAATAATAATGTCAAAAATACATACTATGATAGACAGTTTGCACTACATCATCTTAGCATGACAGACGTCACAAGTAGTAACTGAAATATTAATTTAAATATTAAATAAACTGATAAGTAAATTGAAAGTGAATGTGTAAACACTATACTAAGATTACTCTTTCTATTGCAACACTTCCAATAAAGTGGCTCTGTAACAGTACAAAAGTATTAGAATATTACTATTTTCAGTTTAATTTCCAGTTATAATGAGAAAAGAAAAATCCACAGTGCACGTTTGATGTTTTGCTGTGATGGAGCTTGATTGCTTGATCAACTTCTTCAGTGATCCATGGCATGTTTTTCTTTTGGACGAGCGGAGGATGTTGCACCACGGTCAGCCGGCCGCCTCCTCTTCCATTCTCTGCTCCGAGCTCAGGAATCACAGGGTTTATTTCCAGGTCAATCTGCTTTTCAAGGATGTCAAACATTTCTTACCATTTGAGGCCCTCGTAGTGAATTTAGAGCTAAATTACTTGCGACTGAACACTAATTCATCGTGTTCAATAAAGGTCCAATTAACATTTGTATTTGAGAAAAGTAGCCTAAATGCTGCTGAAATATTTTAAGTCTCTAACAGCTTCTTGAGACCATCACTGGTCTCTTCTCTCCTGCCAGACGCTGGAGGCGATACACAAAACAGCAGGAAAAAAAAATGACCAATCCGGGTAAGGCCGTCTTAACCAGAAGAACCTGTTACCTATGACCCAACCTTTTTAATGCAGTGAACAAAGAACACCGTTTCCAACCCTGCGCCCTTTTCAGTTCTGGGGACAGCAGGGATGACACATAACATGTTGGGCACATGCCAGGTGAGTCTTGTTGACTGCAGATCTTAAATTCTCTTTTAGAGCAGTTTATTTAGCCACGGGTTTGCGTAAAGGTCTTTCTCTGGCATCAAGTTGCTATTGCAGCTTCAGTAGTTGGCGGCCCGCGGGAGAGGGGGGGGGGGGGGGGGGCAGGGTTCTGTCTCAGCAGCGGGGAGAGAATGGTGGGTCAATGGGGGAGTCTGTAGTGGACTGGAGCTCGTAGGCAGCTCCACTGTCCACCTCCATGGACTTCCTGGAAAACAGCAGACGGATGTCCCTATGGAGGTAGATCTTCCCAGACTTGGAACTGTGGAACCTGGTGGAGATCGGAGAGCGGGGGGGGGGGAATGGCATAGAGGAGAAATAAGGGAGGAGAAACATCGGCAAACGTGACCTGGGCTAGAGAGGAAATGGCAGCCGACCTACCTCAGATGAACGAGGTAGCGGAGGGTGCGTCCCTGGCCGAGGGGCTTCCTGCTGCTGTGATTGTTGGTGTCACGGCGGACGGGAACAGAGAAGGTCCTCTGGCGCAGGAAGGTCTGCTGTCCAGCGGGCATGGCTCGTAGGTCGTACATCACAACAAACATCTTCACCACTGTCTTGTTGGGATTGAATAAGGTCTGAAGGGTACAACAGGGAGAGCATGGGGGGGTTTACACAGTATTCTAACTCTTTGTGACCCATCAATCTATAACAACACGACCGAACCTCACACGCTATGAAAGATTCAAGATGCACCGTATGCATATCATCCTATAGTTAAAATATCTAGAGGATCATTTCTTTCAAATTAGGAAGTAGAAGCACCACAAAAGAAACATGTCCTTAGATGATACATTTCCCTCAGTAACCACTAGGGGTTGCCCTCTCCCTTTGTTACTTGGTGAAATCGGTTCTTTGTTCTTAGCCATGTGTACCCCGCGATGCAGATATTTTAGATAAACCCATTTCTACACCTGTGGGAAAACAACAGAATGTTTTCTCACCACTTGAATGGTTCCTGATGAAGGTACACGGTAGCCCCTTTTCCCCAGGGGCTCCAGATTGATCACGCCCTGTGACAAACACAGCAACTGGGTCACAAACAGGCGCGCAAAGGTAACACACACACACACGGCAGAGAATAACGTTTTATTGATCGACCAACTGGAAACAAATAATCTCACCATGTATGGTGAGGGAGCGTTGTCATCGGATACACTGTAGAAGGACACCTCCACAGGTAAGGTCAGGTGACTGGGGCAGAAGGAGCCGCTGGCTCCAACCTCTGCTGTGAAACCCTCCACTAACCCTAAAGGCTCCAGGCGGTAGTTCAGCACACACTCCTGGGGAAAACGCACATCACCATTTTAATGACATTGAATTGTTTGTTTTACTCATTGATTGTAATAGAACTACCATGTGTGTGTTTGTTACCTCAAAGTTCCCCAGCAGACTGAGACTAGCAGGTGGAGCGCTGGCACTAAACAGCTGCTCCTCTGTGTACCCCTCTCTCTTTGCACACACCCTGAAGGATTAAAACACACACGTGTGAAGTAAAGGAAATGGCAAAACAAAATAATTTGTTTATTGCTTGTTCAAATCAAGCAAATTACTCAATTCAAGACAACAAATATGTATGGCGAGGATGTTAATGGATTTTTACCAACTGAAAAGAACTTTCCTGGTCACTCAAGTGTCTTCTATCAAAAGCAGTCTTACATTACCACCCACATCTGCTGTGTGTCGGCGGGCCATGAAGCTCGGGGCATGTGAAGCCTATTCACTTGTGTCTGCCATTTTGAGCAGAATGCGTGTGATTCTAGATGGAGCCACAGTTCAGCAGAGCTTCAGCAGGTGGCAGCGTGTCAGCAAAACACAGCTGACCTCGCCTTGCCACTCAGAACAACACTTTTCTTTGTCTGATCTCCCAACACGGGAAAATACTCCTCAAACCCACTGCTGACTCTGGGCTACGTCAGCACGTTAGGGTTCAAATATGGAATACAGATCTTAGTAAGACTTTATATGGCTTGATTAATACTTGTGGTAAAACAAAAAACTTCAACAATCATCCATCCATCCATCTTCAAACCGCTTATCCTGTACTCAAGGTCGCGGGGGGGCTGGAGTCTATCCCAGCCAACTTTGGGTGAGAGACAGGGTACACCCTGGATCGGTCTCCAGCCAATCGCAGGGCAACACAGAGACCACTCACATCCACACACCTACGGGCAATTTTGAGTTCCCAATCAACCTAATCCCCAGAGCATGTCTTTTTACTGTGGGAGGAAGCCGGAGAACCCAGAGAGAACCCACGCAGACACAAGGAGAACATGCAGACTCCACACAGAAAGGCCACTGGGTGGAGTTGAACCCAGGACCTTCTTGCTGTGAGGTGACGGTGCTAACCACCACACCACCGTGCGCCTTCAGCAATGAAATGTATTTAATTAAAAAAAACTCTTTGTAAAAAAAAAAAAAATTCCTTGCTGCCACTTACACATAAGAAGTTGAAATGTTACATGTGAGAAAAACAAGCCTTTAAATTCAGTCGCAAAATATGAGTAACATGTTCCAGATGGTACAAACAGCACAGAAGATGTGGGAGGTGGCTTCAAAACAAAGCAACACTCGTCTTTTTAACAGTTACCAAGACTGAAAAAAAGCATAGTGTCCATATCCGTTCACTATAGTAACAAAGATGCCAGGTGAGAAACTGCGTACCTTTTCCCGTAGGCCCAAGGCAAGCCCTTACAGCCGGCCAGAGAGGTGTCCAGATCAAAGTAGCCCGTTTGGTTCTTCCTCTGAGGAACCTGCAGCACACAAACAGATTAACACAGATCAATTCGATGTACAGAAAACCTACGGCTCACACTTATACTGTGCAATATGCGTGAGGATGCGCCGGAGGAAAAAAGCTGAGCTTGCGTGTTGGTGAGTGTCCCCGTGTAACTTTGGGTCTTTTTTTACTTAAATGCATCAGTGAGAGCGATCAAAAGGAAGGACACTGTGATGATCTAAGAGTGTGGTCGTCTGACAAATTTACTGAGGTTGATGAGGCCCAGATGAGTGTGATGATGTTAGTGTGGGTGTTTTCATGTGTACATTAAAACCTCAGTGCTCCAGCAGCAGTAAAAACCATCTGCGAGGTACTTCAAAAGGGTCTTTACGGTCTTACACCGGTGAAAGTACGGTGCTGGCTGCAAATAAAGTGTAGTGAATGTAGTGTTATGGCAAACACAACTGTCTGGAGACTGGCAATGACTGAGTCAATAAGTGTTTGGGACTTGGGGCCTGTGTGTTAGTGTTATCTTAACAAATGCCAACAGCAGAGACTGACAATGACGGAGTTCCCCAGTGTGTGTGTGTGCCTTACAGGGCTGGAGAGCAGAGGCAGGCCGGTACAGGGATGGAAGGCTTTGGTCGCTGTCACATCCAACGAGTGGCGATTCTGTTTCTTCCAGGTGTTACAGGGCCGAAGTGGAGATGGGCTGTGATCTCGCTGGAGAACGGAGACAGATTAGGACAGTTTGCAAGTCAACTGAAATGATCTTTATTAATCAAAATGATGTTCTCCTATATCCTGGCCATCTCGATTACCACTGAAGTCCCATCTGGTCCAGCTCGACAGTCATTACAACTACAGAACAATAAATAAAGCTACATTTCAAAAATTTCTCAAATTAATACTTTAATGGATAAACTTGGATTCACAGTATTTTATTTTCTGGAATGAATTTAATAAATGTCAAATCAACTTTGAGCAATCGTTGCTAAAAGTATGTAACTAAAAAGAATAGTTAATGGTTAGTTATTTAACAGTTAATAAGGGTAGCGTCAGCAGCAACAACAACAAAAAAGTGTCCCCCTACAGCACCCTCATAAAACCACATCTACTCTTTAGTTTGTGTAATGATTAAACAAACAAGATATTACCTGTTGATCATTTGTGAGCTTAAGAGGTGGAGAGGGGTCGGATTTCCTTAGTTTCGGCCATAGGCAGACCAGCCGTTTACTTGGGCTACGCTAAGCTAACCGGCTGCTGGACGTACTTGGCGTCACAATTACCACACAAACATGAAGGTGGAATCAATCTTCCTTTCTCGGTAATAAAGCTAAAATAAACTTATTCCGAGAGCAATTCCTATTCTATTAATGCAGTTTAACAGGAATAGCGCATGACAAATAAGAATTAATAATTGCGTCTATGCACAAACTATGTCCTTACCAGGACAGCAGAAGGGGGAGACACGTCTGGACCGGGAGTGATGGAGCAGCCAGACAACGAGGGCGCCTGGTTCTCATCCGCCTGGGCCGGTGCACACATCTGCATCTCGCGCTCAGGCTGAGGCTGAGGCTGGATGTGGTTGCGGCTTACGTTACAGTTCGTGGCCGGGCCGGCCTCATTGCAAGTCCTATTGAAGACCCGGGCATTCCATGGGCTGTTCTCAGCGGCGTGGGAGGCAGAAGGGGTTTCGTGGCTGCTGGGGATCCTGATGGCGAGCTTTTCCTGCGGCGGAGTTCGTAAACGAGGACCAGCCCGGACGCGGGACTGGCCTTTGAATGAGGGTTCTTCAAGTGTAAAGTGAGCACCGTTTTGGGCCCTGGGAGAATGGCGTGCGGCCCCCGGTTCGCCCCGGGGCTCGTCTGTGCAAATGAGTGCGAGTGCGGCGGCGGAGGGGGGAACGCCGCCTCGGTGGGTTTCATGGCGGCCGGGCGCGTGGCCGTTGGTGTAGCCGTCGGTGGCGGCGTCCGGGGCTCGTGGGGCGCGTGGGGCGGGCGAGTATGTGCGGACCGTGTGCGTGACCGTGGTTGTGTGCGTGTGGTGCAGCAGGCCGCCGCTCCTGCCGGGCCTCGGGGACAGGGAAGGGACGGACAGTCTCTCCTGGATGAGTCTAGTTATGTCTTGCACTGCCTGCGCGATCAGGGAGCCGTCGCTCTCCCCGTTCTTTTCCTTCTTCTCTTTCTCGTCCTCTGCATCTCTCGTCTCGGTCATTCTCAGCTTCCTGCATGCTGCAGGTTTAGGGGAGGAGCTCTCCCGTTTGCCGAAAGAGGCGTCTGTCATGGGGGTGTTGAAGTGGCCGGGCCACACGCGTCCCACGGACTCGTAGGGCGGAGCCTCGGGCTCTTTGGTCTTACTGGCAGTTACGTCGTCGGGGTTACTGCCCCACATGGCTTTGGGAGGGTTGTCAGGAGCGAAAAGGCCATGGGGTAGTGGCGGTGCTGTGGGGTCGCAGAAGTTGAGCCTCTGCGCGATACGGGCAATTACTTCCTGTCTCTCTTGCAGCAGCGAGCCAATCAGTGGGTTTGTTTCGTTTGCAGACCTCGGGGAGGGGCAACGTGGCGGCTCAGCCAAGGAGAAATTCTTAAAAGCTCTCAGGGGCTCAGGGATGGACCTCTTTGACCTATCACTGCCGTTGGTGCCAGAGCAATAATCCTCTACGGGTGCGGGGTCAGATGAACCATTCAAAGCCGAGTACAGCCACTTCCCAGCCTTGCTTGTGGGAAGTGCAGAGGGGGAGTGGGAGCGGGGCGGCGTGGGGGAGGGAGAGGACCTGTGGAACCGTGGGGAGCCCTGAAGTTGGGGGCTGTTGACCTGCGGAAGCTCTCCATTCTGATACGCGTGGTCCTCGCCTGGCTCCTGAGCCGTCTTGCTGTAAGGAGAGGGAGCAGCAGCGTGGGCAAGGCTGTTAATGGGGATGTCGTTGATGGGTAGATTAGGAATGGGTAATCCGTTGAGGGGAAAGCCAGGCATGGAGTTGGAGCTCTTGCTGAATAGGTTTGAGTTGTAAAGAAAGTCGTCTTTGCTGGGGTCCTGGCTCTTTTTGTGGGTGGGCAGGCCACCATGGCTGTTGAGGTTCGGGTTGAGGCTGGTGGTCTTGCTGTAAAGTGGAGGAAGGCCGGTGTGGATGCTGCAGGCCAGGGTGGGATAGGTGGGTTGGCGTGGCAGCGACTGGACACGAACTTGCAGGGCGACACTCTGGGAAACATTCGGGACCGGGAAAATGTGTTCAGAAGGAGGCTGGGAGAACTGCCACACCAACTCCTCATCGGCAGCACTGATCCTGTTTGGCAGTCAAGAGATTGAATTAAAATAAATTCAATTTGCGTTTTAAAATACCTTGAAAGGTTACAAACCTTCAGAGATTGAGTTTTACTTCCTTTCAAAAACGAAAAGAACATTACTGTTGGATCAAGTTTGCCACAAACCAACAGGGGGGGGGGGGGGGGGCAAATTGATTGTTGAGTAATGTATGTCTGACCTGTACAGGATGTTTCTTGGGACGACACCATGGGAGGCGCTGAGCCAAGCGCTGAGCTGAGAGAAGAAGACGTACGAGCGAATAGCCAACAGCAGCGTCTTCTCCTCAATGAAGCGATCGCCGCTCCTATTAGAACACAGTTAAAAGTGGGTTGTAACGGGTTAATGAGAAACGTGTTTCAATGATGCGTGTTTCCTGTTTCTACAAATCAGTGAGAAACTGGGTCAACTTGTAAGTTCAATATTTTTATTTTTTAGACGGAATACGCTTTTCAGCCTTCATGTTTCAGCTGTTGAAATGTTTTTCAAATTTATCAAAACACAAAAAAAGAATTGTGTTTTTTTTTTTTTTTTAATACATTGTTTTTCTGGACACAGCAGACTGTAAACTAAACCCTGAAAAGCGTGGTGTCCTTCGTAGCAGTACAACATTTTCTATTGTCCAGCATTACTTTAATACTAAGACCATGTGTGTGTCAGACTTACTGTCTTGGAACTGGCTGCAGGGTCCATCTCTCCAGCAGCAAAGCGTCTTGTTTGATGATCGGGTCACTGATGGGGTCACTCGGGGGGCACTCGTCACCGTAGCAACAGTCTGGCAGGAGCATGACCTCGATCATGATGGGGATGCTGTTCCTCCAAAGCAGGATCACCTCTGAACGAGTGCGCCTTGCTTGCCGACACTGGACAGACAGACACAAAAACACACACACACACACACGGACAAAGGTGGAGGGTTATTGTTCATTACTGAATGTCACCACCTGGACCTTGAACTTCGGGACAAAGCAGAAGGGACCCAGAAAGAGACTCAATTGGAGCTGAATTTCTCAGTGATTTTATATAGCTCACATCTCACTTAAACTAACATTATATAAAAGGCCTAAAAACTAAGATCTGTAATATATTTCTATTACAAAAGATTGTTTTTTAGATTTCAGAGTAATCGATGATGACCATGATATGTTATCTGAAAGAATATCTATTAAAAAAAACAATATTTCTAATGCATCCCATTTCAAGAGCGCATAAACTAAGAATGCTCATCACTTGAATTACATTACATTCACTGAATGACGCAAACAAAGCAGCAACAACAAGCTCCCGGAAGGAGAGGGCCTACTGTTCACACTCCAGGTGTGCGTAGATGTGCACGCTACCTGGGGAAGTTTGTCGCAGCACTCGTGCTTGTGAAGAGGCGGCATGGCCGACTGGGCCGGTGGACAGTGCAGCCCCTCTGTTCTGCCCTTCACGGAATGTTCCGGCGTCCTTCCTTCTGTGATGAGCAAGGTTAGGAACACCAGGAACTCCTCGGCGTCGTACTCGAAAAAATCCTCCGTTGCATCTGGTAAAAAAGGCGGAAAAACAGAAGGGGTCAGCAGCTCTTCCCAAATCACTTCACATCTGAACAGAGAACAAGGAACCAAGTGGAGGAAAGCAGCAGGTAAACTACGACTTTGCAAATGCTTTGACTTGGGCTGAAGGTAATACAGATGCAATCAGAAAGTCACCTGTATTGACATGGATTCCCCACCATTTCCATCTGAATGGGCCTTTAACTGCACCAGATCGGGCCATTTAACTTTGGCTGGAAATACTTGTTTAGAGACGCGTGTGGGGGAAGGTGGTGGATGACACAACTTTTCCAGTTTGACCGCTTCAGGGGAATATATTTAGACCTCTGAGGGGTGAAGCCACACAATGCCTGCTGTTCCGCTTATGTAGAACACACACACACACACCTGCGTACAAGCATAGACAATGCTGACACCTTGGTTGTTGTCAAAACATACACAAACACAAACCAGAACAGAGTAGAGGGGAGGTACAGTAGAGTCATGCTGCACCACCCATTAAACCAGGGTGGGGTTGGGTGGTGACCAGGATCTTGTGGGACATAGAGCAGAGTTCATTCAGAAACTGACTATTCCACTCGGGGGGGGGGGGGGGGACAAGTAATGCTCTTGTTGATACATTTTAATTCTGGCTCATTCTGAGGCCCCACTGCAATTCACAATAACCAATTTTAGAGCGATTCCTCAAGGGGGAAGTTGGGGGCTGTGTTATTAGGTCGCCAGTCAAATGATATTAAATTGCAGCTGTGGCTCCTCAATTTGTCCCCTGAGAACAAAACCAATAAAATCCCGATCCGTTTGTGGTATAATTTAAGCCAAGATGTAAAGCAGAGTATTTTTAGCCCAATGTTGAGGCGCCCCTCTTAGCGCTCTTATCTCCTGTGCTCCTCCAGAGAAAACTCACAGAATCCCGCAGGAAGAACCACAGCTTGGCTTTCTTTAAAGCATAAAAGGACAAAAAAAAAAAAAAAACACATGTGAAGAAGTTGCCTGCCGACAGTCTCGGGCCCTCCCTGTGCCTTTGTTTCAATCCAAGTCAAAACAAATTTAAATTAGGACATAATTACCTGAATACATTTTAATCATTTTGCGGATGTCAAGAACTGGTAAGACTAGAACTACAAAATAAACACACCAGGCCGGCTAGAACACAGTATCTCTCAGCTGGCTCTGCACAAGTGTGAGTGTATGCACGTGTGTGTGTGTGTGTGTGTGTGTGTGTGTGTGTGTGTGTGTGTGTGTGTGTGTGTGTGTGTGTGTGCGTGCCCATCCAGCCAGTCACGCACATTCCTCTCAGGGAACTCCTCCTACATGCCTTTGAGCTGCTGCTGCACGTGGAGAGAGGCGCAGTCCAACACAAAACATGAGGAGGGAGGAGAGGGAGGGGGTCTGTTAGCCAGCTGTAGCCTTAATAAGTGCAAGCTGAAAAGGGATGAAGGCTACATTCAGGGACAATCTCCTCTTTCTTTGTGGGCTGGAATTGGAAAGGCTTGAACAAAGGAAGCAAGAGGCCAACAGGAACAGAATGTGCGATAAAGGTCGAGAGTCAAGGTCACAGCGCCTGTCACCTTTACATGATGGTTGGGTTGAATGCACTAGATGTACAGCAGTGGGCAGCATAAAGGATTTCCAGTTCGCACTGGGAAAGGCTATGGCTTCTAGTTGTGGAGGTGCGTTTGGCGCACCATGAAGGAGGCAAGAAGAAAATAGAAAGGAGACATTGGTGGATGAAGGAAAGTAAGGCTGTATACTACATAAACCACCCCACAGACAAGAGCCCTTCTTATGTGTGAATCTACTGACAACATACAGACGCACACAGCACCAAACATGTACACGTGCAGCGCAGGACAAAGGACTAGTGATGGAGGCTTTCATTAAGGGGCCCAGCCTTTAAATGAGAGCTGTCATTCTTTAGGGCGTTGTGCCTGAATAGAACATTCCTAAGAAGCCCCCCACACACACACACACACACACACACACACACACACACACACACACACACACACACACACACACACACACACACACACACACACACACACACACACACACACACACACACACACACACACACACACACACACACACACAAAATGGAAGCTGGGAGGTGATCAGGATGCAGGCTAAGAAGCAGGAAACCCTTCCATGGACACGAAAAGACAGTTCCATCCTTTTTACAAACAGCTTGAAATGATCAGAAAGAAAAAACATGAAGATCATTTTATGAGCTTAATGCCTAGTTCTTCGGAGTCAAATCAATGGTACATAAAGTTAATATCATTTGGGAATTTATGTAACAATCCGGGTTGTTTACCAAGCATTAAGCCTCACATGCAGGGCTCAATGTTTAATCTTGCATTTTGCTTCCCTCCTCCTCCTCCTCCTCCTCCTCCTCACTGGACCATGACCAATTCCTTTCTGCCTCTCCACTCTTTAAAATGTGAAATATGTCTCTCATCAATCTATATTTGTACCGTTTGAATTAATGTGTTGGTAAGATGTATTTCCTCTCTCTGCACTGTGTACATGTAATTCAGCCTCTGCTTTTTCTTTTCAGAACTTGGAGTAAAGTCCCCTGGTCTTCATGCATTCAGTGAGAGAAGGACCATAGCAACTAGTAGCAGTGCTTGAGAAACAGGAAAACAAGATCAGGTTTGGGTCCACTGTTTAAATTAGAGACTCCACTGATACATCCTGCAACACAGGGACCCAAACCACAGTACACGAAGCATAACACAAACACAACGCTGCACTGGTTCGGACTCTATTCAACGTGCGTGTGACCCGTCCTCCACCTCCCGATAAAATGTGATCTGAATTATGTAACAGGTTGGATTTAGATTTAGGCGTCTTATTAATAGACCTGTGACCGCTTGCCACCGAGTCCAGCTGGAGTCCCGCCTACAGATCGGCTGGTCTATACACACACACACACACACACCTCTCTGCTTTCTCCGTGTCCTCAGGCCAAAAGATCAGAATAGTCATGTGGGATTGAAAAAGGCCTAGAGTGGCACGGTCAGTCTTGGTAGCACACAGTGTTGTGCGAGTACATACTGAAACACACACACACACACACACACTTATGGGTGATTCATCCTTACCTAAGACCTGTCAGAGAGGCAAATGAGTCAAACGTATACATGCCTGGTCAAAATGGTTATGACAGCGACGAAGCTTGGAAATTTTTATAAACGCTGCTGCTGCATTGCATTTTGCACGCTTTAGCGTGTCGATTTTAAACCGACAGACAGCTGGGAAGACGGACAGAAGGAGAGAGAGAGAGAGAGAGAGAGACACGAACACACGGATGGTTGTCCCTCTCTCTACAGCAAACACCGCTCTCTGCAAATATAAACACACACACACACCCTGCTGTGTCAGTCAATTTCTTGTGACCACGTTTCATTCAAATGAACCAGAGAGCACAGCTTAGGTCAAGCTAGTCTTCCCTTATCAGCGGTGCCTGTGTGTGCGTGCGTGTGTGTGTGTACGTGCGTTGGATGATGAGAGACGAAACCCAGCAGCAGGTGAGGGGGAAAAAATGGGAGTCACAGATCAAGGCATTAACTGGAACAAAACCCCTGATGAGCTCACCTAAGGCCAGGCTTCTGGTTATCAAAGACTGAGTGTTACACACACACACACACACACACAGACAGAAAATGGGAGATATTATACTGCAGCACAGCAACCTGGGAGAGACGAGCCATACTTCAGAGGGAGAGCGATAGAAGGTCTACAGAGATATTGGAACAGACAGACGAGAAGTCTAAAGGGCAGACAGGAAACATACAGACAGGAAGTCAGATTAACAACGTTTCCAGTCAACTGTCAAGTGAGTCTTGGAGGAATGGAAATTTGAAAGAAAAAGAAAATGTGTGCTTCAAATGAAAATAAACCGTGTGCTTAAAGAGGAATGTTTTCCTCATCTTTTTTGACCACGTAAAAAAAGATTGAAAAAAACATTTAAGACTAAGTTGTGAATAGTAACACGAGATAATGGTGGACAAATGTTTTACAGGTTGTCCAAAGCGACCTTTGAACTGTTCTTGACTCGGCTCTGGGAGGTGGGGGGGCGATTTCTTGAAAACAAACCTGCTCGAGAGTGAGTGGCTGGAAGAGACAATCACGACTAAGCAAGTTTAAAGGGACAATATGGTGGTCAAATCCTGTATAAAATATCCACGGCGACAAACAATTTATACACAAGGGAAACTTGCAGCGGATGAGTCCCCGCTGAAATGGCAAAAAGAAACTCTTAATAGTTCTCTTAAGAAGAAAAAAATAAAGATCAGAATAACTGGACGATTACTTATTGAAAAACAACGCAGCACAGACACCAAGAGGAGTGTTACCAACTTAGTCATTTGGGATCCTCACTTGATATCATTCGAGAAATCTACATATTTCGTTGTGGGACCTGCAGACTCCAGATAAGCAGTCGGCCCGGAGGCTTTGCCAGGCCGCTCCAGGGAGCCGCGACGGCGTTCTGCTGAGCGCGCCGAGGTGTGTCGGCTTAACGCACAACGACACCGGGCTCCCGCTGAAAGGAACTTCACGGTTTTACCTGCCCCGACTGCAAATGCCTCGTTCTGATGAGGCGCAGCGCCGGACAATCCCAACGGAGGACTAACACACGGCGGCTGAACCGTGGCGTTGCAATAATAATCCTGACCTTGAATCCTGGGGGGGGGGGGGTTTGGGGGCTGCTGCGTGATTCGCGTTCACAGGAATCTATGCTGCAACAAACAAAGCACCTCTAATCCAACTCACAAGACCGTGTTCATCTCTTGAACTGTGCAAAAGGAGAGGGAGCACAATCTGAAACAATTCCAACTATTGGTATTCTAGGTCTTATTAAATATTCTGTTGCATGGGACTTTGTTGGATGGAGAAAGACAAACGCGGATGGAAGTGTGCATGCTCGTACGGTCTTGCCCTAATTGGAGCACAGCAGAAGTGTGTCATTGTATTTGTCTAGTTATCGTATAGGGTTTATATTTTGTGCTGCCCTAACACACACACACACACACACACACACACAAAATCTTATTTAATTTTAATTATATCATGAACGCACTGAGGCAGAATAGGCGACTACACTGACAGTTCTTCCGTGGCAAACTCTTCACTGCAGCCCCCGGTAAGATAAATATAGACACAACTTGGTAGCTCTCCTTTTATGTTTCTCCCTCTCTGTGTCTCTTAAAAAGAGCCACGTTCTAACAGTCACTAATTTTAGGTATTTGTGATGGTACAGAAGAAGGGTGGGACTCTCTAGGGACCTCATCATTAGGATGTGATTATAAAATAATGACTACAGTCATCTAGATGACACTGGTTGATGATCTCAGTGTCTATCTACCATTTTAAAAATGCTGCGTATTGATAAGAATTCTATATTTTCTTAATCCAATATTAGTAAGAAAGACAAATGAAAACATTTCCAAACAGAAAAATAAACAATAAAATAAATTCGTAAAAACACACAAAAAACAACAACAAAGAATCAGCATGTTCTGAGTCATTGGATATCACAAGTTCACCTTATTAACAAAAAAAAAAGGCTTTCAGGAAAACGTAGTGAAACAATACATACAATAATAGATAGCCCAGGGCAACGGATACATCCTCATATGCCATACTGGGTCCCTGTGATTTCTATGCTGTGTAGTTTCCAGCCTCCTCCCAAAAGCATGGCACCACTCGCTTATGGATTATTTGGAAGTCACGAAAGGAGCTACCCTAAAATCCTGACGGCTGCAGAGTCGTCCCCTGTGTAGCTGTCCCATGGCGCTGAAAGCACATGGCCAGGTTTTAAAGTTCTCAAATGCACCGGTGGCAAAGCAGGTGGCAGATTCCCAGTGTCAGCAGCTCCGGACACAGCTTTTCACCACCATGGGAATCGTTTGCAATGCTCTCTCTCTTCCACAGCCTGTTCTGCAGTCTGACTATATTTGGAGACCAGCTGGTCTGTGTATCCCCTCCTCCCCCCCCATCTCAAGGATTTCCACTGATGCTTATATTTTCTTAAAAGCGAGGGTTCCTACCCAACTCTGCATTTCGATGACCACTTCACAACAAAACAAGCGAGACAATCTTACAGGCCTGAAGAGAAGCTACATCAGAGCGAGCGGTCCCATCTACTCCCTTCAAGCACACGGATGTGTGTAGACATGTAGTACAACGTAGAACAATCAGATACAGCAGACTTTATAACGGTTTGAGAATTCACACACACACACACACCGCTATTTTCCAAAGGTCGTGCTTACGTAACACTGTTTACAGATATTCTGTCAGGCATTTTGCTAGTTCCCACAACATGTTGTCCTTGAGTCAAAGCACACTGAAAGCTACAGATGCACAAAGCCTGAAGAGTAGTGCGTCTTACCAGCTTATCTTCCACATCCACAATACAACTTCATTGCAAATGCTGATAGCTGTGAGGTAAGGGTGGCTACTGCTGATGTTGTGTCTTTTCATCTTCCTCGTATTGGTGTTGAAAGGCAGGAGAAAGACATCAATACCAGTGTGACGCCAGATCAAGGACACATGGGGTGTCCTATTTTTGCAGTCCAGCGATGCAGCAGTCTTGACTTAAGGCATATTGTGTCTTTCACCTACCATGTTGAAAACATGGAGGCAGCCAAGTGACGCCTGCAGGTCTGACGCAATTATTTGTTGTTGATTAGGTACAGCTGATATATATTTTCAATTGCTATAGCCCTAGATTACATTAAAAAAAGTTGACTTTGCTCTGAAAGTCCATTAACCAGCACAAGCCAATGTAATACTACGAGAATTAAAAGTATACCATGAATATGCAAGCGGGAGGATTAAGGATTTAAGACACAATTAACTGAGCCCGTAGAAAAACCAATACAGCATCACTTGTCCTTTTTAAGTCCTCACATAAAAGGAGGCGACACAGTGAAGGGAAAGGGATGCATGGTCTAGCTCACCACTTCTGTGGAGAGCCGGTGTTACCGGGGCAACGGAGACATTGTCTTAAACAATCCCGTCACGGTGATTAAAGAGTGTCTCTGTGCAGGAATCAGAGTCTTTGTGTGCGACACCGAGCTGCACCTTGACAACGAAGTGTCCGGAGACAATTAATGCTCCTCTTATGCTCCGTTGGGTGTGTGTGTGTGAGACGCGCGCACACACACACATTGTGTGCCCAGCATATGTCTGGGGACATGGGACAGCATGTGGATTGTGCCCTGACTGTATACCACGTCCTTGTATTGTACACAGAGGCGCCCTGTTGCATGTGCGTTGGGCTGGTTTTCCGATCATACTTGCTTTGCCCAGTCTGTGAAGGCTTGTGTGTCTGTGTGTGTGTTACTGTAAGTGTGTCGCTGTTGTGTCCTTTGTTCTCCCTCTCCATGTCGAAGCAGCCGTTGGACCGCTTCTAAATAACAAATTAAAACAGCCAGGTCAGCTGGGTTTCCATTGCATTTCATAACATGTCACAGCCAGCTCACCTTTGCGGCTTTTGTCTGCCTTGAGTTGAAACATTAAAAAAAAGACAATGGAAATGTAAGTGAAGTCTGTCAAGACGCTGACTTTTTTGCCGGGAGAATTTTTTCAATGGTTTAGTTCACTGGTATGAAAGAGAAGATCCAGGTTGATGTGTGTTTTTTAAATGACTGATTTAGGTCAGGTGACTAACATTTTTTCCTACTTTAAAAGGCAGGGTAAACCAAGTAAACCAAGACCTTGATGTCTTTCAACCACTACTTAGTACCAGAAGGTTTTGTTATGGTCAGTGCTCCGGGAACATTTCCCATTTCCTTCCCACTTCATTAAGTGAAATGGGACACTTCAAATCTATACACATAAAATGTGTGTCCTCCCACTCTCCGACACAAAGGGGGCAGATTCACAGCCCACGTAGCAACGGGCCCCGATTGGCTGAGAGGGGTTAGCACAATTCCAGCTGAGGAGAACCATTCTTCTGTGTTGTGAACTCAGCTGCTATTATTCTCCCACTGCCAAAAAACAAACACACGCTCCACCCAGACGGAGCCACCACCATGCCTGCTCTCTGACGCACATCATTGTCAGCCATGAAGAAAGCTGTTGTTGAGAAGCAGAGAAACCAGCACACCATTGAAGTCACATGGTAAAGAAACCCTGAGGCTGTGGAAAAAACTTTTCATCATGAGACATACGCAGCAGACAAAAGTCCACAGCTGATTTTAAGAATCTCTCCCTCTGAACCAGACCCCTGATTTCAGGGAGAATCTGTGTGCAATGTCTATCATTGGTACTTCTTTCACTTAGTTCTTAACATGTCCTGGTTTCACTTTTTCATACACCTTTCTGAAATAAGACAGACACCAATTAGTAGGACATCGATTTCCAAACCAAACACCTGCTGTAGTTAACTGTTGCACACAAGTCCTCACTAAAATGACATGTGCTGTGCTTGATTACAGCATTAGGCCTGAAACAATGGCAGCTGATCACGTTTAGTTGCAACCACACACTCATGCCTGCAACCTGGCCGGCTACAATGTTCGATTCAGATGGACTCCTGCACACTCTTTGCCAGCTAACTGACAACAAAAGGCTTGAATTAAAACCCCACACTTTTTAAGTGAGGGAAATGTTTACAGTACGCTTGCGAGCGAGGTATTCATAGTCCCTATTTTTCGGATGAGCTGCCTGGCGGCTGATAGAGGAGGGCCTGTCGCACTGGGAAGCGTCAAGGTGCGAAAGCATTTGGACGAGTAAATGTCAAGCTCAGAGAAGCTGAAAAGAATGGTATGTGCTTTAAACTTAGAAGGGATTTTTAAGAAAATACCCATGAATACCTGATGAGGTCGGCATATTAGTGGCTAAAGAGGATGCGTGACATTTACTTCCAAAAAAACAGTTCATCTCCCTTTTCCTTAAATGCCAGAAAATGGATGTTCAGACGCAGCGACCTCAGAGTTGGTGTTCTCTTCACAGTGACCTTTCTGACCTCCCGCAGTTAGGGCCCCTAAGCTCGTTATTCAGGGAAGAGGGGCCCTTTGCAAACCTATTGTCTAACACCTGTACATAACATGTAGATGGAGGGAGTACGCAGTACTTTTCAAGGTGGGCAAGTGGAAATGACTAAAAAAGAACCAAGTCCTGTTTAAGGAATGGCTTAACCAAGTAAAAACCTTCACATTTTAATTTGATAGAAATTAAAGTTATTTGTTTATCCCAATTGTATGGGCAAGAAGGTAAAAATAACATCAGGATGTCTTTACTAGAATAAACATTTCCCCCAAATAATGCTCTAGAAAGACTCCACTCATTTTTACTCCGCGGCCCACTTAAATTTAACCGCATGCGTCGACAAAGTCTCCGTGACCAATTCCTGTCTCCCACCGTGGCAACACCTGACACCAAATCCTTCTAGAGCAGTTTCCATTTCAGCAGGCTGACTGATGGTATCTACAGGACACTGGGGCAGTAGGACGAACCAGCCCCTCTCTGTAACCAAAAGCCGACCCTGTCCAACGTGAACGCGCAGGCATTTGTCCTCCCCCGTGCCGCCCGGGCCAATTTCGAGAAAGGGAAGTCCAAATTGAGCAACCCGAGCTGCACGAAAAGCGTGTTAGTCTTGGCAAAAGCCTATCGAAGGGGCTCCGGACTGGAATTAACCTCTTCGGACAATAAACTAATATATAAGCACCCGGCAAGGCCAAAGTCTTGTTGTGCCGATTAAATAACGTTTCATATCCTTGTACTGAATGATTAATCCGTCAGAGGGCTGTATGACATCTGTGTATTCTTTGAAACTACCTGTTCTGAACAACATTATAGGTAGGTTTCCAAATAAAAAAAACATAACGCTTCAAAGAACGGCAAGTAAAAAGGAGAGGGGGGGGGGGGGGGGGGGGTGTAAACAGGACAGACTAACAGGCAGCTGGCTTGTTGAGCATGAATCCATACTGGGGGAGGAGGGGGAATTGCCTCAATTAAAATTGAGGCTCATTGGCCTGAAAGCAACGAGATGAGACAAGAAGGACAAGGGATCGTTGTGAGGGGTCTCGAATTAAGTCAACCTCGCAATGTTGTTAATAAGCAACGTGCTTAACGTCTCCACAATGAGGCCCTGAGGTGCTCTCCATGAACAGAGACTTAGAGAGGGATCAGTTAAAGCTCCAAGGATATGATTTTGGTCTTGGGTCATCAGTATTCGCGATAACGCTTGAAAACACGTCTGAGATTCTTCAATCCCACTTTCTTTTGCTTGTTCTGTCTGTCTGGCAATTATTCGAAGTCACACTGATCCTTTAGTACCGGGCCACAAGAGTACATTGTCAGCGTTGGGAACCCAGAAACCGGTAAAGTGTGTGTGTGTGTGTGTGTGTGTCCCCGCTCTGGTGCACGGACCTGATTTTAAGTGCTGGCATGCATGTCACTCTTTGCAACCAAAGAGGTCTGGTGTCTGGTAACGGACCTTAGAAGCTGGAAAGGAGACAACCCTTTAAGTCATCTCCGCCAGTGTGGGCGCATGTACCCCAGAAAGCTTTGGGTTCCAGAGAGAAAACCCAAAGCTTTCTGTTTGACGGTTTAATAAATCAGACAGTGATGACACAGCGCTGTGTATTATATATGTATTTTGACCGAAAATGCTTTGTGCTTGATAGGTGGTACCCTTATTAATAGTAACATTTCACAGAGAGTACATCACTGAAAAAAGGGTCGAGAACCACTAGTCTAATGTTGATATTGACAGACAGTCTAGAGACTGACAGGGAAATAGTTTCTTTAACTCATTTAAGGAAAATACTGGCACTATTGTGTGATTATGAATGCCACTGAGAGCTAAATGTCATCAATACAGCAATCAATGAACACTGAGAAATCTGTCAGGCCACACTATCAACCATTTCATCTGTGTGCTTTATATAGTAAGTCATCTGAGCTCTAGTTCCGTCAACATATGATCAGCAGGTAGCATCGGTAGAGGTGTTACAGTGAAATCTATCAGACAGGAGAGAAAAAGGGAGGGGGGAGACCAGAAGACCAGGGTAGCGACGGTTGAGAAAAATGATTTACTACAAGGGCAGAGTATCAAAATTCCCTCCATACATATTTTGCCACAATGATATTTAAGATGGTAATCTGTTGAGTATTGTTGATAGTTGACAATTAATTGATTAATTGCTACTTTAGGGTCATCAGCGATTGAGAGTTATTGGAGACAAAGTCATTGTATTACAAGTTTGTACTTTTTAGCTACTTCATTCATACCCTCGGATGATGAAGAGAAATAAACAAAAACAGAAGTAAAAAGGCACAGAAACACCCAAAAACTGACATATATGTACATCGGCTCCACCTCTACACCACCCCTACCAGGAGAGAACACCACCAGGTCCAGATGGCTCTTCCTGTTCCAGCAGAGCTGGCCGCTGGTTGGCTACAAGAAGCCACAGGGAGGAGGAGGAGGAGGATGTGACGGACACACCAGCGATGACATCACCGGCTCAGTGGCACCCTGGCAGCAGAAATGCGACCCATGCTGCTACGCTCAGCTTCAGGCGAACTCCGGGTGGCGTGTTTCTGTCCGTCCGCACAGCCGGCTAACGCCGAGCCTTAATACAGACTGGCTGTACGAAAGGTGTGAGGATAACAGCGTACTGGTTTACAGCGTTCTGCCATTACATAAGAGCAAGGCTGAGACTGGGAGGACCGGGCACCCGATCCAATACAGCGACTGGGCTACTTACAGTCAAGCCTGGCCCAACAGCTTTGATTTAGGCTGATTACTCCAGTAACTCACAGCTGAATAACTAACCCAGCATTGGTATTCATTGCGACAGGCAAGCTTTGAGCCTTGGCTGAACAATGGGGAGTCCAATATCCATGTTCAGTGCAGCTGGGTCAGCAAACGGCAGAGGTGTGGTATTGAAAAGGCGACGTGGTGAAACCCTTGTGTTGACTTAAATGAGTTGATGGAACACTGCTTAAGTGTGAAAACAAAACGTATCACACACACACACACAACGTGTGTTCTGGTGTGTAGAGTCCACTTGTCATACATGTTACAGGTTATCAAAAAAAGTCCCCCCCAGTAAATAAAAGAGTCAATAAAAGACATGGGACACAGGGGAGTGGGGGTGTTTAGCGATGCACTTGAGCTGTGTGAGAGCACCTGTTCTTTTACTCTTCTATTAATAAAGCAAAACTCCATATAACATTGTAAATATCGCATTATTTTCACATTATTTCTGTAATTTCCCCTGAATTCCCATAGAACCACTGTTATTTCCCAGGGAAAGTGAATATTCCTGGAATCTTGCAACCCTATGCTCGGACATCCCAGGGCAGCTGTAATCTGCTTGAGCACACGGCAGAAGGCGGGCGGTGGAGTAAAGTGGGTGAAGGGGGGGGTATCCTACTCCTCCTTAAAGGACTAATGACTTTAAACAGGAAGCAGCGCCATACAAAAACACCAAAATGACATTGCAGGCAGCAGGAGCAGAGCACAGGAGGCCGGCCGGCTGACTGACTCTTTCCAACATGAGTCGCTCTCCAGTCATTTCTCTGTTCCATGTGTAATGTGTGTGCGTGTGCATGTGCGCGAGAGAGAAAGAGAAGGAGAGCTGTGGTGGGGGGCTTAAAAGGAGAAAGCACCAAGATGTCATTCTTAGCTCTTTGCATCTCACCATGTGACCTCATATCATCATCCAACACAATGTCTTTTACTTTTAAATGTTCGCTTCGGCGTTTCGGTTGTTCAACATGCGGAGATGGAAACACACAATTATGTCTTTAAGGATGCAAAGGAAACTCTGCTTGGCCACACAAACCGGTTTGAAACCCGATATGGCAAGGCAGGTTTTCCCCGATTGGGTGTACACGGATTGAGAGTTTGAGAGTACAACGCTCATCAGCCAGCGGCAAATCGGTTGGCGTACTCTCTGCCACACTGACGGGTCTCCTCACACCCGCACGTACCCACTCAAACACACACACACACACACACACACACACACGCCATACTGACTCACAGGGGCCCCTGAGCAGAACATAAGTGCTCCTCTACAACAGTCATGCCAAAAGAATGGCTCACAAAAAGATGCGTTTAAAGTCTAAACTCTCCCTGGTCTTACTAATTCATGGACGGGGTTCCCCACCAATTCCAGCACCCAGACCCCCCTCTTTGTTTTTCTGTTTTATGCGTGTACTTTACATTTCTTTCGTCCGTGTCGAAGAAAACAAAAGGCTGTG
The DNA here is from genome assembly GCF_949316345.1 of Pungitius pungitius. NCBI lineage: Eukaryota > Metazoa > Chordata > Actinopteri > Perciformes > Gasterosteidae > Pungitius > Pungitius pungitius. The sequence continues at coordinate 18,084,767 of NC_084903.1, forward strand.
AATGCTGTGGCAGCAGTGACCAAGAAACTTAATTGGACTGCTCATCCTGATCTGTTCATCGAGGCGGGTGTTAAAAAGGTGGAACTACAGTCGCGGCGTTGGTTTCGGCACTGACTGAATCTATAAACTCAACACTCGCACCCACCTGGTCGGGAGGCCGAAGCCTTTGACACTTGTTGCAGGAGTTTCGGTGCAAGACGCACATGTCTGGACTTGTTCACCTCCCCCTTCAAACTCAATATGGCCGGGCTCTCCTCGGGACCCTGAATCCAGCGCCAGAGCCGTTAGACCGCCTGCTGTGTACTCGACTCGACTTGACTTTGCTGTGGTCCACGCCGCCTGGCGAACAGCCTCCATCACCACGGCGGCCAGTTCCTACGAGGTCACGAGAGGAGGGAGGCCAGGGACAAAATGCGCTTTCTCCGACACGAGAACCAGAACAGCAGCGCGTGGCAAACATCAACTGAAGTGACTGCCAGACGAACAGGGAGCCGCAGCTGTAGATCTGCTTAACTGGCATGAATGTCACAATCAGAACACGGCCGCGAGTGAGCTGACCCGCCGCGGTGACAAACCCCCCAAAGGGAGACGGACGGCTTCTCTGCTGTAATGGTCACCTTCTCCGTGTTCTTTGTGGCTGACACGAGGGCCGGCACTCAGAGAATTTGGGGTGTTGTTCCAATTTTAGGTCCTCTACCAATAACTCTTACAACATGATACAGAAGTGTTGCCGTTCACTACTGACCCAGCATGCTGTGCTGCATTATCAGTCTATAATTACTCTGTACACAGTGTCAGTCAGCGTGCCCTTTATGCCGGCCAGTCACATCACAGATATCTGGGACAGTCAAGGGACTGACTAGTCTTGGGTTAAAGTCTAGGCCCATGTAGGGGACATGTGCCTTGTGGAGTCCCATTACCAGCATATTGTGTCTTGAGGAAGCTCACACTCCAGCCAGTCAGCAGGAAAGCTTGTGGTTGCATAACCTATGAGAAGACCTTCTACGACAATCACACTAGGCGTGATTGACTGCAGCTAATCCCGTCATGCCAGAAGAACAATGGCCCTCCACTGCTTCCAAGTAGGACGCTACTGTGTTGTTGACAACTGGCCGAGTCAGCTGCCACCACGGATCACAAACAACGGTGTACACTCAAAGCACAAAATGTATGACAACACAAACCATGGTGTCCCCTCTGTCCCGGTTTTACCTCCTGCTGCAGACACAGCGGCGTGTAAACAGGTTGCAGAGCATACGGCAAGGAGCCCGCTGTCCACAACAGGGTGGGCGTCAAGAGCACTCTGCAGCAGCCTCGTGCAAGAGACTGTCAAAACAAGAGCCGCTGGGGAAAAAGAAAGGGGAACAGCATTTGCCACCAGGGGGGTCTTGCAGGTTGATACGTTGATGTGTCTCCAATCCCCAAAACTGGAGCAGCAAGTGTGCATTGACTGCACAGCGTCATCGTTTAGTTCGGGGGTCAGGCTTTGTCGATTTACCATCCATAACCAGTGACCTGGGTGACCGTTTGTTACGCAATACCCTGGGGGGGGGTTACCTGATGGTGGGTGCAGTGAGTCCAATGAAGAAGCTGGAAGTGAAAAGCATGCCCACCCACCGACCACCAAGGGCCCTCTCGACACGTGTCTGCTGCTACACTTACCTCGCTCCGACTTCATGTTGTTCAGTGTCATCAGGTGGCCTTCGGGTCGCTCTTGTTGGGTCTTCTCCGTCGTCTCTCTCTCTCTCTCTCTCGGCCCCAAGCTTCCTCTCTCCCCCCCACCTCAGTGACTGAGACCTGCTGTGTTAGCTAAGCAATAATATCAGCTTCGACGCCCGTGTGTGCGCGCGTGTCGGTGCCAGCTTTTGCCCATACCCACCACGCCTCCACACACACGCACACGCACACACACACACACACACACACAAACCCCCCCTTCCCCACCACCTATCCAACAACAAAGCATCGCTTTGTTAGCATGCTTCCACCGTGCGCTGCCATCGAGTCGTCCGACTGACTCGCACAAAAGACAGCTGATAGCCGATTAGCGTTCAGGTGACGGAGTAATTTAACGTCAAGTAGGCGAGCTGGCTAACCTCGAACAAATTCCACCAACTTAAAAAAAAACGCTCTCCACCCCGCTCTGTCTCTGTCTCCGTCTGTCTGTCTGTCTGTCTGTCTCTCGGTCTGTCGTCTCTTCACCGGGACAACGAGTTGTCTGCGGCGCGAGCTAGACAGCAAACGACGAATCACTAACTTAAAGTGTCGCTATTCGGTCAAGCGTCCGCTGGTGACGTCAACCTCGCAAACATCCTGAGATGCAGCGCATTTAGCCACAGCTTAGCTAAAAAAAATACCAACCCCGCTATTTTTTGTTCTTTCTCTAGTCTTTTTTGTTGTTGTTGTTGTTGTTGTTGTTTTTGTTGCTCTTGTTGCTACGACGAGAACATGTTGACAAAAAAGTAACGCGGTGATATCACACGGATAGGATACCCATTCTATCCATCCCCAGCCTTCGGTTAGTCTCCATCTAGTGAACGTTACAAACGCCACCTGTGCTGACTTCCTTTCGCGATCTTCATTACAACTTTTTCTTAAAGCAACAACAAACAGCCGAACTCCTTCCCTCGCCCCCCTCGAGCCTGCTGGGTAGCAGATGCTAATCTCTCGCTGACAGACCAGTTGACCGCTGAGACTACACGAATAGTTCGATACTGACGTTATTCGGACGGCATGGAGTTAGACGAAAGGAGCAGAGAGTCGTCCCGGGGTCGTGATGCTCGCAATCTGCTTCCTCCCCTCCTCACCTCTCCCTCTCTGTCTGTCTCCCCCCCCCCCCCTGCTGCTTGTCAAAACAGATCAGCGCAGCTCTGGTCACGTGTCCCAACAACAGCCCCCGTCGTCACTTCCCTCTCTGCCGCGGGAGCCTCGCGTGAACTCGCAGCCATAGCAACCGCAAAGTTACGGGTGGTACCGAAAACAACTCGCGAGGGAAGACGCGCTGCGCCTGTTGAGAACAGATTACAAATGACACCACCCATAGGTGTCTTTCTCTGCGGTTCTGTGACGTTCCTGCCGGTGGATTTGTGAGCAGCGACGCAGCGCATGCGGGAGATGGGCTGCTCGCACTCTGCGCTGATTGGTCGGGGTTCGTTTTTTTCCCCGTCGTGAACATTTTGTTCTGGATCGCTTTGGTTTATAGCACGTCAAAGATCGTGTGTGTTCAAGACGATGCGCCCATGTGTCGTCTTAACTGACGTAAGCGGTGTTATTAACGCTTGATTCGTTCTGATTAAACAACAATAAAAACAATAAAAACTATTATTCTATTTAATGTTTTGCACTATCTGGACCTTGACGACGACCTTGAGTCTGAAATAAAAGTTTGATTGATTGATAAACATAATTGTCAACTCACTATTAAACGAACCAGAAAAGTTATACATGAGACCTATGTTTATGCAAGTTTAAGGGGAAGTTAAAGTAAAAAGTAGATCCAGAACAAGGGGTTCTGCTCACTTTTTAAACTGAATACAGGATGTGTATGAGATATGTGTGTCTTTATCATGCAAACAAAAACCCATTAAGAGAGCAAATTTCTTGCATTGCAATCAAAAATCAATTTTGTAAGTAAAAAATATAAAAACGTATATATCCATTGTTAGTATGCGTTTTCTTGTTTAATGAAGACAGGATAATACCTTCGTGGATGTGGTCCGTCGTTTTGTTAAAGATAAAAAAGGACAGAGAGAAGCTCTTTGTTTTAATTATATCTCTGAACTACTTGGAACAAAGGCAAAGGCCGAAATGAGGGCACGAGAATCTGATTTTCAAATCTATTTGGCAGCTGCAGTTGGTTTTTATGCGTTATTTGTGTTTGCGACGCACATGTTCTCACATAATGAATGGGAAATTATTAATATGATAATCAGGACAGACTGCTGAAATGAAAAAGATGATAACCAACCACAGCGGTCAAAATGACAAAAAAAAGTTCCAGTGAGACTATGGTGATTGACCATATTGTCCTTTGTTTCTGATAACATAGAAGAGTGACCCAGATAATATAAGGTGGTAGGGTCATAGGGCCATGATAACAATGCAAACATTTACCAGTTGATAATGGACATTTATATGGTAAACACTGAAGTCACCTGGTGTTTAACATCGTGGTTCCTATACACTACTAGTAAATGAGGCATCATTTGCCTGCTCCTGCATTTGTCATAAGAAACCTTGTGGTGTCCGTTAGGAGGTTTCAGCTGTCCGGGGTCCACTGGGTGGTTGTTGGTGGCGCCAGGCTTTGTCAAAGCTTTTGTTCACTTGTCGTCAAGCGGCTCAAACCTTTCATGGTGTGTTCCTGAATGGTAGTCAACAATATTTTCGGCAGACCAACATCGGGTGGTTGTGTAATTCTAGAATGAATATGATTTGATATATATATCAAATCATATTCATTCATTATATATATATATACATTCTACGGTTGTGCAATGATGGAGACCTCTGTGGTTGAGATGCCTTACAAACCTTGAGCATAGAGGAATCTACCAATTCTGACTTTCATTCCAATTTTGAAACCAAACGTGCTTTAGACAGTTATATTTTACTCTACAACGTTGCTAGAGTAGTGGGTCTGAATGACCTTCTTTTAGTTTTACATTTGTTTTTAGTGTGGATGTTGGAGAATTCAAACAAAGGAGCTCCTGTGTTTTGGTATTTCCATGTCGTAGCCTCATCTGGTGGCAGCATGCAAGTAGTGCAGCAAACAGAAAGACGGTTAAATATACTAGTAATTGATGAAAACATAGATCTTTCCGCACTAGAGAGAAACCCTAAAAATGAGAAAAGAAGGGTAACTGCAACGACTCCAGAGACGGAAAGATGAATCTCTCCACAAATAAGAGTGCACCTGAGGTGAAAGAGTGCCGACGTGTTGCCAGGTGCTCGGTGCCCCTCGGGTCACTGTCGCGTGTCTGATATCTTAGTCCATTCCCAAATTAGAAAGTGTCATTCATACATGTTTCATGCTGCAGTGCCTTTATTCCATGGAACCGTGACCCCCTTTAAAGAGCTGAGAAGTGTATTCAAGCTAACCTCAGAAACCCACAAAGAAAATCCTATTGATTTGCAGCAGGGAACGAAAGCTTGACCCTTATTTGGCTTTCGAGTTGCAAGTGAAGTGGATGACTGAAATTACATTTAATTTTTATTTTTTTACAAAGTTAGAACACCTTTTGCAGTGTATTTCTTCTTCTTCTGACAGTATTAACCAGGCAATTTGTCTTCACAGACCGCTTAGGATAGACATGCAGCTCCCACTGTTATCATTGCGTCTTAAAGGAAAGAGTAGACACAGGCAGTGGTTCTTGTTTGGCTCCTCTGACAAGTTTGACAAAGTTGTTTGTCTAGCCATGGCACAACTTAGAGGCCAGATGAGGGATTTACCACTCAATGGGTGTTCAACTGAGAAATGTGACTTTGGAGTCGAACGTCAATTCATTGAATTCAACTCCCTGTGTTGTTGGGAAATGTAGCCGGATGTCAAAAACGTTTCTTTATTTTCTCTTCTTTGTACATGCAAATTGAATCAGTGCAATCAGTTTGGCCTGCAACATGTCACCTTTGGATGAGGGATCACTTACTGATGGATTTGTGAGGTTTTGCACTACAAGCAGAAGAATCAATTTAATGTGCTTTGTTCTTGCTTTCCTGAGTTGAATCAATAAAACTACTTATGGATTGATGTGCGGATATCTCTGCTTTCCTTGATTAGTTCATAATTCTAATATCTATTACAAGGCTACTATAAATGAGCTGAGAGGACTTTGCTGATGTACTGACTTTGCCCATTTCAAGGTTTTTTATTACAGTTCTGTAACAATATACTTTTGCCACTTGAGCCAATTACCAAAAAATGCAACTTAGTTGTTCGTCTGAGCCAAAAAAGGACAAAGGACAACGCCACAAACACAATAATAACAAGAGCCGGGATTCAGAAGCTGGAAATACCAACAGTTTATTATCTACTTTTTGTGACTACAGAAATGTTGAAACATTTTGAACACTGAAAAAAGCTGGATGACATCATCACTTGCTTCTCAATTTTCTTTCTTTTTTTCATTTGCTTAGCAATCACAACAGATGATATTGCACGGCACTGAGAAAGCAGTAGCAAAGCCTGGGAAACAGCAATGACAAATCAAGTCGTGAGACATGGAAGTTATACATCGGAGAGGAACGCTGACCGCATCGCCTCGCTTGCACACACGTGCACACACTCAGGCACTCACGCATGCACACGCACACACACACACATCCTGGACTCCAAAAAAGCATTGTGAGTTGAGAAGGAGGTCAAAAGGAAGAGATCAAGGTTGACAAGAGCAATGAGATTTCATTTTTCAAAACAAAAAGGAGTGTGAGATGAACTACTGGTGTTATCTATTTATGTCTATGACAACAAATACGCTTGTTTATCAAAACCCTTCAAGCATCTTTGTATATGAATAGCTGGAGGACACCCCTCTGCGGGTGAGAAAACCAGTTCTCCAGCGTAAGAGATCCAGATGATTGTCTTAGGCGCCGCAGTATTATTAAGAGACTCGTAGCCAAGCTACCCATCACATGGGAACTCCTCGTGGACGAAATAAATAGCACAGGGAAAACAGTGGCTCCACACGGCATGATCATCCATTCCCTCTTTTACTCAGGCTTGGCTTTTATCACTGTCGCGTGTTCACCTGTGACGTAATGTATGCATGGCATGCTGATACTGTGCTGTCTGAATGACACAGAGAGGACGCAGTGCTAACAGTCAAGCCTCTGACAACCAGGTGGCGATAAACCCACTGTTGGGATATGCACCAATCAGTCACCAGCACGCGTACACACAGGTATGAACAAGTGATGGAGACACATGCAAAAAGGCACGCACACACACACACACGCACACACATCACATGCAAACGCAATTTCTCAGCAGTACCGAGTTGCACACACTCATCCACGGACAGAAAAAGGAAATGAGCAGGTGGACGTCCCCTTACACACTCACACACCGATTCCTCGGTAAGGTTCTTTGCAGTTTTATTAGACTTTGCTCATAGTCATTACACGAAGTACGTACCAAAAGAACAGATACTAGATGGAGCGAGGCGGCAGTGCCACGGCAATAAAAACAGACCCAGCTCCGTGGCACAGCCCCTGGCAGACCGGCTGCCCAGCCAGCACTCCACCTCACTCCGTGCATGAGACAGCAAAGTGAGCGGGGGCTTGCAGCCCTCGTTTCAAATGCTTCGGATTGTACATTGAACAGGAGATTCCCCACGTGGTCGAGTAAGCTTGTCTACGCAGCCCTACGCCTTCTACATTCTATACCCGTGCGAATGGCAAATCAAAACTCAACAAGTCTACCTCACAAATGCCAGTGCTTTTCAACATTATACATATTTTTTTTCAAATTTTTGGTTTGTTTTAAAAATCTTTGGATGTGCAGTAATACCCATAAAATAACAGTTTTTTTTTGTTTGTTTTAAAAGTCAAAAGAATAGAAAAGACACACACGTACACACTGCTTTTTGCCAGCTGTTCAACAAAGTAGCTCCTGTTTAACTTTGTCTGCGTTGGCAAATCAACTGTCTGGGTTTCTGGCAGTGTTTAAAACACACATTGAAATGCCGGCTAGGATTTAGCTGAATAAGAATACAAACTACTCCGTTTTATATCTAAGCGTGTGAAATAAGGCTGTAACATAAAACGTCTTTTTTTTTTTTCTTTCAAAAACCTACTATATACAAATCTAGAGTTTCTACAAATGCATAAATTAAAGCAGTGGTTAACCATTACAAAATGCAATTAAATTAAAATCACAACACAAGAGTAGAGAAAAGGGAAAATATGAACACAATATCACAGCAGTTGGTTTTACCCTGTAAAAGCAATAGTCTACCATCATAATATTGGCATAACCCAATGTCTGATAAAAAATACGCTTCTCCCTCCATCCCTTAAGTTGAATACATCAACCCTGAATCTTGTCCTCCGTGATTTGAAACAGAGCACTTCTGCCAAAAAAAAAAGACAACAACAGCTTCAAAATAGATAATCACACAACTTTTTTTAAAGTAACAATAACAGTTACCACACAAGTGGAGTCCTGCCTTACTCACAGATAGACGTCTCCATGCAGAACTCAAAGGAATTATTACTATGAGGTATTCAGAGACATTTTTAAAGATATGCACGGCCAGAGTGCTGAACCTTCCTCCTACACACAGCAGAGAGACGAGGAGGGTTGGGGGGAGGAGGGGAATAAGAGGGCGGGGTGGGGGGTAGAGAAACAAAGAACTTTGGTTTAATCTGTTGAAGTGGACAAGAGAAATTCCTTTGGTATGTTTTCATTGCATGGTTGCGCTGGCGAAAGCACCACGGTGTGATTTAAAAAAAAACGTTTTCTTGTTTCTTCAGTAGTGGCCCTTCTACAGGCTGAGGTATTCACAGAGTTAAAGGTGAGAGGTCAACAGCGGTTTAACACTTTGGTTCAAGCAAGGCACTCGTCCTGGGAGTTTTTTTTAGAAAGATTGCAACACGTCTGCTTCTACTTTCAGGAACATGTCTGCCTATAGTTGAGTCAACAATTCTGCCCCGAGTCAGCTTGTCAGTCTATGTTCATGTCAAGACATCTGACCTATTTGGTGGATCAATACCAACAACCTATAGACACACACAAGAGGCACGACAGAGCAAAGAAAAAAAAAAACTCTCCAGCGGGGTACTCTTTTGAAATGAATCACGAAACAAACTAAAACTGTATTTTTTTCTCTTCAGCTATTACATTTTACAATAGAAATGAGTTCTTTGGTGGTGCTACCAAGCACAAAAAGAGACGGATCAAATTGCCGGCAGGTTTTCTGTACCCCCCCCCCCCCCACAGGCCCCTCCATGGCCGCCTGTGTGTGTCTACGGCTGCATCAGCATATCTGCCTATAGCTACATCAGCATGACTATCTATGGAGCTGTAATCAGAGCACAGAAGCAAGAGCAAGCGTCAACAGGGGGGCATGGGTTGAGTGCAGGTGGGAGGGGGGGAGAAAAGGGAGAAGAAAGGAAAAGAGAGAGGGAGATTGGAGATAGGGGGAGGGGGAGTGTGTGGAGGGGGAGACACACAACATATTTCAACACCACTCATAGAGGCCGTGCAATGGGAAAAAATCTTTGGTTTTCTTTGGTATCATCAAAGTGATAGAAATCACGTATGGAACTTGAGTGAGGTAGCATCTTTGGTTCACACTATAAAACATCAGCGGGTCTTGACACACTTTTTTTTGGTTTCTCGTCGTCTTTTTGGTTTTTTTCTTTCTTTCAGAGCGGAAGGAGCAGGCTCCCTCTCGCCTCTCCTTCCGCGCTCGTTCTGATGGATGCAGAGCTGCTAACCCTGGGCCGGGGAGGAGGAGGAGGAGGAGGAGGAGGAGGATGACGGCAACAAGGGGCCAGCTCAACACCTTTAATGATGCGCTGCCCTGGGCCGGGCCCTGTGTAGTGCTTTCCTCCTGGTGCTGAAACGCATAGCTCACCACGAGAGTGGAGGCGGGGCGTCTGGTGATGGGGGAGGGGGGGGGGGGGGTAGCTTTCGTAAACCCGGGTGACGAGGTGACATTGCTGTGTAAGTGCCTGAAATTGATTTGATCATTGATATCATCCCCCTCCGCCCGACATCTTTGATGAGGGGTTTAAATCAAACACGCACGAAGCGCGGAGGGACGACGTAGCGATGCTAAATGCGTTTCATCGAGGAAAAAAAAAGAAACGTAAACCATCACAGGGCGCCTGTCTCCTTCGGTGTGTCACGGCCACACAGAGAGCATGCCGGCCAGCATCGCAAGGCACACGAACACATGAACTAGAGCTCAATCTGTAGGCAATGGCTCAACAGACAGGAGGAGAAAGGATGCGTCTGTAATGATTAAGCATTTTACAGGAACACCTTCTAGAGGGTTTGCCACGATATAACCCCAGTATTCCATTTTTAACTACAAGGATGTAATATTTAATTTAAGAAGGCATCAGTAAGGCAAATATCAAAAGTTAATTTTCAGGGATGTGTCATATAGAGTTTTCCTTTTCAGTACGGACTATAAGGGCTGACATTCTCTTCTCTGTGGCGCCTGACTAGCTAATCTATCTCAGGAGGTACGGCAGGAAGTAAAAATACTACTTAAGATTATCAGCTACAAAATATACTCTTTGGTCAAATGACTTCACTTGAAGTGAAGTGGTCTTTTATTCCTAAAATGCACGAGAGGCTTCAGGGTGTAAAAGGCTTTGGTTTCTCTTGTTTAAATCATTCAATGCTTCAGCATGTTGAGGGAAAGCACTACCGCGTGGGTTGAGGTGAGGTTTTTTTTTTTTTTTGTTGGTCTGGTTCAGGGTTGAGTTTTGGGATTTGGGTTAGCAGTCTACACATGAAAATGTCCCCCCCTCCCCCCCACTGTCTGGAATGCTTGATAGAGAGACAGACAGCTGGACCGACAGACAGACAGACAGACAGACAGACAGTCCACCGCCACCGATCCAGAGCAGGTCGCACAACAATCCAGCAGCTCCTGCAGGATTTCTTTGTCTTTAAAGTTGATTGGCCAATCCCACCGGAGCGCCACAGCTTGCAGATCAGACTGCGAATAGGCTGATTAAACCTCCATTTAGGTACCCATCATTGAAACCAACCAATCAGATTAAAGATAGGGATGGTGAATGATAGATTGATATTGGCTATGGGGGTTGTAGTAAAGCTAGAGACCAGTGACAGCGAGTATGTGTGATGGGGGGGGGGGGGGGGTTAAACTATAGTCTTTTTGCAGTATGTTACACTTAAATGTGTTGCTGAAACAAAGTTTTCAAAAGCAGGTCAAACAAGAAGTCTTTGGTTTTTGTTTTTTTTTCATCTTTGGATACTATAAATATCAATATAGTACAGGTTTAAGGGCAAAACGTTGCTTCAAGTTCTTTTTAAGTTTCTCTTTGTTTCTCTTCAGTTTTAAAGCTTTTCCACCGAGTCAGTCCAGGAGTTGGTCACATCAGTCCGTCTTCAGGCTTTGGTGCAGGAATTGGGGGGGTGACCGGAGCCGTCGTCCACCCACTTGTCTAGGCTCCGGCGGCGTGCGTTCATGAAGAAGTTGCTGACCGTGGTCAGCTCGAGGCCGAGCTGCTGCGCGATGGTGATCTGCAGCTCTTTGGACGGACGCTTGTTCTCCTTGAAGATGGCGTGCAGCGTCCGCCGCTGCACATCTGTGAACACCAGCCGGGGCTTCTTGGACACGCTCCCCCGCTCGCCTCTGCCGTGGTCCTGTTCCTTGCGCTTGCATGCTGCAGAGGATTTGGGCAAAGAGAAGGAGAGAGTGTTTGTGAGAGAGGGAAGAATCTGCTGAATGTGAAAATCATTTTTCCATCAGTCCTTGAGCTTGGATTAAAATAACTCCAGAATAAATCCATGGACTAACTCATTAAGTTCCTCTGAGGTTCTCCCCCATACCCGCTTAACGTATCTGTTATCATCATTTAAATGGTTACTTAACGCCAATAACAATATCAGATACATTCTAATCCATTTTTGAACCCTCCAAACTGAAACTGTTTGTTTTGGTGCATGAATGGGTCCAAAAGAAGTCAACAATCCAATAGTTATAGATTCGAGATTATACTAGACCACAAAAATATCGACCTTACCAAAAAATGGTTTTAAAATGTTGTTCAAATCAAGAGCCAAATTGGAAAGATGTAAAGTTGTATCTGTACATATCTTAGCAACAGCTGATTAGACTAAACCCAAAAATGCACCCATTTATGTGACCTAATGTTGCAGCCTGTGGTCAAAGTCATATTTAATATGGACTCAAGTGCTTTTTTGTCCCTCACTCTTTAAGAGTCTGTCTGTCAAATATGAATTGGGAAAGAAAGCTGCAGGTTGGTAGTGGTGCATTTAAACAAGTCACTCCTTCATTGGGCAAAACGATGAAACCTTTATGGGAAATAATAGCCAGAAAAAGCTCCCCTGCATTTGTCAAAGAACCCCATTGACCTCTGCTGCTGTTCAGTAGGGGTAAAGACAGACACCCATCAACTGGGGCACAGTGTGCTGCAATATTTTACAGCCAACAACTAACACTAATCTAATAACATCCTCTGATATTGGAAATGTCAACTCGGTTATCCGCCAGACAGCAAACCCGTTCTTTTCTCTTTTAAAGCCGCAATACAACAATCCAAATGGGTTGATCGGTGAGCAGAGACCAGGAGGGGGCAGCCGTGGGCTGCTGGAGCGAGGCCCGATATTGGCTCACTGGGGAAATTAATGAACGGCATTTTCTAACCGCGAACCAGTTCTCACCAACCGGGCTGTTGATTCTGCAATATGCACATAAAAACAATGTATTATAGAAATCCTCAGAACACAAAACGAAACAAGTTAAATGAACCAATGCAGGAATTACAAAAAAAAATCCTGGATTAAAAAAATGCCTAAATAATTATTTTCGATGAAAAATCGAAAAATGCTTCATTGCGTATAAATTTAGTTCCGATGAATCGCATGTGTCACTTTCATAATGACGTCTAACAAAGAAGCACTAAACAGTCCGCTGTATTAGAGAGGCACATACGAACATCTGTATTAAATCAGTCTAATTGGAGCTGATCCGACCTCGTGACCTCCTTTTAACACGCTCCGTGTGGTAAAATACAGTGCAGCGACCTGCCCGCATGAGACCATAAACTGGAGTATAATTGTAAATTGCAGCAGCCCGGTGTCTCCAGCGCTGCTAAATATTAACAGAGAGCCGCAGCTCCTCGTGTAAGAGCCGCAATAAATCAGCCGCAGCGAAGGACACTCAGACAGCAGGAGCCCCCACAGAGCGGCCCGGCCCCGGCACCGGAGGCCCGGGCAGAGAGGCAACTTTCCCAGGGCCAGGGGGACATAACAGAGGCTTCGTTATCACGCTAATCACCAACACACACACACACACACACACACACACACACACACACACACACACACACACACACACACACACACACACACACACACACACACACACACACAGACGCACGCACACGCACACACATGCACAAGCAAACACACGCACTGCCGCGGCTCCCAGGTAATCATTACAAATGCACAGATAACTCCACACACTGACACTGGGCCTGCAGACATGGGGTGACGGTGATATTCCTGCACGAGAGCCACAAGCAGCCTCTCGGGGATTTGAGTGAGAATGTGTTGGCGTATATTTTATTTATCTGGTAAATAGGTAATATTAGAATAATAATAATTAATAATATTCAACATTTTTAAAAAAAAGCACCAGCAAGAATGAAAGAATGCACCAACGTTGCGGCCACTTTCAAAACAATCTACTGACTGAATTGATCGCTCCTTTCTGAATGAATGGATTCTGTCCAGCGTCGAATCACACCTGCCCACTTCCACACCGTTTCCATCGCATGCGCTTCTGTTCTGTTATATTCATTCCAAGCAGATTCAGATGGGTAATTGAATACGTGGGAAAGGGAGAAAAGGCCCAAGATTAATTTTAGAAGGCTCAAATCAATAAATATATAACATCTACTTCAGCAAACGAGCCCATATTCGCAAAGAACGGATCAATAATATGGCGCTCAGCCTATTCCCTCCAAATTAATTTAGTTTTTAACTCTAAAGAATTTCTCATCTCTCAACCTTTTTTTGGTTGGCGTTATCCAAGAAAAATCTATGCTTTTATAGTTATAGTTTGCAAGAGAAGCTTTGTCATACCTATTCATGATTTTGTTTTATTATTAAAAGAAAAAACGAATGAACAAAACTAAAGTATTTTTGCCAGCATAGTATGAATCTCTCTTCCCTCAAAAAAAATCCCAACCATCATCAGTACGAATCAAAAGGCCACGGATCATTTTAGTCTGATCACACAGATGATCAGGGACGAATCAGTTACGAAACAGCCTTTAAAAACGAATTTGCCAAAGTTAGTGATCCAATCTCATCTTCCAACAACACAAAAACACACACACACATACAGAGCAGCAGCAGATGGGACAACTGAAAAGTAATCAATTGCGATTACACGCACGTGCACGCGCAGGACCATGCACGTACACCCACACATGAACGCAAAACCACGCACTTTCCATGTGGACGCAGCCTCACTTTTTTTCCGAAAGCCAAAAAGCACATTTGTAGGTCATTGATTGTGTCTATAAACGTAAAAAAAGAGAGAAAATCCATCGGGTGTGGGAACGCGCACGTGCAATTTAGGCCTCAGTGCGCGCCCTAATTGACTCGTGTGTATACCTCAGGGAAAAATGAAGAGGCCTATCAGTTAATTAGCGAAACCTCCGTCAACTTAGTTTACGACGAAAACATTAACGCACTCTCTCTCTCTCTTCTATTCTGGAATGACGGCCTGTAACATTAACAAAGTGAAATGCGAAGCCCATTTCACCGACTAAATAATGCATCACTCCAGCTTTTAAATAGTTCATCACACACCCTCCAGTGCGCGCACGCGTTTCCCTCTCTCTGTTTACACCAAGGGCATCACCAAAAAGTCTGATCGGTTGCATTTACACCAAAATAAACACATTCCTAACGATTTCTGGGGCGAAGGATCTTCTTACGCACACAGTCCAGCGGTCGATACTTGGAGGTAAAATGACATGAGCCCTTGTTTCACACAACCCCCAAAATCAGTGTAGAGACCGAAAAGCGATGCGTATTGATATCAGGCCACTCATGTCGTTGCACGAGCATCCGTCCGACGAATAACTTTTCAACTTCAGCTTCTTCACATGTTGTTAAACGCACTAATGTCGGAATCGACCATCCGACACGACGCTCCAAAATCACGGCCGTCAGATCTAAAACCCAGTAGGCATGTCCTGTTCATGGTACCCTGATTCCATTTTGCATTACACTGCTGGAACTCGTTCTCATGCTATGCATTACAGAATCCCCCCGCCACCATTTGCCCCATAGGGTAGTATTTACAAGTGAACATCAATGTCTGAGCGTCACAAGATGAAAACAAAAAGGGGGCTTTACCGAGGCTTCGCTCACCTGCGAGCCTGAGCGCACTCATGCGTTGGAACTCAGGCTCCTGCAACCACTTCCACATGCGGCGGAACGTCTCTCTACCGGACTTGAGTTTGGACCAGGGTTTGGGGTTCCTCAGCAGGTCGGACAGGGTCCCCTGGGACCTGCACAGGACCCGCTGGGCAAAGATGGCCTGAGGGATGCTGTAGCGCTTCAGCTCCGTGGTGATCCTCTGCGCCACCTCTTTTGTATTCACCTCCTCCATCTGGCCCCCAGAAACACCACCCCCGCCACCGCCGCCGCCCCCTTGCTGTCCGGGACCGGAGGCCTGCTCTCGGCTGTTCACCAGCCCCTGGCCGTGCCCCTGCGCGCCGACGTGGGCGTGTGGGTGGTGGTGGAGGCCGTTGATTTGAACCATGCCCCCCGAGGAGCTCATGTGCTGCTCCGTGTGTCTGCCGAGCATGGCCGGGTGGTGGGCCTCAAACCCACTGGGGGTGAGCATCTTCTCACCGGGCATGGCGGCACCGGGATGGGCGTAGGGAGGGATACCGGCCTGGGACGTGTGTATGCTGGCCAGGCCGGAGCCGGACAACGGAGAGAGGCTCTGGCCCATGCAGGGATCTTTGTGATGATATGCGGGATACAGACTGTTCATAGGCGCCAGACTCCGGTCCTCTCGCATCAGCGTGAAACTTCCGCTGACATTTCCGGGAATCCTCTGGTGGGGGTGATGGTGAGGATGGTGAGGATGGTGGTGGTGGTGGTGGTGGTGATGGGGAGAAAACTTGTCGGACACGGTGGAGATGGGGGGCAAGGGCTGCAGGGGGGTCAGGGTCGTGTAAGTGCTGCTCGCACTCATGCCGGGGGGGGCTTCACACATGCTGATGGCTGGATGCATGTGTCCGTGGTGACCGGGGTGATAGTCTCCGCCATCCAGCAGGGTGGCCATGCCCATGGCGCGGTGGCTCAGGCCCCGGGGGTTCGGACGAGCGTGCGGACTGTGGCCACTCATCAGCTCTCCGTGACCGGCCACGGACTCATGGCTCACTCCGTGCAGGTCGCCAATATCCATCGACAGTTGTGCGTTCATGATCCGGGCAGCGCTGTGGACAAACCATCTATCTGGTCTACCGCAGTAAGGTGATGTCCAGAAGTCCTCGCGTCCGGTAAAGTTCAATTTTTATTAAGTTGCTTTTTTTTCTTCTTCCTCCCGTAGGAACCCCCTTTGCATTTGCCTCTTCTCTGTCCTTCCAGTCACACATATATTCTCCTACCTCTGTCGCTGCTTTGCAGAAAGGAAACTCCTTTCCCGAATTCCGTTTTCTTGTCGCTGTTTTTGTTGTTTTGTTATTATTATTATTTTATTTTTTCTTCTTCCTGATTTACCTTTATAATTCAAGCCCCCCCACCGCCAACCAGCTGTCCTCGCGCTCCTGTCGGGTGCCGCGCCATCTCTTTAGTTGTGTGTCTCCAGCCCCTTTTCCACCGCAGCACAGATCACTGTCCACACATGCGCATTGGGAACATCCCACCTCCTCCCATACTCTCTCTCTCTCTCTCTCCCTCTTTTTCTCTCTCAAACACGCGCACCCGCACACAAACACACAAAGACCGCCCCGTAGCTCTGACGTCAGCTACCTTATTAAGGAAGGGAGGTATCTAACCACCTGCTTAAAGCTATTTTCCCCCATGACCGATGTCCGGCCATTTTCGAAAAATGTAAAAAAATCCAAATAGACGAATCTCTGACCAAAACCTTTCAGAATCCACCTATAGAAAGGAACTGGATGCAGCACCTTGCGTTCAAATGCCATTTAGAATACGTGCCATTCAGTATGACTGTAATGAGGCGTTATCTTTAGTCCTCCTTAAATTATCAAGTGCAAATGAAGAGAACTTCCGGGTTCATTTGGAGTTGATTTTTAACTAGTGAGGTCTGGGATTAAAAAAACTCCAAACCTCCAAGGAAAACACACTCCATTATTCTTAAGAAGACCGAGAATTGGGCTTCAAAATTGACAACGAAGCATACTCACTTAATTGCCAGCTTAAAGGGCTACTAATAAGGTTGTATTCATGAACGCCACATTGATCAATGTTTTTTATTATCAGGCTACTCATTCAGTTGCACCACCCCGCCCCCACACCCACTGCCAAATATGTGGCCGTTTAACCAAACGAAGAAGACAGTGGTACCTTCTCTTTTGATAGAAAAAGATGAGCAGATGTGTCTTTTGTTCAACCATTAGGCTTAACGAACCAAGCCCAGCAGTGTGTGTGTGTGTGTATACTCGTGTGTTTGTCCTATTTGGAGTTAGAAACGAGCTTATTCAATCCCTTTATTTCAGAAAAAAATACGTTAAAACATTTCCCTACACAAAGGGATATTACAAATCAAATTATTCAAAGAAGAGAGCATGTATTTCTTCACAGGAAGGTCCAAATTGTTCAAAGGCACACACTCGCAGACACACGCGAACAGATTCTCCACAAAACCCAAGAGCGAGGAGGAAATGACATGTTAACGCATAATTGTTATCCCACTGTGCGTTTTGTGCATAATGCGGCACGAGGGTCCCACTCCCCAAACCTGCAGCCCGCCCATGCCTCCATGTCAGGGGCCGTTTAGCCTAATAGAGCGGTAGCGCAGGGCGTCCTCAGCCGGCCGAGGTGACAGCTTGCAGCGGTCAGTGTCCTGCTGGACCCCCCGCTGAATGAGGGACATGTCAAAGGTGACGCATCAAGACTCCCAAAGCCAACATCTGCGGGGGACAGATTAACCTTTCAGACTTTTCCCTGCGCAGGACCTGCTAGGGGCCCCGCATCTGTCAGGGTGCCCACAATAGACCCAGCGCTCGGTTGAACGAGTTAAATAAAAGAGAAGAAGAAAAAAAAGAAGAGAAGAAGTTAAACTGTCTCTGATGTGAAGTCAATGTTAACGGCGTGTGTGTGACGTGTGTCCAGACAAAAGAACACTAATTCCTCGAAGTGTGGCTGTCCAACCGTGCAGTCCTGTGGACATAATAGACTTTACAGAGGCAGGCAAACAGGGCTGACCGCCGGGAACACGTACACACGGAGTTACATATTTATTTCAATTAAGGCATATCGTGCACCCTATCATGTAAACAATGTATAAAAAGTTCCCTTGAATTTGAATGCAAATGATTAAAATCTGTAAAATAGATATCGTGTCACAGTTACACTTTATTCAAGACGTTTGGATCAAACTATTTCAATTAAACTCTCATTCTTGCGATGCGCGTGTTTTTTTAAAATTAATTTGAACATCCAATTTATTCTGTTTTGATTCCGTTGCAAGATGAAGAAAGACAGAGGCATATGAAAGGCCAAGGTTTGGCCTTACATGGCAGCAAACCTCATCTACACATTCTCATACGGATCGATATGCTCCTGCCATGTCTGCACGGCCGGAGCTGTGTGTTTGTGCGTGTCGGCTCTCTGTGGCCATCGTGCCGAGCTACGGGCAAGGGCCCTATATATGAGCCGGTGACATTTGCTTTGCAGAGAATACAAGGGACACGATATTTTTTGAAGCGCCTTCTATCAGCGGATTCAGTTCAATTGATACAAATGAAAACGGTGTCACACATCCAACGATTGGTGCCACACCACGTGCGTATTTTTTCTCGCATATGCAGATGAGTTGTGAAAACACATGATTTCGTTGTTTTTATGTATTGAAGCTGTATGTGAACGTCTTGTGCCACAGAACAGGGGGATGCCAGGAGCACCAGAAGGCACCGTGTCAATCACTGACAGGGATCACACTGATTATTAATCAGTGATATCGTCCCTTCGAAGCTCATGGCTGAATATCCGAGCGGGAACAACAAAATGTCTCGCGGAGAGGACCGTGGATCAATATTTCGCCAGCTCTGCAGTGACACAGCGTTGCAAGCCTTATAGATGTTCAAAATGACAATGACAGCTTGTTTAGGGATAAGCCACTGCTAAAAGGCATCTGGTGAAACAACCTTTTTATAAATGAGGCTGCTTGAGTTTTGGCCTGTACGGTCATTAATGACGAAAGAACATTGTGATTTAAGGGCGCATTGCATGTTACAAACTGAATTAGCCTTTTGATAAATACATCACATTGTTATCTTGTTTTACCCTGTTCTACCCTCTAAGTCATTTATTGATTCATCATTTATTTCTCGTGATCCATAAATATTGTTGCTCTAAAAATCTAGTTTAATGATTTTGCTCCATAAAATCCTCCCCAAAATCCAGATTGTTAGTGCAAATTACAAGTCATCTCAAATTGTAAAATATCTGAGCAGAAATTAAATTATGCCATACGCTCTTCTCTAAAAAAAAAAAAATGCGTTGCAATATTTTTGCCCGGCTTTTGCAGAATTTTTGAAGTATAGGCCGTGAAAACACACCGCTGCGCCAATCAATACTGAATGAAATTATAATTCCTGGAGGAACACAGGCTAAGGCCTTTGATTTGTAAGAATAAACATATCTTAAAATATGGGCTTTTATACATACATTGCTTGTGGCATTTTAGGCGGCTACACATGTGTTATAAATATTGTTTTTAAAGGCGATTATTTAAATCAGCCACCGAGTTGTGTCTAAAATAAATACTTGAATTAAAATAGTATTAACGCTGTACAGATGGAGTAGTTTAGACGTGTTTGACTTAGAGCTAAATAAGCAAAATTAAAAACGATTTTCTTGTCCTCCCTGACAAACAATTAGCAATGACAATGACTATTTTCTCTTCTCTAAATCTCAAATTAGAAGACGAATTTGTTTAATTATAAACATGTGAGTAACGTGACCGAACATAAACCAAAGAAAAACCACTAACAATAAAACCACTTGAATTTTCTCGTCCTCGATTAAGGAATTTACTTTTTACCCCCTTTATATCCCCAATTAATATAAATGCCATCATGGACGAGCAGCAGATGCCGGACCTGCTGCCTTGCTCAGGGGTAATTCAACTGCCTCTTCCCGTCTTATTCCGCGTCACTTGTTCTGATTCGTGCACCCATGTGAAAGGAATAAGGCATCACTTTACATCAAGGTTTCCATATGCCGCCCAATTACTCCCTGTAACTTTGTCGAGACTCCAATTATGACAACAAAACCGTGTTAACGATAGCCAAACCAGCCGCGCGGTGATGCTCACAATGTGCACGTCAAATGACTTCTTAAGCTGAGACTTGGTGAGCATCAGAAATGTGCTTTCAGAGAATTTGAAAACGGTCCCCCAAATTTCTGTTGACACTGGAAGAAATGTAATTTGCTGCTGAATACGTATTTATTCTGTATGCTTATTGTTTTATTGTATTTTATTTAATTAATGATACTCAACGTTTCTATGAGAAAATCATTCTTTTTTCAAGATTTTAAATGCAATCTGTAAACCTTAATGCAATACATTACGCCTGCATTTGAGCCTAGAAATGAAGGATTAAAACACATGTTTGGGCATTGTGTCAAATAAAATTACAATTTCTCGATGGCAACGAGATGGTGGGACATTCTTCTCATTTGAGACTTGAAAACATTTTCCCAGTAGATCGTTATATTCCCATCTAAATTCACCACACACTGATCTCGGGACTTTATACTCTTTGCAGATAAATGCATATGAAATGAGATTATTTTTAATTCTCCAACCAAATCAATCTGAGGGCTCTTCGGTAAAGCTACGTGTGCGTGCGCATGCACAGTTCATCCTCGTAATCAGCCATTATCAACAATATCTTTGGTGTTCTTCGCTCTCAGTCAAACAGCATTTGTATGTGACACTATAGCATCTACAAGAGCACAGCATGCATCTATACACTGAGCCGCATTGTGCTGACAATCAATAAGTAATTCTTCATAACATTACGCACTGTTGACTTGAAACTGCATCGCTGTTACGGCATATAATGAAGCCGAAGCGCTCATCAAGAAAGCTCCAACATGTTTGGCCATGAAGTGGTGCCAGCATGCCGGTATTACAGGTGGAAACGTGTCGCAGGCTGCTATTAAGTGCGTGTGCGTGTGTGCAGATGCACCAGAGTGCACGGAGACAGCGCGTCAGACTCGGACGGCACTCCTTGGCCGACGTCTCGTCTCAACAGGGTGCCGGCGTGCCAAATGTCTGCGTTTTAACTCCTCTTCTTCTGCGACACACACGCGCGCGCGCGCGCCCGCGCACGGACAACGCAACCACACGGATGCACTCACACTGTAGTCCCCGGCTCCACCACCGCAGTATCCCGTTCTATCATGCACGCGTGACAGCCGCCCAGCTCACTCCCATACGGCCGCGCGCACAACGACAGAGGTTGAACATCGATGCACATGAATCCGTGTTACTCCCAAGTTTCAGAGCCCCGTCTCCCGTGCGTCTTCTCCGTGTGTGTCTTTGGCCCCGTCCCACCCTTCTCCCTTGTCCTCCGGCTCGTTCGGCTCTTCGGGCTTCCGGCTTTTTTCCCCCGCAGCGACCAGAGTCCCAATTCCTCGCAGTGGAGAACCTCCTTAGAAGCTGCGTGCGTCCCCATTTCCATTCGCAAATTATCCGTCCGGCAAAAAAACTAAAAAACAAAACGAGAAGCCTACCCTTTTTCCTGCTGCGGTGCCGTGGTTCTCTCCTTACTTTTCTCGGTGCAAGCGCATTTGAATAGCTGGCCGGTGTTGTTATGGATCCGTGCGCACTGAAAGAGAATCAGCATGCAAATTGTTTCAGTATCAATCGAAAGGTTCGATCCGCCTGAGCGTCAGCCCCTTTGGCACGAGAGGCTCCTTTGCTGCATAAATGTGTATAATGATCTCATATATTAACACACACACACACACACACACACACACAGAGGAACACACACGAGGGATGGCAGAACAATACTGGACTATTATTGTAAAGGTGTAACTAAAACATTATTTTCTTTGAAGATTGTCCTGCCAGGGGAGAAAATATATCTTACCCTTTTGAATTGTGATTAAAGACTGAAATCAGTTTAAAAAAATGTAACATTTTGCAGACACAAAACAATTCAGCACTAAAAATGATTTAAGGAATAGAGGGTAATGTAAGAATGACCAATTGTTTATGACTTTACATGAAGCAGTCTTAGGGTTTGGATTCACAATGCTATGTTGGCCGTGATCTTTCAAGGGCACCAAATGTAGCCTAGAAAAGGAGATGCTGATAAACACACCTCAGAAGAGAAGCACCTGGGGTGGAGCTATTAAAAAAAAATAACAATGGAGGCGTATAGCAGGATGAAAAGAATAATGGTAAAACACACAGATACTGAATAATATATGGAGAGGACTGAATTGCATCTGATAGTTGGAGCATTCAAGAGCCGGAAGATGAAGAAACAACACGAATGGCATAAGAAGGTGAAAGGAACGTCTGTAGCAATTCTAAGGCGAGTTCATTCAAATAGCACAATCTGAAAGGATGTTCGAAAACAACCACAGTGTGTCAATAGGGAGCCAAGAGAATAATGCAAAGAAGCAAAAATAGAATGAGAATGGCATAAAATAGATATAAGTTACAGTGCAGTTAGAAATAAATGACTACTTGATCCAATAAAAGCCGGGGGGTCTAACAGAAAGAGCTTCAGGCTTGATTTGAAAGAACTAAAAGAACAGGGAGAAGCAGAGTGTGGTCAGGAGGAGATAGCATACAGAGCAGAGTCCGTCATCCATCTGCTCCAGGGTTAGAGTTTGACCAGCTGAGGGGGTCAGGGGTGAAGGGTCAGTGACCTCTCAGCGCCGGGGGCTCCGCGGTCAGAGCGCCGGCAGGTACACACTGGGGACAGGGTTGTGAGGTAGATTAAGATGGTGGAGGCTTTGCCTTCACGGTCCGTGTGACCATCCACCTCACACTGATTTTACCCTCGAACAAAATCAATGATTATCAATTCTATATCAAATCTGAAATGGGTGGTTTTCACACGGGACCCAAACCCCACAAACACACACTTTACTGCTCTGTTCTGATTGAGCCTCACTGTTGGTGTAATCCCATTTAAAGTCGTTCATTAGTGTACGGCTTTTTTTTAAAAATGGTTCTATTTACATCAATGGGATTCAACGCAATGTAAAGAAAACAGAGGCGAATGATGATGGATTTCACACACGTACAGTAGCTGAAACGCTGGCAAGTGGATGTTCCTGTTTAAACTAATAACGCTTTGAACAGGAGGCTCCGTCTGTTGAGTTGAGCGTCTCTTTGCCCCACAGGACGTGCCACACTTTATAACTTGATTCCGTGTGTTAAAAGTGATGTGGGAGCATGGCACAGTGTGTGTGCAGATTTAACAAGGCGCTCAGTGGCTGGGTCAAGGATCGCTGTCCTTTACTTGTGCCCTGAAAATCTATATTTCAGAAAGGGGAAGGATTACATATTTTATGTCAACAAGAGACAGTCCTCTCCTTTGTGTGTGTGTGTGTGTGTGTGTACACGCCTGTATGGCAGTAAGCGGCTTACAATTTGTGCACAAAAGGTCTCAGCTAGCATGAGGCCTGGTGTGCATGTGTGCAATATGTGTGTGAGAAGGAAACTCCTCCACAGAAGAGAAGTGCGCCATAAGGTATGGGGTGTGTTTCCACTTCTCATACACAACTTTCTAAATTCACTAAAAATATACTTGCTTTAACTTTTAGATGCCAACATGCTCACTACATGTTTGTACATTTAAGGAAATGTTTGATTGCCAAATGTTTTGCTTAAAAGTGTGCTTCATGTTCATTCTCAATGGATGATTTACTACCAATACATTATTTTTTTTAAATGATGCTCCACAGTGGAATTGGTGAGACAACAATAAAGTCATTTTTTTAGTGAGAGAGAGTTGAATATGCTCCTTCTATTTGTTCATAAGTGTATCGTAGACACGATGAGGTTTAAGTTAATAACCTTAAATAACCTTGAATTACTCAAATATTAGTACATTTGTTATTCAGCAGGAGGATGGCAGCAGAATCTTTATTTTTATTGATTTCCACTTCTCCAAATGTCCCATTTGTCATCGAGTATTACCTATTGGTCGCTTCGGCTGATGCTCTATTAGTATCGGCCCTCAATGTGCCTGTGTGTCATCACCTTAACATTCATTTTCTGGCCTAAGTATTGGATTAGATTTCCTTCTAACCAGAAATCAAAACAGCTGAATGTCTACGGATGAGTTTGCGTGTGTTGACAACATGTAGAAATAGACAATCACTGTATTAAGTTTCATGCCGAAGATCACTGTGAAAAGTATAGTTTGCATCAATCAGCATAAATCATGCACACGCTTGTGTGTGTATGCACACAGTACACACAGGTGTGTTTGCGTGTGTGTGGGGGGTTGTGGGGGGGGGGGGGGGGGATTGGTTGAGGGATTAGTAGGGAAAGTGGCTGCTGTAAAGGACAATGATAGCTGCATCTTAAAGAGGATTACATAGGTTCCCCCTGTCATCATGTACCTGCCATTATGGGATTACGGATGCAACGTCCACCTTCTCATGCCTCTGCACTCATTTAATAACTTTTACAGTTAACATCTGGCAAGTGTAGTCATGGTTGCAACACTCACACACACACAGTAATAGAAAAATCCATATGCACAGAGACACACATACGGAATGTACTTTGTTAATATTCTTGCAAAAAAAAAATGGATAAAGCAATGATTGCCCCCTGCATACATTCGCACACCTTCCACACCAGTGAATACTGATTTGGCACAGTCTCTCATGATATCTATTGTTCATTAGTCATTATTATCCGCCTTTGATTTAGCTGTAATGGACTTTAGATGTGTGGAGCGGCTCCATAAAGACAACTGTTTAGTAACGGCCACAGTTTAAATGCTCTTAATGTGCTGCCGAGGTGTGGGGAGGGGCCAGGGGCTGTAAATCACAGGGAACCGGGAGGGGGGAGAGGGGGGGAGATCGGAAGAGAAGAAAGGAACGATTGGAGGCGAATGGGGAGGAGAGGCGAGACATGAGAGGGGGGGGGGGGTCAGGGACTAGGGAATGAAATCTGTGTGTGTGCATTCTGACGAGGCACAGAGCGCCCCTCCGAAACTGCAGGCATGTTTACACAGCACAGGTTCACACAGTCGTGCGTACATATGTTCGCACACACTCGCAAGCACACACACACACACACACACACACACACACACACACACACACACACACACACACACACACACACACACACACACACACACATACGTTGGGCCCTCCCCTCCCTGATTGGGGAGGTACTCCTGTGTCATATGCATGCTTACATAGAGTTTAGCATTGAGCTCGGTGACTCGGGATTAAACTAACTTAACAGTGTGTGTGTGTGTGTGTGTGTGTGATCAGCCTTGTCCCCAGTAGGGACAGAGCAAACAGACAGAGGCAGCTATCAGCCTCTCCATTGTGTTCATCTGATCACTAATCTTCAATGGTTAAATCATTATCCATCCACCACCCTGGCAGAGGGCCGTGCAAACACTACTGGGCTGTCACCCAGCAGCACCGGCCTTTAATATGTTACCGACACAAGCACACGCATACACCAACAAAGGCTCGTACACGCCAAGTGTTTAATTACCTCACAGGAATGCTTACACAGGCCGAAAAAAAAGGTGTGTGTATGAATAAGAATGTACGAAATACAAGCGCGCACACACACACACAAACGCACACAAAGGGAAGGAGCTGTTGCCATCTCCGGCTCTGAGGGGCCTCCATCACTCCCAGCTACTCGGGGCAAATCTAATTGCAGGTAAATGTACAGTGCTGCTCTCCGTGGCTCCTGTGTGGAGAAGATGGGAGGAGAGACCCAGCGACATGGTTAGTATTGGTCGGGATGACTGATCGGCCCTGCCCTAACTACATTAGACTGTGGAGAAGTGGCTGGCTCCCTCCCCCCCATCTGCACACCACCGCTGCTGCGCTCCCTCTCAGCTCCCACGGAGACGGCGGAGGTAGGCGACGGGGCTTTGGCAGGTCCGCTACGGCGGGTGGGTGGGGGGCGGGCGACTGGGCGTGACCCGTCTCCCGCCCGTGCATCCCTGCGCGTCAACCTCCACCAGAGAAGCCCCACGGTTGACTCGAGCGTCTTAGCGGGCCGTTGGGGCGGGAGCTAGTCCAGGCCCACTGGAGGGCTTCTGCCATCTGAGATCTGATCAGAGGTCGTTAGCAGTAAAGAGCCACTGTGGATGAGGGGAGAAGAGACATCATTTACAGGGTCAGAGCCTGGCCACACAGAGCACACACACACACACACACACACACACACTGGACAGTAAAGGGCGGCTCATTACTCAGTGAGAGCTCAGGTTTCCAGCGTAGACCTCTCCATTAGACCCCCAGTTAGAGAGAAATGAATGGTTGTTGCTTCCCCGCACTCATAAACCATACAAGCATCCACAGCGGGAAAAAATGAGATACGGGTAAAAGGAGGAAAGGGATCTTAGAGGTAGTGTGTGTGTGTGTGTGTTTGTGTGTGTGTGTATGCACAGGAGAGAGCTGACGGGTCCTCGGGGGTCTTTGAGATGGAAATGTCCAGCTGGTTGGCCGTCTGCTGCCTGACCCTTGAGCTCAAGGTCAGAAGCCAGGGCCCCCGACCAACCGGCCACTGACCAAAACGCACACATACAGTACACACACATGCGCACACACCACACGCTCAGTACCCACACGAGTTCACTTGTGTTTGTGTGTTTGTGTGTGCGCCGTAAGAGAGAGGGAGAGGGAGCGTGCACTCTGCCCCGTGCGTGTAATTGATCATTTAATCCGGCTGACATCATAATCCCCGACGCGTGTTTAACTAACTGGCTGAGCGGCGGAGGCGCACAAGGGCTGAGTAATTATCTCATTTGGATACATTAATAACGACGCATCACTCCCCGCGGCGCCGAATCAATCTCAGCACTCAGCGGAGTCATTCGCGCATTCATGTGCGTTAACGTGCGTGGTTTTTTGTTGTTGTTGCTGTTGTCTTCCGAGGGAGCTGCGTCCACACGTCGCACCTCCAAAGCGTGAGAGTGTCGGCCATCACGCAGCCCGACCTGCAGCGGGAGGGATCTAAAATGGAGACGGGGTGCACGTGGGTGACAGCTTCTGTGCATTTGCAGTGCGAGACATGGCCGTGTGCATTGGTAGGGAGAGCCAAAGGCATTCAAAGAACGGACCACCAATCGACCACATTAGAGTGGAAACAATCAAAGGGCTGAATGGAGAGACGAGGACATGAGGAAGATATGCGGCGCACATCACGGGAATATTATTCTGTTTCAAACTGAAGTGCACATTCTAAGCCGATTGCTCCGAGGGCAGAGATCTACACCAACAGCAATCAAATTAAAGGGCAGTTGAAACAAAGCAAAGCGGAACTACGCATGTGTCCTTGGGTGTGTGTCAGTGTGTGTGTGTGTGTGCGCATCAGGGTCTTAGGAAAATTATTGCTATTGATTTAAGGCGGAGAGACGTGGAAATGTTACCAGATGGGACATTTAGCTGTGAGTGGCTTGGGATGAGACGAGTCATCTTCGAAAAGGCCAAGGCGGAGAGACGCAGCGAACGCACATCACAAACACCAACGCGCCGTCCAGACCTCCCCTCACGACCTCCCCTCACGACCTCCCCTCACGACCTCCCCTCATGACCAACCAGCAGACCACAATGTCTTCTTTTCCACGTGCGAGGATACTGTACATTGAATTCAACATTTGTTTTATTTGACAATAAAAACCTGAAATGGATCAACCTTTTTTCTCTTTATATGCACAGCTGTTAGTCAACATGTGATTGGTGTAGTTCACACTGATATTAACGTGCTTTTGTGAATTCAAACCATGGTTACTTTGTCAATTTTGGTCAATTCAAGAGAACAAATGCAAACGACTTTTGTTTGTTGCCTGCCATCTTCAAACAAGTACTTTTAAACATACATGTCACTTTCTGCTTGAACTGCTCAGACACATGATACACTTTGAAAGTGATAATCAGAATGTTATCAAAGTGTGGTTTTATTATATCAAGTGCAAATCATCCGAAGAAAGTTTGCTCATCATTTCATGCATGTACTGCAGCTGTATGAATTCTCTCCTTACGGCAGCTTGAGTCATCATCTGTTCACCCCAACGCTTCCGGGTGGCTCAACTCCCCAAAGCCTTTCCTCAAGAGGCAGTCCGTCGGTGGAGGCCCTTTTCAACCAATGAGCTTATACGGCTTGTGTTACCTCTGTGGGGAGAGAGAGAGAGAGAGAGAGTTGTGTCTTTTGAGCAGATTGTCCCTCTGACTCTCTCCATTTGTCATTGACCACTGACCGCTGTCCGTCTGCTCTGGTTCAGGTTAGGAGCCTCTCAGTAGAGCTGTTCGGATTACGCCAACAGCTCAATAGAGACACCAACGCAGCCCGCTGCAGCACATGCGCACGTTCTCACACTGCAAACGCACTGCTCAGACAGGACGCACGCTGCACGCTGCATGACAACTGTACATGATGACACGAATGCATCCGCGTAGACATGCATTGAATCAAAGTGCACCTAAACACATCTGGAAAAAAACACACACACACACATGAAGAAAAAATGGCAGTCTGGTGTTCTTCAAGTTAATTTGACACGGAATCGATTTGATCCCTGGTCATCTCAATAATGATAGAAAAGATGCTAAATGCAATAGAATCTCTGCAATCTAATATTTTGGGGTCAAATCGTTTAATGAAGAGCAATCTGACTCTGGACATTCCCTTTTCCTTCTGCACACCATCTATTTGGATGTTGATTTTTACAGATGCTTTGGGCAAAATCTGAAGCCTACCGGTTCTCGATAATAGGCTTTCATTTTGAGCTCTTATAGGTGGGGGTGACTTCATGTTATAATCCATAAACAAAAACAAACGTGTCATAGGAAAAATATAAACCTGACATTTGAAATACTGTGAAATTGTGTAATCGTTGTGTAATCATTTCTGAGGCTGATGAAGGTTTATTTGTGTCTTTAAGATTAAGAGTTAGGTCTTCGTTGGAAGGGTAAACTGCAAGTACAGTATGGTACTGTAAGTGTGTGACACCTTCTTCAAGCGTTCAGACAAATCAGTTTTACAGTAAAATATCCGCAGTTAAATACTAAAACTCTGTAGGAGGAAATCTGTAACATTTACACAACGATTCAGAATGAGCCAACGAAAAAGACACCCATTCCAATAAATAACATCTGTACATCACAAAACAGGGTTATTGGTGACATGCAGTGGGAAATAACCCTTTGACTGACTTCTGTTCCCACAGAGTCTGATATCACCTGTACGTGTGTCTGAGCTGCAGCTTAGCGAAAAGCCACCTACGAGTTGTTTATTTCATAATCACGTGCGACAATCATACTTTAACCTTGTACGCGATGGCTTTGTGGTTCCTTACATGAGAGTGCGCGTGTATGTTTTTACGTCTGCATGTGTGTGTGTGTGTGTGTGTGTGCGCGTGTGATTACCCATGCTGTTATCAGCGGCAAGCCGCCATTCACCCCAGCTGCAATGAAAGCTTTTCCTCTGTCACAAAGCAGTTTCTTTGTTTCCATGGTGCTATGATTCTGTCAAAATCCCAGAGAAAACAGAGGGGGGAGTAGCAAAAAAAAAAAAAATCAATGTCCCCCCCCACCCCCCCATCACCAACCGCAGTCCTCAGCCTAGCAGGCTGCCGCCATGTAAGCACACACGCCGACACACGCGCACACAGACGGTGGAAGGGACAAAAACAGAAAAAGTTGCCTTGCCAAATGGATATTTTTTTTTAAATATTCTCTTTATTCACTGAAGACAGTGGATGTTTTATAAATAGGGCCCCTACTGCCCTCCCAGTAGATCCGTAGCATATGGACATTATCTACAGTTATGTGCCTGCATTGAGTAGAACAGTGTAAAATAACTCTCACACTCTGGAGGACAAAGGAATGCAGAGTTAAACGAGAAGGAATGTTTCTATTTTTATAATACTGTCATAAAAAGGCTGAAGATGTTTGTTTTGTGTAAAAAAAAAAAAAAAAACACAAGTTCAAAGTTGAGCTTAAATTGTTGTATAATTTGTGAGTCTTAATGAGCACTGTGCCGAAAAATGATAGCACATGGATTCATGGTGGAGAGGGGAGATATTGAAAAGCCTTGCGGATTAGTTTGAAGGCATTCCTCCTTTTTATACCAAACAGACACAAACACTCAAGTGCAGGAGGGAGGAAGTGCAGGTCGGACACGTGAAGAGAATCTCGCCATTTACCACTTACCGCTTCAATCAGAATTTTGTTTGTAATCAATGATATTGTCATCTGCTTAAAAGTTCACGCTTCTAATGATTCTGCTTTAATGGTGTCTGGGTAAAAAAGATAACAGATAATAAGCCATAATAAAAGAGAGCCATCCTGTAAGAGTTTAACATAGGCTACATTCTGTTACATATTACTGTAAGGGATATTGTTTTATATATATATATATATAATATTGTCTAAAGGTATGTAAGTCTCAATACATTACGTAAAATGATCTCAGAATTAATGCATGATTAGCCTATGTTTTGATGGTCTCATATTTGAGCGAAGAAGTACACTTCAGTGAACAAACTTTGCCCAATCACAAAAATGGATACCTTCTGTGAACATTTGCATTAAAGTAACTTTTGCAACCCCATGGTGTCCATAACTCCCGTCCCTCCCATTAGCTCTGGACGAATAGAAACACTAATAATTGAGACTCATGAATCATTTAACTGTTGCTGTTGCTGCTGCTGTTAGCGTACTAAGCCGTAAAGACAGCCAGGCTAAATCAACACTTTATTATAAAGCATCTGTGAAAGTCAGTGAGAAGAAATGATTCAAACTGACGTGGGGTTCTGTATTTGGGTTGAAAAGCTATATTTCAAATATAATAATATTTTGAATGGCTTTTGGGAGTGGAAATGGTAGAAAAACATCTGCTTTACCAGTGTTGAGTTAGTAAGTACGTTTTATCCGGTAACTTAACTTCCCAAGTTAAATACCCAATATGCACTTTGGATTTCATATTGGATACTAGATAACAGCGCGTTTGAGGCCTTCAGGGGCCCAGATGTGTCTCCACTCCTAAAGACTGTCCACAAAGAAAGGACCCCTGGAAGTAGGGTTGTGTGTTAATGTGTGTGTGTGTGTGTCTCCCGGACCATGTGATGGTTAATGTGAGGCTATTAGTGTTTGCGTTTGTCTGCGTGTCCCTCTTAGAACCCCCTTCATGCTTTTAAGACTCTCCTCAAGATTCTTCAAGGCTACAGAATACAAACAAGGGCCGGTCTGGAGCATATAAGTGTGTTTGTGCTCAAGCGTGTGCATGTGTATGCTTACAGTATTTGTATTGCTGAAAGACCACTTGCTTGTCTTCGAGGAAGCTCTTCGAAGTTGGAGACAGGCAGCCAGGACATCAAACCCGGTCATTAAAGAGGCTTTCACCGAAATAAAGAGGCAGGTGATGAAGATGATGATGATGATGAGTAATTAGGAGGAGATGAGAGGAAATAGATTCACTGCTTTTATCTCTTTGGCTCTTAAAGGCTTAAGTAAAGTTGGAAGAGTTTGGAGAGAGCAAAAGAGAGGTAAAGGGAAAAGATGTGAAAAATAAATAACATGATACACAAAGATAGATAAAAAATAGATAATAGTTCGATAGATAGATAGATAAATAGATAGATAATAGATAGATAGATAGATAGATAGATAGATAGATAGATAGATAGATAGATAGATAAATAGATAGATAGATAGATAGATAGATAGATAGATAGATAGATAGATAGATAGATAGATGGATAGATAGATTTTTAAAAGTTAAGATAGAAAGACAGACAGAAATTCAAAACTGTGCAAACACAGGATGTGAAACTCGTCTTGGGCAGATTGCAGCTGTTCCTCCTATATCACATGAAAGTGATAAATCTTGATTCCTCTCATTGATCACAAACCGGTTCTGCAAATACAATTTCAAATTTAAAAGCTAATGCACAAAAAGCTTAAAAAAAAAAATCAATTTTTATCCCACTAAAGCGAGCGCATGGTGCGAGAAAGTAGACAAAAATCAAAGCCCAAATATACATTTTCCTGTGAAATCATTCCTTTCTGGCCCAGCGTAACGAAGTTCGAGAGAACATAAAGCTCACAGTTTTTGGGAGAAATAGCAATGAGATGTAGTAGAAGTTTAGACCATTAGATTTATTACCCAGGGGCCACAAGCAAAAAACGCATGATGGGAAGGTGAAGCATCCCATCTAAAAGAGATTAGAGACGCGTGAGCACTCCTCGGTGGGTGAGGTCATGCCCAAAAAAACATCACAGGCACCAAACTACACATAATAGCCATCAAGAACCCCAGCCACTTTGAAACACACGCACACACACACACACACACACACACACACACACACACACACACACACACACACACACACACACGCACACACATGCTCTCCTTTAGACTTCGCAGTGTGGGTTGAAAACAAAATAACTAACATAATTGATCAAGAAAATATTTTTCTTTTGCATGCAACAGAGATTGTATTCAAAACTAAAGCAACACTCTTAAATTGTGAAAACAGTAATAATAATAATAATACTCAATGTATATTAGTGATAATTCATAATCACGGACAGCACGATAATGACTATTTTCTGTTAACACAGTTTTGACATATAAATGGCCACCAGTGGAAAGATGAAAAATATTATTTCATTTCTTCTTTCTGGGTGAATTATCCCTTTAACTTTAAACTCATGGTGAAATCCGAGTAAGCCTTTCTTCAAACATGAATGAGCGGATGTGTTAAAGCTGTCTGATCTGATCCTTCACATTGTAAACTCTCACAGCCCCTTTGTGTTGGCTAATATCCCCGTCCTCCTTTCATCCTTCAAAGCTCTATTGAGGAAGATGTTCTTGATCTCTACTAAAAAGACACATTACGGACTCTCACGCTGCACACATGTAGATGGATGAAGTACTTTTCCGACACATCTTCATGTGGACTGTGATTCTCGATAAAACACCTGAGAGCTCTGACAACAGAGTTGTTTTTTTCGAGGCGCTCTTTATGCCGTTGGCTAAGTGAATGTTGAGCATAATACGCCTTCGTGCAGTTTGTTTATTTCCAAAAGCTCTGCTAATGGAGCTTCAGGTCAATTATTGTATCAATTTGCATTGTGCGAGGTGCTTCGGCTCAGGTGGCAGAAGTCTTTGAGTGTGCCAATTGTGTGCGGAGAAAGTGTGAAGAAGCAGTGGAGAAAGTGAGCGATGAGCGCTTAATGAGGGGGAGAAAAAGGGGAGGAGGTGGGGGCTTTTGGGTTGGGTCAGTGGGATCTTTAGTGGTGGTGGTGGGGGGGGGGGGGTGAGAGGTCAGTCGAGAGACAACAGAGAGAAATAGAGGGCCAAACAACGGAGAAGGCTGCTACATGTAAAGTAGAACGGGGAGGAAGGGACACAGTGGATCCTGAGGAAAAGGGAGCAAAAGAGAGGGAAGATCACGGCAAAAGAAAGGAGGGGGGGGTGGAAGAAAGAGAGGGCGAGTCGACATATTGATCGATCAGACCTGTCGGCAACCAGACAGTCGGGGAGACGTCTGTCCTTGTGTTGCCACTCTCTGGCCCGCTGACACATGACCCCTTTGCCCCTACTGGGCCGGTGGCGTCAGCCCGGGTGGCCGCGCGCGCGCGTGCGTGCGTGTGCTCATGGTGTGCGCGTTAACGTGTGAGTGTGGGAAGAAGTGTACATTTGTTGGAGTGTGTGCGTGCGCAGGTCGCCCCGGCCCCTGCAGTCCGCCTGTCGGGCCCCCCCCCCCCCCGTTGTCTTCGTGGGCTTCAGGTGAGGAGCGTCTCCTCCTCTGTGGAATGAACCGGGTTCCAGTCAGGAAACTAATCTCAGGAGGAGGACTTCTGTCGATACGGGGAGCGCCGCGGCCTCTTCTGCAAGAGCTGATTTCAGCCGTCAACTGAGCGCCGACCCTCCTCTAACCCTCGCAACCCCATTTGGGATTTTGAATTCATGTCCTTGGCAAAAAAACATCATTTTCAGTGATTTGCCTTTGGCAGCCGGAGAGCAGAGACAACTCTGGATGCTTTTACTTTAGTAAATGTAGCAATACTAAATATGAATGTTACGTTCAATATTGAAGTAAAGAAAAACTGTAAAAAAGCATTATCAGAATAAAATGTACTAAAAGTAAAAGCACTCTCATGCATCATTGTAAAATCATTATATATTATAAAATAAATGAAATAGTTAATTCTAAGAGCAATTTTCTTACATGTTTAAAGTTGCAAAGAATTGTATTAATACTTTTCATTTCATTTGCCTAAAAGTTATGCTTTCAATAAATGTTTTTCACTCAAAAATAGCGTCAATGAAAACTGTTGACCATGAGGTTTGAAGGAAATCAAAACAGCGACATTGTGGTTGGCGTATTGTGTTGAGGTGAGTGAGGAAATTCCTGAAAAACCGGGGGTGAACAAAAGCAAAAACCTGGAAACTATTAGTGGTTGTTGTAATTTGGGTGAGTGGAGTAGACTTTGTTTCTTCCCGTTGGGTGTACTGCGTGTGGAGTATGTGTGTATATGTGTGTATATGTTATTCCAGTGTAGGATCCGCTGAACGACGTCCAGATATTCCACACTCCAGCGAGCATTACACGGTAGATTTGACAGATCGAGGGTCCCGTTCTCTCTTTCCTTTCTCTCTGTAACTCTGTCCGTCCATCATTTACAGCTGATCCTATTGTTCCAATGCCAGAGAGTTGCGAGGTGACCCCAAAGGTCAGATAATCAGATGCTCTCCTCTGTGACCTGCACTAACCTGCATTTCAGGGGCCATTGTGGTGTGTGGCGTTGCCTCTGTGTGTGTGTGTGTGTGTGTTCAGCCTGTGGTGCTGTGGTGTCGTGAGGTTGATGACTGCACGTCTTGTTGGATGCAGCGTCCAACAACATCCTGGTGAACATAGAAACCCAGATGCCATAGGTATGTCCAGTGAAGGGGTTTTTACAATTATATAGATGTGGAACATCGGCAGTAATCCATGTAGCAAAGTCAATATCACCTCAGAGGATGCACCCTCTCATTTAAGAATGATTGGATGTTCTGAATCAAGCCGAATAACAGAAGAAATCCATAAAGTGGATATTGAGCCCAGCTGGAGTGTTTACGTGTTTTCTGAAACAACATAAAACATAAACAAAAAAGCATTTTTGAAAAAAAACTCATCTGTTGCATCAAAGTGAAATGATGGGTTAACAAAAGCAAAACACCGATGAGAACCCTGGAAAATGGAGGCAAAAGACAGGTGTAAGAGAAAGTAGAAACAAGCGGGGGAGAAGGTGAATCCGATTTCTCTCCTCAAATTGGACTCCCCTGCTTTCTCTAATTCGTGTTTCAGGGCTACTGCAACGGTGGGGATGTGGGGAGGGGGAAGAGAGAGGGGAGGGGAGAGGGAAGGCAAATCCATGCAGGGGGAGAGAAGAGGGAGAGAGGGAGACTGCGGCCGCTCTCCCACAGGCAGACAGCAATCAATAAATCAATAGGAAACTGTGGTTGGCTGGAGAACGGCCGGGGCTGGGAGGATGGAGGATGGAAAAGAGAGAGACCTGAATCAAAGTGGCTCCAAGATGGATGGTGCGAGGAGAGCCGGGCAGCAGAGGAGGCAGGCAGAGAGGGGGGGTGGGGGGGGGGGGGGCGCAGGCATGGAGAAGCACGCGTGGAGGAGAGAGAGAGGTGGTTTTAGCCGGAGCCGCCGCGAGGAGGGAAACTGGCGCGGGGTCCGGGAGGCCCCCCGCGTTGGGGATCCTGCCCCTCGGCACACACCCTGCATCAGTGGTGCGGTGACACAGGGCCCGCCGGGGGCCCCCGGTGGGTGATGCCCCCGCCGAGGTCCGCCCCAATGAGCCCAGTGAAGCGGCGCGGCTGTATCCGGGGCCGGGGAAAAGCCGTGGGCCCCCTCCGCCCGCTGGGTGCAGCCTGGTTGACTGGCTGCCTGCCTGCTGGCTGGACATCGATCTCACTGGGTTGGAGAGTACAGCTGGACGCACACTGAGAGCTGGGGCTAAATCTGGCTCAGGCTCAATCAACGTTTGCACCTGTCTTTTCCAAAGGGAATTAAACGCAGTAGATAGAGAGAAAGAAAGAGTAATGGTGTGTGTGAGCATGTGTGTGCGTGTGTGTCTGAGTGTTAAGGTTAAAGTTCTGCAGGTACAGTAGGAGTGGATGGTTTGTAAGGAACATGCTGGTTTTGCCATTAGACAACGTGGTTTTACTGCTCGCAGGTGAGGGTTAAAGTTTGATGGACGTGTGTGTGTGTCTGTGTGTGTGTGTTTGTGTGTGCATGCGTGTGCGAATGCCTTATCTGCGGTACACACGGCTCCGATGGGCAATTGAGAAAGTGGAAAAGAAGAAGGATGCAAGGCTTCTCACAGACTAGTTAGTTAGTATGAGTTAAACAAATCAAATATTGTTTCTCTTGAATCGATATCCAAAATAAAAGTTATTTATTACTTTAGGTGACTTTGAATATTTGTGTACTTCCCCGGCTCAACGGGGGGAAACTGGTCTGTGAATAAAAACGTCTAAATACATCATTCTGGTTGTATCTGTTCTGTTGGAGAGTCCGTGCACCCTGACAAGATATAGTCCCACACTTGGCAAACGACAACGTTATGCAAAAAAACGATATACTGTGTTAATTAGTGAGCTTCAGAGGGTCTGGTAGGTGGACCTTGTTCCATTTGGACAGAGGCAGGCCTCATATTTAACAAACATATACAAAGCGGTCAATCTTGTACATATAACTAAGAAAGTGAATAAGTATTATTTTCCAAAATGTTGAAAAATTCCTTTAAATGGCTGAACAGCATTTTTAGAAACCCAACTCTAGCCATCAGAAAAAATAATGGACTATCCGCCTTCCAAACTTTACTTTATTGACTCAATAATTGGTTTTCTTTGTTGTATTATTGTCAGGTATGTAGTTCTGGAATACAAAATGTAATAGCATACAATTTGTCACAAGAGCAAGAATAGAATAAAATATAACAGTGTTAGAATTAGTCCTAAAGAACCCATATGTGTGATTGCAGAATCGTATTCTCCCCGTTGTGTCATTAATCCTCAGTACCTTCTCAAATGAAGAAGAGAAAAGCACAACAAATGTATTCATTAAGAATTCATTTTTCAGTATTTTCAAACCCATGGTTCAGTGTTCATTAAAATAGTTTAAAATATTCATTCATTTCTAAATTGCTTTAAATCATTCATGACATATTGGTGGAGACCACATTCATGTGTGAGAACAATGAAACAACAACTTCATCTGCACTCACATAGAATGCAGTTTAAGCGATAGAAAGTCACATCTCAGCCAATCGGATCTCTCTTTACTCGCTCTGGTAAACTCTTGAGATGTTTATTGTTTTTTGTCAATAGTCGTTGTGCAATTAGGCTGATCTGATAGCCTATTAGGCGGCTTTCTGCAGTCTTAATAAACTGCGCAGCACTCTGAGACTCATTGCACACGTGTAACTAATGATTACTGTCCAGCGACTCGTTAACAGTCCGCCACAAATAACTAGTCCTCTCCACCTTTTCCCTTTTCCTTTCATTTTTCACTCCTCTCTGTCCTCCCATCTACTATATTATCTTAGCCCTTCTGCTGCCCTCATCTCCTCAATTTATTTTTTCCCCTTGACCTTTCCTCTCCATCTCCTCCGATGCATTCCTCCCCCCCCCCCCCCCCCCCAGCCCTCTTTTTCGTTCTGCTCGTGTCTTCTCTTGCTCTGCTTTTTCCGTCTCCTCTCCTCCTATGCGTCTCCCTTCTCTCCTTCTCTTCTCTTCCTTTCTCCTCTGTCCCGTCCTCTCTGGGGTCCCATCCTAGAGAGGCTGCTCCCACCCAGACGCAGATGGCCCCCAGATCAGATTTATCAAGGCCGGTAGAGCCCTCTGCAAAAGGTCAGTCTCTTAAAAGCTGACCGATCAATGGTCCAACTCCTAGTACTAACAGCCGGCCCGTGCTCTTTTATGTGTGTGTGTGTGTGTGTTAAGTGTTTGACCACGAGTGTGTGTATCTACATGTGTATCTGAGGAGGTGCATATGCTTTTATCCGTACATGTACCTGTGTGTGTGTGTGTGTGCAGCTCTGAGACGTGAGACCATGGGTGTTACTAATCGAATGGCTGTCCCTCAGACGGCCCTCTAACGACCTCTCCCACCTCTAATAGCGCAACCTTGTTGAGGCTCTACTAAATATTTCAGCGAGTCATTAGCTCATTATGCGTCATTATCTACAGCGCGCTCAGCCCGCCAGGATTAGCTGTGAGACTTTTAGCAACTTCTCCGGGGCGAAATCAATAATCGGCAGACACTTTCAATCACCGCAATCATCTGAGTGTGTGCGTGTTTGATGATGATTTTTTAATTATTAATTAGTGCTTTTTATTTTATTTACCTGAACATGAAAGGAGAAGAACATTCGCTGAGAAGAAATAGATTCATTGGTGACGTCGACCCCAAAAAGGCGATGCCCACAGTTTGAGTCCATCTTGCATCTCCTGTCATTACCTGGATCTCACCGTTATCCCTAACAAACTTATAAAAATGAGATTCTTTTTCCGTCTTCATTGTCATTTGTTTGGTAAACTTCCCTCGTATTCCACAATGAAATATTTCCAAACTTGGGATGTGTCATTTTAGGATTCTTTTTATTAAAGCAAAGTAAATTGCAATGATTCAAATGTGAGAATTAATATTTGTATTTGTATGAGTGTGCAACACAGCTGCTTAATCAACCTTAATCAACCTTAATCATTTAAGTTGCTTTTGAAAATTGTGAATAAAACGTTTTCAAATGCTTCTGAGAAATGAACTCCCGGAGCCGCCTTTCGTGTCGCGGTGCCACTTTGTGTCATCGGCTGCAGAAGACACCAAAGACACCAAAGACACCGAAGACACCAAAAACAACAAAGACACCAAAGACACCAAGGTGTCCTGACTTTCAGCCCCCTTTACAGCTCTCATTTCATTCATTGCTAGCATCGTTGTTGGTTGGCCTTCATGTGAAAGCGCAAGCCATCGGATTATGTATAACAATTCACTGTTTTCTTTTGTTTTCAAGGGGGTCACAGCCCGAGGTTTTGTCCCCTTGGCTCTGGTGTCCAGGAGGGTTAGTGAGTTGAACCTGAGCGTGCGCGCTCCCTGGGAGGGAGGCGAGAGTTGTTTACGGGCAACCATGAAACCTCTTTGACACACTTTAGGAGTCACTTAACAATGGCCAGGATGCGCGTGGTTAAGTGTGTGACTAATTTCTTTTAACACAGTGTGAGATTGAGAGACTGGAGGGCCAGAGGGGGGGGGGGGGCGGAGCTGCTACTTGTTAAGGAGGTCATAGGTCAGCTCCTCTTGAATAGACCCAGAAATCCCCAATCAATTACGTAAACACACACACACACACACACAAACAGAAACACACGCCTGCATACGAATGCACGTTCACCCCACACACTAGAATCAGACCGCTCTATTATAGACTGATACATTTTTTTTTGTGTGGAGCCACAGTGCTGCATACCAAAGAAAAAATGGATGTAATCGTGCGGCGCAAGTCAATCGACAAGCGGGGGAAGCGCTGCGTCTGTAAACCGTCTCAGCAGTGCTGACCCAAACGGCTGCTTTCTCTCCCAGTTTGCCCCACACGGGGCATTCGGGGGGTCCATCCATCAGTTTCTCCGCACCCGCTGGCTCCCGCTGCTCGAGGCGGAAGAGGAGGATGTTTGAATCAGCTAAAAGTTTAAAAGCTTTATTATGAAGAGGAAATACAATTGGTCTTCTTTCATTGTTCATCCGTCTTCCCTCGGCCGCTGTGCGCCGTTCGTTCGGAGAGCGGCAGCGTTGCTCAGCGAAAAAAAGCAGCAAATCTCCTCATCTGAGAAATTAATAAGCGAGATATGATCTGATCTAAGTGAAGGTGGAGGGCCGGCAGAGGGGAACACAATGAGTTTAAGATCGGGAATCAGATTTCAGTTACCTCGCCAACCAAATGTTTTC
The DNA here is from genome assembly GCF_949316345.1 of Pungitius pungitius. Taxonomy (NCBI): domain Eukaryota; kingdom Metazoa; phylum Chordata; class Actinopteri; order Perciformes; family Gasterosteidae; genus Pungitius; species Pungitius pungitius. The sequence goes on from NC_084903.1 coordinate 18,124,913, forward strand.
CTTGAGCCAAATGTTTCTACTCTGTGTATATATTAAAAATGAATTATGCTCAGTGCATTTTTCAATGCACAATGATGTTGAGTGATGCTGTAAAAATAGAGGTAAAATAAAAGATTGGTGTGGTGTGGTTGTTTGGCTTTACGATTGCTGCAACTACAATTTAGAATCATGCTTTGGCTGAAAATGTTTCATGTACCTTTGCTACTAAATATTATCTTTCATAATTTGTTACACAATGTTTAAATTATGCTCCCCGTGCCTTCTTTGCATTCTTTAAGTCAAACTTGCTATCCTGTATCGTAGATTATCTGTTTGCTCTTTTACAGCAGATTTTCCATTCTTCCCATTTCTCTCCTCTCCTCTCCTCTCCTCTCCTCTCCTTTCCTACCTCTGTTTCCTCATACTCATTTCAGTCGTAGGCCCATCCCAGCATCCACCCCAAACAATATTTCACATCCTGATTTATTTTGGTCCCGGAGTCATGCAACCCTAAATATTGTAACTGACCCCGGGCTTATTGATCTCCCTGTGTCGGCTAGCACTGCGACTTCCTGCCTTATAACGACCCTATGAAACCCTCCAGGATCTATCATTACGAGCATCTTCCCCATCGTTTAAGAAAAAGAAAGATGGGCAGCGCGTTCGTCTGCTTGCATCTGCGTGTGTGCTTGACGATGTGCGTACCTCTGCATTTGCACTGTTGGTGTTTTTCTTCTCACATTTCACATTGTGCATTTGTGTACATGCATCTAAGTCAGGTGCCTTTTGGTCTGTATGTTTATCTTTGTTTGTCTGCAGCTGTGTGAGTGTGTGAGTGTGTGTTCGTGTGTCGCTAATGATGCTATTTTGCCGACGGAAAGGAGCAACCCTGTCACCATTGTAATAAGGGGTATTTATATCAGTTACCTGGCAGTAAACCCCTCTGATTGCTTCTCCTCATGTCTCATCCCTAAAAGGAGTATATGTGTGTGTGTGCATGTGTGACTGCAGCAGTGCTGGTTTGCATTTGTAAAATGACATGGTGCGTGTAAGTGCTCATTAATGGATTAAATACAAAATAGTTGACAGGATATCACGGATACGGCACAAATGGTGCTCGTGTGTGTGAGAGAGAGAGGGAGAGAGAAGGAGGAGTGGGTTGAGGGTGGAAGAGACAAAGAGGTTAAATTGAAAGGAAATGATGAGCGATGAGTCTGTGTCGCACATTAGTGTTCTGCAGGGTTTTTTCATCACGATTGTCTGTTTCCTACCGCATGTGTGTATGTGTGTGTGTGTGTGTGTGTGTGAGAGAGAGAGTAAGTGTGAGCTTTGTGTAGCCTTGGGGTGCAAGTTTCATCCTTATCTGCACTTCCAGGAGTTTGACATGTCTAAGAACGCCTTTAGAAATTTCTTCATCTTTTGACCAGAGGCCTTAAGAAGTGTGTGTGTGTTTGTGTGTGTTTGTGTATGTATCTGTGCGTACTTTACACCTAAAGCCTTGGTCGGGGCACCGGTGTATGAATGTGTGCGTTATGTGTGCATGTGTTGGGATACTGGGGTTGGGGGCTGGGGGGGTTGAGGCCGTATCCATGGTAACACCCCACCGCCACCCCCACTGGGTCCTAAAAGACAAAGAATCACATGGACACACTCACGCACACATGCACACAGAGCACTACAGGGCCAGCTGAGCCAGATCAATATTTCCTCCCATTTAAAGAACAGAATTCACAGAATGGTTTTTCAGCGCCAAGGCTGCAGCCGTGCTTTAGACCTTGGGTTTTTACACTTAACACCCAATCTGCGAAGTGGCAAGGTATTTTTTGTTGTTGTCAAAAAATAATTTCTTGCCTAAATCTTTCCCCTTTCTTCCTTTTTTACCGGGTGGACGGATCCGCTCGGCCCGGCTTGGAACCGCCGTCGTATTTTGTCTGACGGCCCCATCTTCCTTTTTTCTATATTTTCCTTCCTTTATTTTCCTACCCTCTCTCCCAGCCCCTGAATCCTCTGCCTGAGTGACAGGGTCAGATTGCATTCAGCATCCCCTCTCTTTGTCCCACCCTGTGGCTGACCACAGCTCAGGACCCGGCGGCTCCCTTGCGGGTCCCCTGGGGCGTCCAAGCACATCCCTGCGGCCGAAGGGGCTGGACTGGCATTGGCCCAGTGGTCCTGCTGGCAGCCTCCGGGCTGAGAGGAGGAGGGGTGGGGGGGGGGAGGGGGGCTCAGGGTCAGTGGTTAAGGGGGGTCGGTGGGGGGGAGGGGTTTCTTGACTGCTCTCAGCGGGTGAAATGGAGGAGGGCTCCCTCTAGCCCTGCTGAGTTGTAACAACAGGGGGAATGACATAAAAAGAAGAGATCCCTGCAGTGCACACAAAGGAAGACAAACTGACTCCCCCCCCCCCCCCCCATTTACAACATGGAAAATGCAAGGTGATTAATAGAGGTGCGCGAACGCGCAATGTCCGGCGAGCTAACTAATGCTCAAACACGCATCGAGAACCGCCCAGGGCTGATTGCTGCATCCTGCTTCTCAAGCAGCCGTGGGAGGTGTCCGAGGCCTCTCTGGTTCGATATCTTGACAGCCACAGTGTGTGTGTGTGTGTGTGTGTGTGAGCATTGTGAGTGGCTGCATTTCATTAAACACATCCCACACAGCGGTCTGTCACTCTCCTCCCCCAAATGGAATAATTCATTGTTCCTTGATGTTGTTAGTTTGGAGTCTTTATGGGCACGGGTCTTTCCGTCTTTCGCCACAGCGGCTGAGGCCGTGATCTGATTGAGGAAGCTGATAATTGATTTCATCGGGTAACGCGGCTGTGGGCCACTCTGAGCAGAGAGTGAAAGATTGGAGGGGACTTTACCTGAGTGGGTCCATTTTCTACATAATCCTCCACAATCATCCTTCAGTCATCACCATGCTACTGGAGAGCCCGTGTGACACATTGAAGATTACCGTGCAATGCTCTCATTAGATGTTAACACTCAGTGACCTGTCAAGTGCTCTTGAACAAAGCTCCAGCAGCCTGTGGTGCCACTAATGAGAGAACAGTGCATAGGTTGAGTGAAGAGAAAGTCAATCGCACACTGCGGTGAAACACACCTGCACTTTAAAGAAACGGATGAGACTCTTTTAACGTGTCACGGGCCCTCTGACGAATCCGCACTCGGCGCCTAAAGACCTGGTAATAACACATGTCAAAGCGGCAAGTGTTGCTTTTCATACTGTAATCACACGTTTTACGTTTTTTACTCAGTGTGCGTGAAAGAACATGAGCCTAATCTAATAAATACAATTCAAAGTGACCTAAAGTCATCTAACCTTCCGTCTATTTTTACGTGTTATGTTGAAGGACACCAGAGCCCATCCCAGCATCCGTTATAGGCCCTCGCTGTTACACGCAGTATACAGCATTATACAGTTTTATAATACGGGTTGATGAAATCCAGCGTTCTCATTGGTTGAGAGCGAGTCAGCGGGGGTGCATTGTTGAGCGATAATGTACAGTTGCTGTTCACATTGACGGGTTTTTTGTTAGACTGTTAGTTGACGTTTTAGCTTAAAAAAAAATTGAAAATCCCACAAATGATCGTTTCGAGGCAATGCGAGCTTTTCGCAACCGGACAGTTAAGGTGGAAGTCATGAGCGATGTGAACGAATGAGATGATGCGGGACCCAACGCTGACTACATGCACGTACAGGGACTATTTCTCCTCTAGACTGATGAAATGTGATACACAACGTTTGGTGGCTACAACTATTTTGTGATGATAAGGCAGGTATTTAATTAGCATTTATAATTTCGCTGGTAACCATGTTAATAAAGCAATATGGTACGAGAGGCTGTACATTATCGTAAGAGAGAAATGGCTGTCATTTTTTGCTGAATTAGATTTTGTTTATGGTTGTCGTTATTTCATAATGGAAGCTAAACATCGAGTGACCAGGGAGTTACAAACGTAGAAGGCATTGTGACAATAACCATCCAATCATTCACTGAATGAATCAATCCACAAACTTAGGCTAAATGTTTCCTCCAATAGGGTTCAGACTTGTCAACTGTCAGAGATTGTTCTTTACCATCAAAGGAACTATTAGGGGACCTGACCTTATCATGTATCGACTATAAAAGTTAATTCACTAGATTAACCGAAAATTCTATATATGAATTGCTTTTAAACTGAATTTTGACAAAATTGAATCACTGTATTATATTATGAGCTTCAGTATGTCATCATCAGATGACCACTGCCACATTGTGGCTTGGACTACATCCAGCACAGACGAGGACCACACAAAGATGTAAGGTCGCTATTCGTCATCAATCGGTTATTCATCTTAGCTGTAGTTTAATTTTCTTCTTACCAAACGTTTTATGGTTGGGCAAAGCAGCCTTAAAGTCAGCAGTGCGCGATTGCAGTCCACCCAAATGTCACAGGGTGCACGCCTCCCTCCCCTCGCCTGTGACCTGTCAGAGTGTCGCCACTCTGAGATATTTGTGGTCGCTGCGTGTTCCATCAGCGGCGACCAAGGTTTTCCCCCCCCGAAAGGACGAGTCAAGATATACAGGCCGAGCAGACGCGGCCGTATTTCAGATGGAAGGGGGAGAGACGTGTGTGTGCGCTCTCACACTCCAACACACAAATTTAGATCTACACACACACACACACACATAGGGGAGGGATGGAGGTGGTTGTGAAGGAGCATTCTATGTGGACAAAGTGAGGTGGGGCCAGGGGTTGTGTGACAAGGGGACTTGGACAGACAGCGCCTCGGTTGTGTGTCAGGAGTAGTGATGTTTGGGTGCGTGTGTGTGTGTGTGTGTGTGTGTGTGGGCGTGCACAGCGGTGACACAGACACCTTGAGGTGTGGCAGACAGCCCCCATTTGCCTGTAAATAATGTGTGCTGTGAAGTCAAAACCTGGAGAAGACACAAAAGGTTTCACTTTATAGCGGCGTGCTTATGTTAAAGGCTCGAAGGAATATTTTGCGAGAATTCAAAAAAAAAGAAAACAGTGCATAGATGGATCCAAAAACAATCCGTCTCGCATCTCACTTACTGTATGTGTGCGGTGGTGTCAGTACCCACAGAGACCCTGCCCTCTGCCTCTACTTTCCCTTTCCCTCCTGTTTTAAAGTGGTCCAGAGTCTTTGCTGCGTGTCTGCAAAGAGCATTGGGGCCACTATGTGCAAGTGTAACCCCCCCGACCCACGTCAAACATGGCTCAAATAACCTAAAAGGCCTGAGACGGACGGACGCAGACATAGCAGACTGGCCACTATCGAACAAAGCAGGCCGTGGGCTGCAGGCTCTCTCTCTCTCTCTGTCTCTCTCGCTTGTTGAACAGTTGAGTGACAAGTGGCATTGTGCGTACCTTTAATGTGTACGCGCTAAATGCATCCTTAATATAGTTTTTGTTTGATCCCACCAGTGGCACATTTAAGCACATTTTTTTAGCAAAAAAACAACTCATGAAGTCTCTGAAGACCTTGCAGATGAGTTTGGTTGATGAACACATGCAGGGTAGAGGACCGGTGGGCATCCGCAGCCTTTGTACTCTGTACGTTTGCTGGAGGAAGAAGATTCTCACGGAGAAAAAACAGCCTTTGTTGACAAAACTTCAGAGTTGCTCTGTTGAGGTGGAAGAAGCTTTGGCCCTCCTGGTCTGTCTGGCCTTGAGGGTAAAGTGATCTACCCGTAGCTTAAAAGACCGCCTATGACACTTCTGAGCAAAGGGTAGTGAGGGAAATATAAGCAAGTGTGTGTGTGTGTGTTTGTGTGTGTGTGTGTGTGTGTGGGTGGGTGGGTGTCTTTGAGGGTTCATATTGTTTTAAAATACAGTAAAGGAGCAAAAGGTGGTCATTGTTCATTAAATGGGTGCCCGCTGTAGGACATTTCCAACGTAAATGAATGGCAAATATTTAAAAGTTGGTTATAGAGCATAACGTACAGTATTGTAAATAAATAGTATTCTCAGTACCTGAATGTAACTGCACCTTTACAGACAGAAAAGTGCATTTATTTCAGTTGGACAATAAACGCGGTATTTCATGACCTCTGCGTGGACTGTAATTGCGCATCAACTTATTGGAATAAAAGCCAGGTTATGCTTGAAACAAACTTTGTGAGATAAGTCATTTCGACCATGTCTCAAAGGTAGACGTGTTTATTGCTCTTCCAAATGGCCTCACTCGAAGGCCGGGCAAAAGCTTGAGGTCATAAGAGTTGGGGGAGATGCCATGAATCATACAAATGGTGCTAACAGTGGAACGGTGCCTCCTCAGAGGGATCCAGGGTTTTTCACTCAGTTTATCTCACAAAAAGGTAGATCAGTAGTTGTGTGAAGGACAGAGAAAGCTCATTTTTAAAAGAGAAACCCCGGATCCTCCATCACCTCCCCACACCTGGTAAAGCATCGTGTGAAGAGCTCACTCTTGTCCCATTTAATCAGTTCGAGAGCAATTGTTTGATGCGGCCTTTTCCCCAATGTCGAAACTTTGGGGGAGTTGCTCTGATGTTTAAGGGCAAAGCCCTTAATAAGACACCGATACCAGTGACCTATGATTTAAAAAAAAGAGTTATCTAACCATAAGCTCACACTTTCTTCTGCTTTGCATTGCATTCTTTTCTCATGCGATACATCTGTCAGTGTTGCATTGAAAGCGCCTTTCTTTGTGTCTCTACAGATGAATATGGATAATTCTACACGGCATAGAGTAATGCGGGGGTAGAAATCAACGCTGTTATTTATTAGCCTCTGTCTTGTCCTGCAGGAAGCTGCAGCAGGGGCGGGTGCACAAATCATACTTTATGGTTTTATGGTTATCAAATAAAAAACATGAATCATCTGGCTTTCTTAAGTGCAATGTCCAATAATATCAGAGTGACTCGTGTGTTTGTGTGTGTATTTGTGTTTTAAAACAACATGAAGAGAAAGAAGTACTCATTGTGCGTGTGCCTGCTTATTTCTGCTAGTTTGTGTTGTGGTCAGTAGCAGATTCCTGATTAAAGTACTTCTCTGAATGTGTTGAGGAGTGAGGTTGACTTTCTAGAGGTACAGAAAGCATCACAAAAACTATACACACACACACACACACACACACACACACACACACACACACACACACACACACACACACACACACACACACACACACACACACACAAACACACACACACACACACACATGCAGACTCTCCACAGCTGAGAACTTGGTGTCATTCTTCCATTTTAAGTCACTGACTGAACATCAGCATAAATATGAACGCATGCAGCCCATGTGACACACACACACGAATGTGAGGTCCAGAGTGAGATTCAACGCGTTTCTCTTTTAGAAAACGAGACACTTTAGTGGATGGAAATCCAATAAGGGCGTCTGTTTCCTGAGATGGAGCAACCGCACCGTCTGGCACCAACAATCATTCCACGTTAAAAGATGTCTGGGTGAAATGTCTCTCTCACTTATGCGTTTATGGTGCAACATTTATTTCATGACTGCTTTGTTTGTTTTTATTTTCAAGGTTGAATGTCTGACAGCAGCTTGACTGTCTGAGTGCTTATTAGTCAGATTATGCTTGGTTGGAAACAGCTTTACTATCAAAATCTACAGTTTTCTGCAGTCAAATGCATATTTACATCTGTGTATCCCTTTTTGCTTTTTTAAACAGTTACTATTAATAATAATAATTTGTTAGGATTATTGCTTCATAGATTCAATTATGGAATTAGTGCAATTTTGTGATTTTGCATTTCTACAGTATACAGGGCCTGTCCTGTACTCACTTACACCCAGCAGACTACATGCAATCAGCCTGATCCAACTGGACTTATGCATTTGTAAAGAAGTCAGAGTGAAGGGGCTTCTGCACAGTAGATGCTTGGAGCAGTTAAGGGTTTGATGCCCTGCTCATAGGCACCTTGGTGGCCCCATGGAGGTGAACTGGCATCACTCCAGCAGCCATCAGTCCTCAATATAGTTTCCTAGCCAAGTCACCTTGGACTCTACCACTAAACCACAGACCACTTGGGTGAAAACCAGGAACCGCTGGACCAAACAGGACTGACTATGACCGATACATCATCTTAACGAAGATTGTGTTCTCTTTAGGTAACTTTCTCTTAGCAACACAGACTTTTATGTTACGGCCGCAACAGTGCTGCGAAATTCAAAAACTAGATGACTGTGATCTATGAAGACAGCCTCGAAATAAGACTGCCAGTGACTGATGTTAGACAAAATATTACTGCACAAACCGCAAAAAATGACAATCAATAAACATACATTGTTCACAGAAGCACACACTGCGAGTAGTGCTGTACTTCTGAGGACCTCAACTGATTGAAATGCATTCCTGAGCCCATACCACTAGCCCCTAATCATCAAAATTCAACCTTAAAGTAGAAAGGAAGGACTGATACAAGGTCCTCATTTTTGATTAAAAATATAACGAATCTACATCTGGACGTTCCCTGGCCCTCTTTCTCTCTCTCCACTGACGAAACAATCATCAATTACCCTTATCCCTCTGTGTTATCCTTTTCTCAATCTCCCTTCATCTTCCCAGCCCATCCTGCGGAGTGGTTCCTCCTGGTTGGCTGCGGGCCACCCAACCCCCCCCCCCCCCCCCCCCCTCCCCCCTCCATCCCTGTCAGTCACCCTGGTCCCGGCATCTGAGAGGAGACTGACAGCTCCGTGAGCAAATCAATAATAATCTTCAGCCAGTGTAATCCTATACCTGAGGACATCCCTTCCCCTTCAGCGCAATCCACAGCTTCCTGGTATCGGGCGCCGTTTTCACATGCTCCGATTAGCATATTCAGTCCAAAAAGTTGAGTGTAAGGTAGAAAAAAAGCCAAATGATGTGAGCAACAGGAAGTTGGGCCCGTGCTCTCGATTGCACGAGTATACCTGCAAACCAATACACAGTAACGCACAAATACACACAAACACACTCACACTGTCCCGTCCTGACTGTCACCGAGACTAAGGTCATGTCGTTTGATGTATGAGCCGGCTCATGTGACAACCTTCACATAACTCCAGCCTCTTTTCTCCCCAAGAAAATGAGCAGGAAGGACCGAAGGACTGAGGCAGTAGATGCATAAAAAAAGCAAACCCTATTAAAGCGAAACCCTCTGTGCCGGAGACTTATTCCTGGCCCCAAACCTTTCACACCTTGTTTGCTCTAATTGTCTCTGAGTGTATCATTCTCAGGTTCAAATGCCGTAGGTTTATTGATCACCTACTATGGAAGTTTAAAATGATTATTAGGGGGTCCCAATAACAATTGGTTGCGATTACCACACACATTTTCCTCATTACAGCAGAAAACAAAAGAAATAGTGTGAGATTAAATTCACTACACTACCATTCTATGGATGGCAAAGTCATTCAGATTATTTGATGGTTGTTCCACCACTGTGACTGGAATATGTCTTGCACATTGATTAAGAGGAAGTATTGTGGAGATGTTTGTGATGACCAGACGATGCCGAGTTTGGGGCCCACCTACTTTTAATTTGACAATTGTTTTTACCAGATTCCCACCTACATGCTCCCCTCGGGAGAAATTTTACAACTTTGTCTCCCAATTGTCAAAATGATTCGCCTGTGGTGCTGTTTAGCCAGCTAGGTGTGCTTCCCACACCAATGTGCATAAGGACACAGCATTTCCTACAAAAATAATTTCCAATTACCTTTTTGCTCACTTGAAACAAATCTTTTTTTTTATACACCTTAGTGTTCTTCTCCGTTTGCTGGTCCACTGCTACATTTCTTGGCATATCCCCGGCACCAACTGTTGATCAAGGGAATAACGTCCAACCACCAGCATTTGTGTCTCATCACCTGCCTTCGTGTGCATGTGGGAGGAGAGGACTTCATACGTCAAGTGGATTCAACAGATGACCCGGGAGCCCTGCTGCTTGGTAAAGAAGAGCAAAGGAAGTCTTCCACTGCTCTGCCTGCTTCACCCATCTCCTTTCTCCTAATCCACTCGCATCACTCAGCATCCCCAGTGTGCAGGTCCCTTTAGATACTATCTCCATCTGCTGTAATTATAGAGAGCCCCCCCACCCCCTTCTCTCTCGGCCTCACAAGCGCACGCACACACAGAAGACACTGCCCACTGGTGTAATTCATGCTGCCTAGGGGGTCATGGGAGATTATGAGTGGGATCGATCAATGTGATGGTTCACACACACAAAGGCTCTCTCACACACACACACACACACACACAAACACACACAAACGCTTGCACAAGCCCATCATCGATGAGGGCCTCCTTACCTCCCCTCTCCTACTGAGGGACATCCTGCAGCTAATGAGGACACACAAACATCGTTGACTCTATCGACCACCTTAGCTTAACAAGGTACTTCATATATGGACCCGCGCGGAAGACCATCAGCATGAAGACTCCCTGCTCTACACCTGCTGTACCACCGGAAAGTGCAGTTAAAGAGACAATTAGCACACGTTGAGACAACGTCCCGGTGGAAAGTTCACTCTCTCCCACTGCTCTCATCACTTTCTGGACTCTCCTTGGCTTAAGTGGGTGTTTTGTGTCATGAAGATGAACGTAAACATTCAAACTAATTTACAGTCTGAATTGTTCTCTTTCTTGTCAGTCACAATGAAAACACTGATTAAGCATCATTTATTCACCTAAATAACTGGAGGAGTTCTTCTTCAGGCGAATGAAGGTACAGGAGAAATCAACACGGAGAAATGTCAAGGCCGGAGTTAAAAGGAGGGAAATGCGTCATTTATTAATAAATTCTGACATTTTATTCTGATATTGTAGCTCTACAACCATGGATGTTTGCTTCCACTACCCCCCTTCTACAGCCAAGTGATCATTTCCCTTGTTTATCATTTAATTATGTTCTGTCTTTTTGCTGATGACGATAAAATGACGATGTGAAATAAAGTGCGTCGAGTGACTGTAAAAATACTGTTGCAATTATCATTAGCACTAACTTAGTAAAGCACTGTTACAGTTGTCGGATAATAAACCACATGATACAGAAATTGGTAAAGTTAGTTTACATTCTGCATCACAAAAGACTTTGTTAGAGGCCAGGAACATTCTGGACGGATACACAATGATGCAAACACAGAAAAAAGTGACGGCCTGTGCAGTTGTATTATCGTGAAGCAGAATTGCCTTGGCGGTGTAAGTATGAATGACTTTGAGTGTGTTCAAACACTCCTCACACCGCAACAACCTTTGCCAATCAATTTGTCTGAGAATATTGATGTCCAGCCGAGTGTCAATAACAGCGTAATGTCTGCATGTCGAGCTGTGTGTTTGCATGTTGAAGGTGTGTGTGTGTGTGTGTGCAGCTGTGGACATAACCATACGTGTGCCTGCTGGAGGACGTGTCTGACTGTCTGCATGCATGTGTGTTCCTGTGTGTGATGTATGGATTATGGAAGCTGACTGCTTGGGGTCCAACGTAGGTGTCAGGCTGCTGCTGGGAACATGAAAGAGTCTCCGAGTGGGGGAGGGGACTGGTCAGCAGACCTGACCTACGGAATCAATGTCTCTTATAAAAGAGCAAATGACAAGATCAGAAGAATGGCTAACATCAGGAAGTAACCGAGGACAGGTAGGGAACAAAGCGCTGAAACAAAGAAGAAAACACTTTTTGATTCCAAGATATGAAGGCACTTGTGTATCCAATGGGCAACAAACACTTCTCATCTCGTTCAAAATATGAAGTACACACTCTCCTCCCGAATGCACTAATACAATTTGACCTGCATATATGCTGCTAATATGGCCCACACACTCTAGGGCTATAATTATTTTTCAATTAAACAGAATGATGAGCAAAAAAGATAGTAGAGCAATATAACTTTCAAAGTATATATATATAAAAAAAGGATATTCAAACACAAGATTTGGGGACTTCCAGGCAGAAAGTAAATAAGTGAATCCAGTTTGTTAGTCATTGGAGTGTACATTTGATCTCAATGTTTGAATTTGAACCCTTCAGGTAACACAGATGCTCCCTTTGGCTGTTTACCAGCTGATTTTCTTAACACCACTAAATGCACTGTGCGTTTTTTTGGCAATCTTGAAAAGCTCTCAAAGGGCTCATCATCCCTTTCAGTGAAAGAAAAGTACCATCTGCATCAGCTGTCGTCAGGCGTGAAGTTCATTCAGACCTGATTCTTACACTGGATCACATTCAGTCATCACACAATGCACACAAAGGGCAACAATTCAAGACCCTCAGATAAAGACCTATAGACCCTAAGTGTGTTCATCTTCAGCGTGCTGGTGGGGGACCAGAGGACCACTCCTCCTCCTGGATCGACATTGTATGCCCTTTCAGAGCCCCCTGCCACTTTGGTTTCCTTTATCACTGGGTTGGATGGCTCCGCAGCAACCAGCGGGGGTTCCCCCACCCCAGGAGCAGGGTCTTTCTCCACCTAAAAGGTCAGTGATGTTGCCCAGAGGCTTCAGGTCGCCATCCCGTTCTGCTCCTCCGTCGCCTGTCCAGCCGCACACCACGCACGAAAAAACCTGAGAAGCCGTGCCGTGCTTTTCTGGAACATTCAGGAGGAAGCACATCGAATAATGTTCCAGTTTAAGGCTGTGACGCTGGGAAAAAAAGAGAACCAATCCCAGGTTTGGATCCCAAAAGTCAGCTCAGGTGTGGCAAACTCTTTTAAAGGAGTCAGTGCTGTGATCGTTAGGTACCTGTTTTTCAGTGTTAGACAGAGAAACAGAGAGATAGAGAGAGGAAGTGGAAAATACAGATATAGCCGGCTGCTTCGCAGGTACATCAGTTGTAATGAACGGCTAATTAAGCCAACACGGAGGTAATAACGTGCAGTGATTAGCGAGCCCTGACGAGGGAGTGTTTATTGAGAGGCGGTTGGATGGAAGTGTTGCAAGAACGGGGGAGAGAGACGTGGGGAAGAAGGGGGAGCGAGAAAGAGAGAGAGAGAGAGAGAGAGAGAGAGAAAGAAAACTTGTAGGCTGAGTGATGCTGCTCGAGCCAATTCATTACGACTGCAGCTCTGTCAATCCCTGCTCATCTCCTGTAGCACTAGACCACTAATGGAATTAATCCCTGTCCCACACACACACACACACACACACACACACGCACACCCCACGCAAACCAGCACAGCAGGAGAGAGCACGAGAGATACACCTACACCAACACACACTGCATTAACACAATGGATCCTGCAGATATATTTCTGTGTCAAAGCTCTCACACTTGCAGCCCATAAATCCTTGGGAGGTCAGCAGGGTAGAGACACACATCCATGCGACATGGACACAAAACAAGTATTCTTCCATGCGCCCGAAAGTCTCGCAACCATCGTTTCAGATGTGATTCTTTTGTGTCCTAACAACTTTGGGGACATGTAGGTGCTGCCTGGCTCACCTACAATCAGGTCAGACTCCGAATGAATGTCCTCGTCCTGCATGGATGAGAATGCGGTTAGTCTGGATTACAAACTCTCTCCAGTGAATACTTGATGGGAGATTCTGTGCGTTCAGTCCAGGATGAATCTGAACCTGTATTAGCTTTTCAGTGGCAAGACAAAGCCTTTGACTGAGAGAGCTGGTTATCTGATTTGATTGAATAGAGGTCAACACCAGCCGGTCAGTCCTGGGGACAGAAGATCATGCGCCCCTCCTCCCTCCAAACCCCATCATCCATGCTTCCTGACCCCCCCCCCCCCCCTTTCATCTTCCCCTCATGCCACTCCCCCCGTGGCCTCAACCTCCTCCACCCAACTGCTGTGAGTGAGCAGTCATTAGATTACCCCAACGGTCATGACCGTAAGGATTCTCCATCACTTTCCAGTAAACTCCATTCCCCGAGACCTAACCAGACCAGCAGGAGGCCGCGGGGCAGAGGCCATCCATCGCGACCGGAATCTGTGTCCCCCCGGTGTGCTTCACATACGTCGCCGCCTTGCGTTTGTCAGATCAGATGCAAGTCTCTGGCTTATCTGTTGTCAGCTTACACAAAATCACCCTTTTTTTCATCAGGTCACGCTACTTCTTTCACAGCGATTCCGTTTAGGGAGGCACGCACATGGGCACAAGCTAAGGGCTCGTCAACTCAGGCTGCTGCGAAACCCTACAGATCTGCCGCGATAGGCAGACGCTACAACATATGCTCCATCACAGCAGGGTGGCGTGTTTTTATGGTCAGCTCTCCCCTCCCCCCCGCGAGCCCAACCTCTTTCCCTCAGCGCGGAGGGCCGCCGAGTGAATCAAAGATCACCCTGATTGGCCGGCTTTGACTGGACGACCTCGGGAGTCAAGGGTGAGCGACCGCACAGGCCTGGTGAAGAGTCAATTCTACCCATGTCAAAGGTCGGGAATAATGCCCCCCCTGCGCCCCCCCCCACCCAACCCCTCCCTCCCTCCCTCCTTCACAGCAGCTTTAGGAGCAGTAGCATCAGGGGGATGAGTTGTGTCTCAGCGTGCCTGCCTCCCGCACACACACACACACACACACAGATCATAAAGGTTGTGGGAGGAGAGGTGAGTGTGAGGAGCTTGATTGGGAGTGACCGGGGTGATGGGAGGCGGGGGACGCAGGGTAGGAGGCGGTGAGGAGGACGGGGAAGGGGGTGTTTTGGTCCTCTGAATGCCTTTGACCTCTGCACCGACCCCCTGCCGAACATTCTCCCCCTGCACTGGCTGATAGACAGTAATGATTGTGTTTGTGTGTGTATGCACACGTTAGCCTGCCATAGTGGTTTTTTATACAGCGACAGGCATAGAACTAGCACAAATTGTTCAGTCCATCCCTCTGGCCATTCATCTCGCCTTCTATCCATCTAAGTCCAACCCTCTTCTGGTCAGCTCAGCTGCCTCAAGGCCCTCTCTAGTTGCACTTGTCTTCCTTTCTTTCAGTTCATCAACATGCAATCGCCCACATAATGAAGCCCTGAACTCTGCCTACACACCTTTCTTCTCTCTATGAGAGAATCAGAAAAGGAAAAACTTTTGTTGTGATCCAATGGAAGTTATTATGAAAGACCTTTTGAATAGATTTGTCCTGGACATGGGGTTTGTTATGATGGAGGCCGGATGGGAGGGGTCCCGAAGGCTGCCTTGCACTCTTTTTCTCTTCAGCCGATAAAACCCAATAGAGTACATAGCAGCTTGAAGTGGTGATGGTAAGCACCGGACCAAACTAGCTCTTTTCTTTTACACTGTGGTGGAATTACATAGTATGTCAAGCGGGCTCTGTGTGCTACACCAGAGCATGAGGAAGGTATATCTTTATTTCTTATGTTACCGCTGAAAAAGGTAGATCTATTTAACCTGGTGTCAATCTATCAGTCCACTGACTGGGACTCGGGGGACTCTTTGCGGCAAGTAGGAGGCTAGCACAGGCTAGGAGGTTGTTTTTACACTAACCACAGGAAACTGTTGATTGAATAATTAATGTATGCCTTCGTGTAACTGGGAAACCCCACACCTACCACACGAAAAACAACCCTTTCAGACTCCTTCCCCCAATCTCCATCCATCCACAGGTCCACTGAGCTGATATGGCTGACTGGCCCCACCTTCGGCCTGCGCTGGAACATTTCCTGGCTCTCCTCCCCGCTCATCGGATCGGTTCTACTCCCCCTTCCTTCCCCCATTCTGGTTAGCTGTCTTTGACCTTCGCCCCCTTGTGTGATCACGCTAACGCGGCGCGCACTCCCTCCCATACACCCAGCCACGGACACACAAATATCATATGAGGGACTGAATGCTCTTGACAGCGTGGAGAAACACAGCTGGTTTAAAACACAGCGAGATGAGACTTTAATGTGTGTGACCAGAGACTCCCGCTGGCATCCGAGAGCTAACTTCTGTCAAAGGAAACACGGCGCGCAGACACACAAAAGCACGCACAGAGCAAAAAGAGGGCACAAAGCATCGATACGCATCTCACTGACACGCACATATATATATATAGACCTCCGATCTTTTGTATACACACGAACACACACACACACGCACAGAACAAAAGGTCTCAAACACATTGACAATCCGTATTCTCATATTCCCACTTCAAGTACTCATTCTGTAAATCCAGCCTACATTATATAGAGAATTCATGCATTCATGCTGGCCTTGTGCCCCTTTTCTTGTGTGTGTGTGTGTGTGCACGCAGCCTCCACAGTGAACCGCTGCACAAGAGAGAGATTGGAATCGATACTTTCTGCTCCGTCATTTGTCACATCTTTACAAGGCCGAAGCCATCTGAACACCAGTCTATTCAACTTTGGCGTCATTTATCAAATTGCCTCAGCTTGCAAAGACACGTAATGGCACACACACACAAACACACACGCGCACACACACATGCATGCACACGGGCTCTTAAACAGTCATCTAAACTTTTTAATCACAATTAAGGGCGGATAACAAATAGATACCTGTATACTGCAGCAATATTAAATTGTTGTGCGTGAAGATGTGTCGCTGTTGAGGTGGAGGGTTACTCTTAAGTTTATATATATATATATATACATAACTTAATATTTGAAGGCTCCTGTGATATCCTACGGCACATAATCAGAATCAACTATGTCGGCGAAGAGAACAACAACAAATCCTGCAGACAAAAAAAATTTAAGACTAGAATATTATTTTGCTCGTTGCGAGAATTTGAGTGGTAAAAAAAATTCTTAACGCTCCGTCGTTACAGTTCATACCGAGCGGATTTAAGGGAATTCTTTAGCAATCGATCCAGATTTTGAAAGTGTCTGATAAAGGCACTGTCTGTTGGAAGAATAACCTTGGCTTTCCCTTCTGCAACCAGGGACACTCAGAAAATAATCCCGCCAATTCACATCCCTACCGTTGTCTATGATCCACTGTAAATAAGCCAAAGATTGTCATATAATTGGATTGATCTCCCTTTAGTTTTTCGGACTTAAATTCTTGAAATTGTCTCTTTATTCACATCCCTGCTTTCAAGAATGATTCAAAGAATTTGACTCGGCCTCCGTTGGAAGTTGCAGTAGCTGTTCTCAAAGCCGATAAGATATTTCTCCGCATCAGCCTTGACCGAGTGCTTGATGATTGGATAACAGGATTTTAGAAATTTCTGCGAGATTGCTCCGCTAACCAATTTTCCTGAACTCTGTGGTAACATTCCAAAAAGCCAGATAGGACTTTATTCAATTCAACCACAAATGATAAAGCAATTTAGACCCGACCACTTTCCACTGCCTTACACATGGGTCGCCACACCCGCAAACACGCATCCATGTACACACACACACACACACACACACAGACACAGACAACATACTGTAAGTGCAGTTTATCTAGATAGTTCTAACAGTAAGCGTCCTCAGGAGAGTGCTCTTATTCAGCTCAGTTTTCCGGGAAGGTTTAAGCAACACTTAGACCTGGCTGATACTTCTCAAATATTGTATCATATTTTTTTTCTCACTTTTTTGATAGCTCAGCATTACACAGCATTACAGTTTTCCCATAAAAATACATTCGTTTAAAAAGTGCGTGATCTTGGAAAGGCTTACGTACCATGCATCAGGCCTTTTGTGCACCAGGTCTATTCAGGAGGTAGCTGCTTTATTTTGAAACTGTGTGTGTATTGAGTTTATTGTGAGGTTGCTAGGTGAGTGGGCAGAGCGTAAGACTTTGCTCATGAAAAGTTCTGTTGACACGGTTTTGGTTGCCTTTGTAATCCTGAGGAATATTTTGTGTGAAACAACATGACATTGAGTCTATTGGCCTCCTGCCGCCACACGTCCTGCCTCGACATGTTGGGCGACCAAAGAGACCGAAACAACAGCAACCAACACTGACAACAAATGGCCCACAGAGTGTTACACCTGCATGCTTTGCAGAGTGAGACATGATGACTGCAGTGTTCGAGTCTAAATAAAAGCAAAAATTCTGTTCCTCAAGGTGATATTCAGACGAAGCCTTTTGATCCGCCCTCAGGCCTGCCTGTGGGTATCTACTAATGAGCAGGCAGCCATTGACCTTATCCTCAGTCTGTTGATTCCAATTGGTGAGATGCGCTAATGGGCTTCTGCGGTTCTGCAGTTAAAGGCTGTGCAATGGACAATGGTGTAGTTTTAAGTTTATGGGTTTTAAATAAGATGGAACTATATTCTGCTACTAACTACATTTGGGAATTTAGGAATTAGACACTTTTCAAGTATTGTTCAGTTTTGATGCTCTCATACTGTACTCTGCCAAAATGCTTGTTATAAATGATCAATGTTCAGTTTTGTAGAACATGGAAACCATCCATCTGTATTTGATCAGAGGAACTACGAAAATATATTACAACTCTGGCAAATAAAACAGAATACCGATGAAGAAACTAAAACAAATGCATTAAAAACCCCGATGGACATTTTGTCCGTGTGAATAGTCGGTTTGGATCACTGCCACACTTCACAGAAGAGAAGTACGTTAGCTACCAAACAAGTTAAAGTGAAGGTAACACCTCAGACCACTGGGACTTTCACTGAACAACTCACACCTCTTCTTTACCAGGCCCGAAACAAGACAACAGGCTTTCTCCATTTACACCCATTGATTCCCTCACCGACATGTGTTTGAGTCTTGTTTGGCTAAAAGTCGAACTTTAGTACACATCAAACCATTTAATTCATGTTCTCAAGCCCTTGATCGAAGGCTGTCTGTTATGTTCTGGAGGGGAAGACAATGGGGAGTGGGGGACTCAAGACACTGAAATATCAAAACAAAACTGTGTGTGTGTTTATTTTTACATCTAGAGCAGAGCACGGACTGCGTGCCTGGAAAGCAAATGCTACTGGTACAAGAAAAATTGATTACATTTTGAAACTACGTTTTAAATATGTATACATTGATTTACAATTTGTGTAATAACTGTCCCGCAGCTAACTTTACATTCCAGCAAAAGGAAGAGAGTGTCATGTTTCAACAGGTATACTAATGATGATAGAAAAAGCAGTTTTTTGTAATCAAACTTGTATTGTATTTTATGTTGAAAATTGGGACATGAAATCATTCTTTGGTAAAAAGCACCAAAATGCCAACAGTTGTGCTTCTGAGACATCCATTAAAGTTTCTTCCACAGAACTCTCTACTTGCACTTCACTGTATGTTGATCACCTTTCACCTGATCACATATTTACTCTTGTACTAAAGACCAACCCATTTGTTTTTGCTGAAATTCAAGTAAATAGCAGGTATCAGCCTGTTCGTTGTCAATCTTTTAATCTTTTACATAAGTGATCAGGAAATATTTAACACCACAAGACATACGTGTCATTTATGGTTGAAGTTATGACTTTGTGTCTACTGTGCTGCGTAAAACCACGTTTAATACACCCATTAAAGCTGCATTGTGTCAGATATAGCTCTTATTTTTTAAGGGGGCTGTGGCGGTGGGGGGGCTTAGGCGTGACTCTTTAAAGTGGAATCATCTTTCCTTTGAAAGGACAGATAGTTAGAACTCCTCTTTGAGAGTGATCGTTAGGGATAAGCGCTAACACCACAGCCCGAGAAGAGACAATTACCCGCAATCACACCGGGCCGCCAGTGGAGTGGCGTTTTATGCAAGTGTTTGTGTGTGTGTGCGTGTGTGTGTGCTCGTGGAGGTTTGCTCGCCCCTTCGCTAGGCGTCTGTACGGCCCCCGTCTTCCCAGCCAGTCATCTGTCACCATTACAGGACAAAGGCGGCAGCGTCTCAGGGCCATTACTGAGATTGCTGGAGATGATTTGGAGTGTCCTCCTCAGCACCGAGGAAATCATTTCCTCACAAAGAGGGCGCCCCTTTGCTCCGTAGGCCCCCGCCAGCCTGTCGGACGCACTACGGAGCCGTTCTTCTGCCTCCGGGAGCGATGGACGTACACAGCGAGGGAGAACAGAGACAGTGACAGAGAGTGGAACAGTTAAGCAAATGAGGAAGCGCAGAAAAAAAGGATATGGAATTAGTGCTTTTCCTAATGAGATAGAATGGAAGGAGATGGTTGTGACAAATGGATATAAAGTCATTGCTGCCAGGCTGCAGTGAGAGCAAAGTACGTGTGGAATGAAGTTGAATTAGCCAATCTCCACCGCACACTTCTTTGATTCAGGCCTGGAACTGAACTCCGCCATCATATCCCACCCATCTATATCTCATCTCTTCTTCCATTCTATCGCTCGCCCTCACTCGCTCTCATACAAACACACGCTCGCACTCACACAGACTGCTGGCCAGATATGTAGCTTCATTTACAATCTAGCTGACCTTGGCTGAAATATGGATGATGGTTTAAAGATCAGTGTTGTGATGTGAGCACAGAGTGTGTGTGTGTGTGTGTGTGTGTGTGTGTACTACTGGACAGTGGCTGGAGAGTTGCAGTCACCCTCCTTCCACCTCCTCACCTCACAGCTCACACAGGCGTACACATACTCACACACACCTCTGACACACAGAGATCATGATGAATTGTCCTCTCTCTAGGCCCAGATTGTTTTTAAGGTTTAATTCAGTTTCTTCCCGTGCTTGGATGAGCAGCTGTGTGTGTGTGTGTTTGTGTATTGACGAGTGTGTTTGCACCTCTGTGTAGGTGTGTCACCATATGTGTGTGTGAGGAAGAGAAGCAGAGGAGAGAGGGAGTCCGATAGAGGGGGGTGAAAGAATGAGCAAACCGGCGTTATAGATCTCAGGTGTAATGTACTCCAGCAGGTCAGAGACTGGGGGCTTCCAGTCGCCATGGAAATGACAAAACCTGATCAATACTCAAGGTTACGACCTCTAAGCTGCAACCCCTCCCCCAAATTCTCATCCCCATATCTCTCCTGATCACACCTCTCTATCTATCTATCTATCTATCTATCTATCTATCTATCTATCTATCTATCTATCTATCTATCTATCTATCTATCTATCTATCTATCTATCTATCTATCTATCTATCTATCACCTAGCTACCTACCTACCCATTTATCTCCTACCTACCAACCCATCTATCTATCTGTCTCCTACCAAGCTACCGACCCATCTCCATCATCTATCAGTCTGTCTATCTGCCAGTACATCTATCTCTTTCTTTTTAATTACAACCTTCTTCTGGTCTGCTCTGCTCCCTCATGGAATCTCCAATTGCACTTGTTCCTCTTTCCCCCAAATATATCATCGATATTCAGTCAGCAACCCAATCCAACCCCACACTCCCCACCACTGCTCAGAAACCTCCTCTTTCATCAGTCTTTTGTTCTTCTTCGGGTCTCCCAAATGTGCATTCAGGACAGAGAAACTTAAATGATTAAATCAAGACAAACACAGTAATACCCATCAAAATGGTTACCTTCAACTCTACATGAACAAATCTGAGGGGATGAATTAATTAACATTAACCTGTAGAACTTAAAATTCATCCTCAGCGGAGCACAGATACGTGTACAAAATGTCATGGCAATCTAGTGATACATCTAGTGATACAGAGTGCCATTCATAGAGCCATAATCTTTGCATGGCGAAAAACAAATCACATATCAATGACACATCAAAAAACCTTGTCAATAACCCAGTTTAATATGTAAGTATGCTGATTCTGAAATTAGTATCGAAAATTCTATTATTATTTGTTGTTTTAGCCTCATTGAAGTCCTTTCACATCAGTGGGATGATCAAAATGATCAAGTTATATCTGTGTGGTGTTTAAAATGCTATAGGAAGCAAGGTTCATTCACACAGTTGTATTTCTAATATTAGTGAAACCAAAGAGCCAAACAGACAGGAGGTCATAAATGATACAAGTGGAAAGATAAAAGAGAAGAAAAACTGATTAACTGTCAGAGACTTCTTGGCTTTGCAGAGTGTATTCATCAATACGGAGACAGCAGCCTTTTCCGTTTGTGAGAGTAGGAAAAGTGGAACATGTTGGAAATATTTGAGTCTACAAAGCACAGACAAAAGCCTACATTTGAAGTTATCAACATCAATCAATCCTTGTTTTCCTTCAGACTGAATAAAAGGTTCTCGGGTGGTGCACAATAAACTGAGACTTGCACAAAAAGAAGAGCAAAGCGAAAAGGAAGAGGCAACAGCGACTAATCATCACAAGATCATCTGGACACTGTATTATGGTACCATTTGTGACGTAATCTTGCATTTCTTAACCAAAACGTCTTAAAACTTTTAAAACATTGTATTTTTTAATCTGCGTCAAAATGCTAAATCCTACTGTGTTTGTCAAAAGATGTAGAAAACACAAGATTTATGACATCTTCTATTGAAAAGTATAACTATTTTTTGAGAAAACAGAATTCCCAGTCAAAGGTTTGGACATATTTTCTCATTCAATTCAATCTGAATATATACAGTACATATTATATTAATGCAATTAAAAATTGACAAATAGAAAACCATTACGGAAAAGTTGAATCTATAAATTGTTAAATTCAAATGTCACAGAAATGGTGTAACTTAGCTGAAGTTTTATTGGTCATTCATACCACTTGTTTCCATTAAATGCAGATGACCCCAACCTTTTGGGAACCAGCAGTGTAATGAGTAGGAGGTGTCAGGGTTCCTAAACTCGGTGGCTTTAAACCTGTTAAACCCTCCACAGATTGTGCTAGTGTTTTGACAATGGCCAGTAAACTATCTAAATTGCAGTGTTTTAGCACCTGTCTCTCCGTGCTGAGGCGGGTAGCGAGGCGTGAGGCTGTCAGCCTTGTCAAGCGGCCTTTCTTTCTCTCCTTTCTCTCCCCCTGCACGGCTGCTATCATCATCACTGGCCTTTCAGACACCAAACTTTGTCCCTTTATCTCCGATTGTGCCTCTCCTTCACTATCCCGCGAAAATTACCCTTTCATTTTGTTGTGCCATAAAATTACAGCCTGGTGAAGATTGGCAGTGTTTTTCTGCCGAGGGAGGTGGGCAAATCAATGTTTTTATTGTGGCTGTGCTTGTGTGCATGTGCATGTGTGTGTGCATGTGTGTGTGTGTGTGTGTGCGCGCATGGGCGTCTTTAGAATGTCAGAATGTAGTGATCTGTGATCGATGTGCCATTGTTTGTGTGTGTGTGTGTGTGTGTGTGTCCAGGTCACACCGCTATCACTGAGGATAATAGGACTCTTGGTAATGCCAGGCTACGAGACCCCTGTTTTACTGGACACTTTTAGATTTTTTCAATCAGTAAAAGGAAAATAGCAAAGTAGCGGTGAGGTGAGGACCTGCAGTCGAGCGAGGGCGAAAGGGGAGTGCCGAGGTCGTATTCATACGGAGTCAAAGTTACCAGAAATGGGTTAATGTTGAGATTCTGCTTCTTGAAGCAATCTCAAAGAGACACCTGCGCGTGCATCTTTCCTCTATAATGCTCAGTACTGCAAATAAGGTGTGTCTGTGAGGGGTCAGGGGTGTGTGTGATTACGATGATTATCAGGCCACGGGAAGAGTCAAACTTACAGACTCCTGAGAACACTTGTGGAAAACGTTAAAGGGTCAAACCTGTTTCAAAAAGAAACTTTCCCATCCTGCACAAACCTGAAAACAAGTCGAGGCTCCTCCCCTGACTCGGCATCTCACGTCTCAGCAGCCTCGGTGCCTAGAAGCAGTTTAACAGCAGCGGAGACAAAGACACTTCAGAGACCAGTGTAAACGATGTTGTTGCCATTAATGAAGTTGGGAAGAGTCACCGAGGTGCCGGGGAAAGGGCATCTGCCAAAATGTTATCTTTCCACTCAATGCGTCGGATGTCCCTGTTGTAAGGCAGCAAAAAACAGATTCTGAAGGGAGCCGGTGAGAAGGTTGGGTATGGTCAGGATGTTAAACAAATGGGTTTCCTGAAGCCAAGGTGGACGTGGATCTGTTGCAAAGCCAGGAGAAATGGTCTGAACCATAAAAATACAAAAGAAAACCCAACTGTCTTTTAAAAAAAAAAAATCTCCACCCACCACAATATCCTAATGAATAACTTCCATAGATTCTGCTGCTAATCATTTCTAGGCTCTCCAATTATTCCAAGACAAAACTGTAACCAAAAATCCCCTGAAAGGTCACTTTTGTATTAAAGATTCCCTATCCTTCTGCGATGTTAAGTGGGCGTCTCCTTGCCTCGCAGTGCATCATAGTGCGTGCACTGTGATTACAGTTGATAACACGGTCATCGTCTCTCTAGGTTTCTCCAGGTTGACACTGTCTTGCTCTGTCAGAACTGTCACACTGGTTTGTTCTGTTAGGTGAGAGCTGCTTGGAGCTGCCCTTACAGTTTTTCTCCATTGGTTTGGCTCAATTCTTGAAACAGAAATTACATTCTCAAAGCTCTTAATGCATTTGGTAAAATAGCCTATATGGTTCATCACAACTACATAGATCACCTTCAAAAGGTCATATCTCACCCAAAACAGTTAACTCAAGCTTCAAAACCAAATCATTTTCTCATAAAAATAGTCAGTGCCCCCAATTGAAAACTTCCTTCTCGATTGCTGTGGCTCATCTATCTCTCGAAAAAACGACATTCTCAAAGCTTTAAATACATTTGCCAAAATAACCTAGATGGTTTAGCAAAACACTATGGCACACCTGCAAAATGTCATATCTCTCCCAAAACAGACAACTCATCAGTCACAACGAATTCCTTTTCTCATACAAACAGTCAGTGCCCCCAAAATGAAAAGTCCTTTTGTCATTGTTTAAACACTGCAGGTCAAAATGTTTAGTTGTTTTGTCACTATGGCAGAGGACCATTGAAATCCCACATGTCCACCAGTCTTAGCCCAGTCCTTCATTGACAATGGTTACTGTACTGTTTTTTTTGTCTAGCTAACAGAATAAAATAGGATTTTAGGGTAAGATTAGCCTCCAAGGTTTGACATCACACATTGCACTCATACTACCGGAAATTGTAATTGCAATTATCATTCACAAACATAAAATAACTTCCATACATCAGAGTAAAAAGCAGCATAATATACTGTAAAATAAACACAGAAACAAAAACCAATGTAAATTATATGCATCCTACAGTGCTGTAAATAAAGCCGGTCAAAGAATAGATAAAATAAAGTTCTAGTTTCACCTAACTGTCAATTGTTGTAATACTGTGAATTTATCAAATGTTATTCATGGTATTATGTTCTTGAGTAATTTTGACAATTGAACAGACTATTGTGCATGTGATGACTTATACAATGAAAATACGCTGAGACGTTTTGGAGCGAAAAACAATTAGACTGAGAATCAACAATCAGTTTAGATCCACAAGATCTATTCACTTGGAAATTGTGCTAAACGTAGGCTACATGTACTTAATCCTTTGCAAAGATGTACTAAGACATTGAGACATGTACTTAGACATTTACAATTTAACCAAATGAATGAGAAATTCAATTCTGTATTGAGAAATTGCTAAGTTGTTTGGAGGTTTGTCCATGTTGTTTTGAGAATGTCATTTCTGTTTCAAAAAATGAGCCAAACCAATGGAGAAAAACTGTAATATCACATCTAGCATCTTTTTTATTTTCCAAATCCTCAACATAACATAACATGGTAATTTGACACAACCATGTAACATATGTAACATAACATATGACATATAACCATTTCACGTCTTGCTGTACTGTCAATTTTATTGACAGAACACATGAGCATGCACGGACAAAAGCCTAAAGATGAAACAATACAGATTTTGCAGAAAAAGGTGAAAAAGATTTTTTCATACTGGACCAGTAGAGACCACCAGTTTAATATTTCCTCAGTAATCACTTGCATGATGAGTAATCTTCATGCAAAGAAACATCATCTCATTCCTGGACAGTCTCTCTCTTCTGTCTCTTTTTGCTATCAAGACTCTTTGAGAGGCAGAGACAGTGTCTCGCGTTATCAGCGTGAATTTACCTGTTTTCTCTGATAACTCTTTGTCTGGTCAATTAATAACCAGCATCAATATTAGCATGTTTGCGCAAGGAGCGGGAGAATAAGGGCATGCGTTTCCGCCAACGCCATGTGGTTATCTCTCTTCTAAGTTGACATTTCGCCCCATTGATACTCTGCCGCTTCCCTGTTGGCTGGAGAGTCAAAACAAACATGGAGTGCGGCTTGCACACAATCTGAAAGCTATCCGTCTAATCAGGTAAACTACCATTCTGTAATGTATTCTGAGAACAGGGATAATAAATGGTATTAGTCATCTACAAAGCTATCATTCTAAAATTTTTACAAAAGTCTTATAATGAAAATATAAAGCAAGACAGCAGGTATCATGAAACCACATGTAACAGGTTGTCGCGTCAGAGTGTATAATGCGATAATTCATTAAGCTGTAGAGGATCTGGAGAATTAAAGAAGAATTTGAGGGCTGAGATTATGCTGATGATCCCAGCTCAGGAACATGCCCCATCCCTCACAAACTAGCAGCAGTCATCTGCTATAAAAGCTATAGTAAAGGAATTAGGTCCAATGCAAGAAAGTGCATGAACGATTTTGTCTGCATAGGTGATTGATAAAATATTCACTGATACAAGCCCGGAAAAATAATCAACCCAGTCTCCAAAAAAAGCGTGAAATGGCTACGTTGGTCCACCGTGATAAACGTAGTCATGTCACATTTTCCCCCAAAATAACGTTACTATGTTACGTTTCTTTTGGCCCATTCATTTACATTGCTTTGCAAATAGGTCACGTGACTATCAAGTTTCCCGGTAGCGAAAAGAAAAACATGGCGGACGGTCAGCATAATCTCCGTGAAAAACACAATATTTTAAGAAAGCATCAGCATTTGTATGCATTTCGATGGCATTTCTAGCGAGAAGTATGCGTTATTCTTTCATAATCTTCTATCAGAGACTGTAGAAGACCTTCCGTTTATTCGTTTCTGCGAAGATTTGAGTGTCCCTTTGGCAAAGCGTGGCTACGCAACGCCTTTAACGGCGCATTATTAAAAAAACACTTCCAGTGGGGGCGTAAAGAGGCGTTCAGCCTTAAAGCCACTAATCGCCAAACAAAACAAACTCAAAGCACTCGAATCACATTATGACTTTTTAAACATAAATTCCGTTATTTTTATGAGTTTTCAATGAAAGAATGCATCATTTCCGGGGGTAGGCATGCCCGGGACATCCCGAATTATGGGCAATTTTGATTTGTCCAGCTTTTTGACAGCTCCAGTCCCGACTTCCAATCACAGCCTCCTAAATCAATGACGCGCCTAAAACTCTCGGTTCGAACATTACGTCTTGTTTACATGGGAAAGGGGGGCGGGGCTTCGCCCTCAGAGCGGAGCGTCATTTCTCGCTCCACACGTCTCCTCTTTTTACTGGCCAGGAAAACGGGCGATCTATCCCACGTGGGTCTGGCTCCATTCCATTGGCTCTGACGAATCCATAGAGAGGCGGGACTTATCATTTTCCCGGCAAACGGAGAGATTTGAGCTGCATTGCTTCCACTGTGCGTGAAGTGGCCGTGAGGCCTCCACTAAAGTCTCTCTCTATTTGTTCTGCTTTACTCAATAAAAGTAAAACCTTTACAGATATACTGTCCACACACTAGGCTAACATAATGGAGACTTCCAGGCTTCGTCCTTTATGTTTTATGGGGATAAAGCCCCTGTAAGTAGTTTTTTCCCAAGCAAATCTGAGTTTCTTCTTTTTTTGTGTGTCCCATACAAATATCAAAATATATATACTGATTTTCACATCCAAACACACTCACTTATGTTCCCTTTTATCATGACAACAAGAAATTTCAAGATATACCTTTTGCTTTCATAAATCATACAGTTTTAGTGTGTAAATGCCCAGCAGTGTACGGTCCGAGGGCCCCTATCGGGCCACTTGTTAGATGGGTTTGATGGGTTACCGACTAAAATATATGCCCCCACCCCCTAACTTGATTTAGGTCTGTTGCCTCAGGGTAACTTGTAAATATAATAAGTCAAACAAGCAATGTAATCATTAAGAAAGTAGTGCATTTTGAGCACATTAACCACAAATGGATTCAAACATAAATTCAAAAATATTAAACAAAGAAATGAAATGACCAACACTGTATGTACAAAATCCACATACAAAACATGTAAACTTAAAGGGCTTGTTTGTGTCAAATTTTATGGCATACACATTCAACTGGCCTACAATAACCTGAAGAATGTCTTAAAATACTGAAGGGGGGGACATGATATCATTAGAAATGTTATGCCAGAGGGAGCACAGAATGTATTGTGGGGTGTTCAACAAGGAGGATTTTCAACCTCTACTATGTCTCCATCCTCATCTTGATCGACAGACTCACTGTCACTATCATCAGACATGCGTTATCCTAGTTTTAGTGTGTAAATGCAATTTCCAGCATGAGACCTAAAAAACGCCTACAGGAATAAAAGGGTTAAACCAGATACAACTTGCTTGTTTGACTTATTTGACTTATTATATTTACAAGTTTCCCTGAGGCAGTTAGGGGGTGGGGGCATAAATTTTAGTCAGTAACCCATCCAACCCATCTTAAAACTCAGTCGAAGGAGTCTAACGCCGGAGTCACAGGGTGCAACAAAACTCTGTAGTGAAAAAAGTGAAGGCCGAGGCATGCTGGGTGAGGTGCGATCCCGGCCCTTTTGGGACAGTGTTGTGCCTGAACGCGTTCATAAACTTGTTGATATTTTGGGCGAACGTGAACTCAACGTACTGTATTAATGCCCGATGAACGTCACTGTTCTCGTTCATTCTGGTGTCTATGAACGGCGCGTTCGTTCAGCTTAACATCGTTCAATGGGGTACCAGATTTCTATAGAAAACACACCATAAACGCGCATTAATAAGTGTAGCAAAGAGGCGGCGTATAATAATTTTAAAGAGTTTATGAAGTTACTGACAAGGTCGGTGAGGATGGGAGGAATCTGACCTTTCTTTGCAAACATTTGCACCTTAATGATTACTGTCCTGTTTTTCTTTTAATAATTCCTTATTTAAAAAAGACCATTTAAGCAGCATGTGTTTGAGAATGTAGTGTAGGGGTAAACTCTGCAACTGCTGCTAGTGTGGAGTGAATAGACAGCAACATAGCATCAAAGAATCATTAGGGAAATGCTGTCCCCTCAATGCTAATGTAAACCCTGGTTGGATAAGGATTCAAATTGGATAAGAAGATTAAATCTGATGCATCGCTTCAGTGTTAAAACTGATAAAATAATTGCTGTCTGTGGTTCTGGGCTGTGGCAATAATTTAAAAAAAAAATAGCTCGCAGCAACGTATGGAAAAAAAGAACTGAACTAGTTCATTTTTTGGAACCGTGAACTTAGTTCAAATATTTTGAATTATGAACTGAACTAGTTCCTTTTTAAAATTTGTAAACTAAACTTTGAACTAGTTAATGTAGAAAGTAAACTTTCCCAACACTGGCTATAGGACCCCGGAAGATGATGAACTATGCCTGGGAAGGGCGAAGCCATGCCGGTACGAGCATGATGTGCAAATTAGTCGTCAGATCAAAGTATAGTAGTGATAGACTAATCGAACCATCTAACAAGTGGCCCGATAGGGGCCCCCGGACCGTACACTGCTGGGCATTTACACACTAAAACTGTCATATTTATGAAAGCAAAAGGTATATCTTGAAATTTCTTGTTGTCATGATAAAAGGGAACATAAGTGAGTGTGTTTGGATGTGAAAATCAGTATATATATTTTGATATTTGTATGGGACACACAAAAAAAGAAGAAACTCAGATTTGCTTGGGAAAAAACTACTTACAGGGGCTTTATCCCCATAAAACATAAAGGACGAAGCCTGGAAGTCTCCATTATGTTAGCCTAGTGTGTGGACAGTATATCTGTAAAGGTTTTACTTTTATTGAGTAAAGCAGAACAAATAGAGAGAGACTTTAGTGGAGGCCTCACGGCCACTTCACGCACAGTGGAAGCAATGCAGCTCAAATCTCTCCGTTTGCCGGGAAAATGATAAGTCCCGCCTCTCTATGGATTCGTCAGAGCCAATGGAATGGAGCCAGACCCACGTGGGATAGATCGCCCGTTTTCCTGGCCAGTAAAAAGAGGAGACGTGTGGAGCGAGAAATGACGCTCCGCTCTGAGGGCGAAGCCCCGCCCCCCTTTCCCATGTAAACAAGACGTAATGTTCGAACCGAGAGTTTTAGGCGCGTCATTGATTTAGGAGGCTGTGATTGGAAGTCGGGACTGGAGCTGTCAAAAAGCTGGACAAATCAAAATTGCCCATAATTCGGGATGTCCCGGGCATGCCTACCCCCGGAAATGATGCATTCTTTCATTGAAAACTCATAAAAATAACGGAATTTATGTTTAAAAAGTCATAATGTGATTCGAGTGCTTTGAGTTTGTTTTGTTTGGCGATTAGTGGCTTTAAGGCTGAACGCCTCTTTACGCCCCCACTGGAAGTGTTTTTTTAATAATGCGCCGTTAAAGGCGTTGCGTAGCCACGCTTTGCCAAAGGGACACTCAAATCTTCGCAGAAACGAATAAACGGAAGGTCTTCTACAGTCTCTGATAGAAGATTATGAAAGAATAACGCATACTTCTCGCTAGAAATGCCATCGAAATGCATACAAATGCTGATGCTTTCTTAAAATATTGTGTTTTTCACGGAGATTATGCTGACCGTCCGCCATGTTTTTCTTTTCGCTACCGGGAAACTTGATAGTCACGTGACCTATTTGCAAAGCAATGTAAATGAATGGGCCAAAAGAAACGTAACATAGTAACGTTATTTTGGGGGAAAACGTAACATGACTACGTTTATCACGGTGGACCAACGTAGCCATTTCACGCTTTTTTTGGAGACTGGGTTGAAATAATCTGCTTTATTTAGTTGGTTTCCTTTTCTCTCGCCGTAGTCTACAAAGTGGGTGCATAGGCTCCCGACAATGTATTTATTGACACAAGTCACCTCCTGATTCATTACTCACAGCCAACACTTGATATGAGGTTTTTCATCATCCTTGAAGCAGACTGAGATCTGGTCCTGCATTGACTAAACTCTATGGTAATTCCTTTTGCTGAAAGCTCTCTGGATCCATACCAAGTCCCTTTCTTCGAACGCAGGAAGGAGAATGACCTTTATGGCTTGCGGATGGTTCGCTGCCAATGCATGCTCTTTGTTGCGGCCTCCTGGTATATCTGATGTTATATCTTAAGAACAGCCAGAGAATTTGGAAGGTATTTACTTGTGTAAGAAGTGAGGTAAGAGGCAGAGTGAGAGGCAAGCTCCGAGGTGCCATCACTGCAGAGAAATGGGAGTGAAAAGGATGAAAACCTATAAATGAAAATCAATACGAGGAGGCAGGAAGGCATACGAACTGGGGGGAAGGTAATAGAATAGACTAAAGATAAATAATGAGGACAGGAGGAAGGAGAAAGAAATGAGAAGGCAGAGCAGAAAGAAGGAGACAAAGAAAAATGATTGCAGAACACAATCAGAGGAATATATTTGTTATTGTATGGCTGTCCTTGCCCTCAAAAGACTCAGAAGACAGACACATTATCTCTAGAGTAGCTCCGATGTGTGAAAAGTGCTCGAGCCACACAAGCATTCGCTTTTGTTTCCAGAGGACTCAGCATTGAACTTTTTACTCGTGAAACATTGAATTTGAAGCTGCGAAATCCTCATTCTGGCTTTTTTCTCACAAGTGATGAAGTACTATTTGGCACTGAACTATAACATTTAATGATTAACAGTGCGTACACCGCTCAGGGTCCTTGCTTGTATAAGAGATAATAGATGACGATACGTTTTATATATATATAATATATATATAATATATATATATATATATCTATATATATGTGACCCATCTGGCCTGGCCTTCATTGCATGCACTGCTTCTCATTCCCTGTCTTTACTGTCAGACTATTGAAAAAGTTGAGTAGAAACAAATTGATTTTTATTCTAATTGAACAGTTTGTGTGGTGGAATCCCCCCCCCCCCCCCCACTGATTGAAAAGGGACATTAGGGAAACAAAAACCTTGGATTCCTGGATTCATTCATTTATTTGTACACACAAGGATTTAAACACAGTTTTTAAACGTTGGGTCTCCAACAAATCAATCGCCTCCAGCGCTACTAATGCTCCTCATGGTCTAACCTGATTAATTTCCCATTTAATGACGTTAAGTTGGACTTGGAAAGATGGTGTTATTTTGAATAGAAGTATGTCTCTTTTCAACACTTAATTAAAGTCTCTTTTTAGTCTCTGAATTCATAAAACCAGGGCTGCGTGTGCGCGGTGTATCTATTGAATTGGTTTGAACGCCTGCTTGTTCACCGAGTGAATTTGTGTAAAAAGAAGCTCTCTAATTGTGTTTGAAAACAGAGACGATGGGCGCGAGCCTTCGGGCTATTGATATGTTTCCGTGCGCGCGTGTGAACGCAGCATCTCATCATACCCGGAGATATTTCAACACGGCCATCGATCAGCCTCCAAACCAGGGGCCGGGTTACAGGAAGCACGCGCGTGCAAATGTGCGAGCGCGCGCGCTCGGGGCCAAGGACACAGAGACGGGACGGCTGTGAGGGAAGAGGAGACACCATCGCCTTGTTACAAGTGATTCAAAAAAAATATATACCCGAATGTTTGTTGAGGTAGGAATAGGGGGAGGGGGAGGGGGAGGGGGGGGGATGAATGAGAGCAGATACTCCACCATCACACGGCGCGACCCTCTGGACGCGGGCCAAGCAGGAAAGGTGAAGGCAGGCGGCAATTACAGACGAGCGCGCACGCACGCACTCGTGATCGCACGGCACCGAGCGCACGGAGCAGTGAGGCCAGTTCCATCTGTGATTCTTCAAAGAGTTTGGGCTGATATTGATTTGGTGCCAAGGTTAGCAGCTCATTCAGGCGGAGTGGAGCTTTTCAGGAGCAGCTGGAAGGAGCTGAGACCACAGCCGGAGACGGAGGCTGAGACCTTGAGCTCAAACACGCGGCGGCAATCCTCTGTCGGGCCTGACAAAGTCTCCGGGCGCACAATCACAGTGCACGCAGAGACAAATAAACACCCTGACACGTAGGCGCGCGCGCGCACGCACACACACACACACACACACACACACACACACACTCAGGCACGCTGACATGACACGTGTGCACTCTTCCTCTCTCAATCAGGCGTGTGCTGCATTGAATGCAGAGAGGGAGAGAGAGAGGGCAAAGGAGTGTGAGATCGGGATGAGGGGTTCTGGGCGTGTGTTTGTTGTAGAGAGACAGCGGATTAGTTGTGTTTTTGAGAAAGCGATGGAGGCTCTAAATTCAGATCTCGTCCCTGGCTCATTTGCTCTGTTGGAATAGTGGGTGCGCGACTTTGCTTTCAAACAGGCATTTTTTTTTATCTCTGCCAAGAACACACTGAACACTTTTGTGGAAGTGGTCTTAATTGCTAATATGAACATACAGAGCAGGCAGACCTTTGTCCATTTAACCAATGGAGGAACAGGAAACTACAATGCGAAAATAGTTAAATAAATAGATTTAGCTTCCGTCATTCAAGTTTCTCTTTCCACTCACTGTCTCTCGTCTTGTTTTCGGTGTCTTGACTTCTTTGCCCTCATGTCTTCCTACTGTTCAAGCCCCTTTGTGCCAAGTTAGTTATTGTTCTGATGAAGTACGCACCATCCATCGTGTTTGGTCCTGTCCCTGCCCGACCCTCTTGTACCTTTGCCTTCAACTACCCTCACGGATCCGTGACCACGTTTTTGAATAACACCACCTGTGACTTTGACAAGGACATGCTGGGCAGGACAGCCATTTTACCTTTCACTACCTACATCAATGATGTTATTTTTTTGTCTGAAACATAATAAAATAAACCATCAAATTCCATTTATATTTGACAAAAATGCAGGAGGCCGTGGACCAAACTAGAGGCAAGGGTTTCATTTCATTGCAAGGTACAGGTATCATTACATGTCTTATGTGTCGAAATGATGATTTATGATTTTCTGGTGCCGACATGTTTCAGGATCACACATCGCTTAACATTTTAATCATAAAATGAACCATTTAAAGAGATGTGTGAAAACTTGGACATAAATACAAGCGTTACTCTCTCAGTACAGCGTTTTCTTTTTTCACACCCTGCTGATGCCTCTTTCAGGCAGTTATTCAGCAACTATCCTCCATTATGAGAGCAGACGAGTCTAATGTAACGTAGTACAAGAAGATGATCATGACCCCAAATGAAAGGGTAAAATAAAAAAAAGTAAAAACACATTCCCCACATATTAAGAAATAGAAGAGAGAAAAAACCACAACTCGTGTCAGAGTAATTTGTTGTATCGCATTCAGTTATAAGAAAGAAAGTTCCAAACACTGGTATCATTTTCTTTCATGTCGGCTGGTGAAATGTTTACTCTCACTCAGCCAAGGCTTCAGTGTACGAAGGCAGCATCACGCCCACGATGTGCACGTGTGTGTGTGTACGCGCACGCTCACACGCCCCCGCACAACATCGCCTCCACCGTCATCATTCAGACTAATCCCCTCACAGACCCCTCGTGTTGGTCTTTGAACGCAGTACAAAGCGTGTTCTGGGCTTAGAACAGCGGCACAAAGACACAAATAAAAAAACCCGCTGAGACTTTTGACCTTTCGGCTGAGATTACAGTTTTCAAACCGCGTTCGAGGAATTCAGCTTTCACGTCCACACAGCTTTTCAAACAGTCTGCCTTCATCTCTGCTCGCCGGCCATCCTAATGACTCGTATTTCTGTTAAATACCTCCAACACGCTGCGGCCAACGTGTTGCGCCTTAGTTTCCCCGTCGCGTTCGGAGCTTCAGGCCGAACACTAAAGGTGAAATCTACAAAATCTTTGGATTTGTCTTTTTGTTTGTTTACAACATGGGTAGATGCTTAATATATGAACAATGTGTTTACTGTTATTTCATCTGTTTGATAGGCTTCTAACAGACACCCGCAGAAAATAAATTGTGGGGTATTCTATGCAGCTTCTATAGCTCAAAAGCAAGTACGTCTTTAAAAAAAATGATTTATTGCAGATCTTTTAACAACCAAGGACATTTAGCTTTTCAGGGTAATTTTTGTTGAAATATTGTTTTCTATACATCTATAATCACTCATTTCCCTGTGGGTATTCACCTAATTATTCTCAGATATTTATAGTTGGAACAGCCCCAGGCTTTGTCTTTTGATTACATCACCGACTGGAGCTCGATTTCCATCTTTGGTAGACAGTTTTTCATACGAGCAAATATTGATTATATTGTCCAGCATACAAGGAATAACACGTGTGAATTGGGTTTCGAGCTGGATCTTCTGCTTTAACTGCTGTTTGCCCACGAGCGACTCTCCTCTGAGCTGTTCTCGCTCGGCTGGGAGGAGTTTGGTGTGCGGTTATGTGTAGACTGTGAGCGTAAACATCAGAATTCACTCTCAAATTATGCACCATGTGCCGTCTGAGGCAACAGCAGTTTCTTGAATGTCATCTCTCACGGGAGCAACTGAAAGACGAAACATGAAAAGAAACACTCTTTTATATATTACGGGTCCAGAAATCCCATAAAGGTACTGTATAGTGTTTAACTTGGGTTTGTGTGTGTGTGTGTTTATATGTTTGTGTCGTAGTACGAGTCATTGTCTGGTGATTCTGCTCACCACACACACACACACACACACACACACGCGCACACACACATTTTTTTCTCACTCCTGCTCGGCCGTTGACGCCTCTGCGAATCAATATGTGCAATTCTGGAGAAATACTGCATCGCCATAGCAACCGGCCCCCCTGTCCTATGGAGAGCAGAGCTGCTAACCGTACAGCCTGGTTTCTGACCTTCCCCCTCCCTCCTCATTCTATGAGCTTTGTGTAATCATTTGCACTTGGGCATACGTTTGGCATTCCTGTGTTGTCATAGATGTAGTTTTATCATTTCATTAGTTCATTTCGGTATTCTTATTATTGGCTTATTTAGTACTACAATTACAAAGTAAATCCAAACTGTTGTTGGTCTAGCTGCACCACCTGGATTTTCTCCCTCATGTGATCATGTGATGTCCTGCTCAAGGTCACCTCACACTGTTGAGTAGAATCACACACGGTCAGGATCAAATACCTGTGGACGGCATTAGTTGAATTCCTCTTTGCCTGTGTGAATGATTTACCATTATAACAGAGAGGTTTGTGTTCTCCGGGACAAATGTGTGGCTACGCGTCAGGACACAGCGACCATCAGAGAGAGAGAGAGAGAGGGAGGGAGGGAGGGAGGGAGCAAAGGATTGATTCTAATGAGGCGACACCCTTGTATATTCACTTTAATCAGACCTTAATTATTAAGAGATGGTTTGTTTGTTGGAACCAGAGGAACATCAATTACCTTGGACCTCACAATTCCCATTAATTACAAACATACTCTTTGGTGCTGTAGGAGGGCTGACAGAGAGGCACAGACCTGCTGAGCAATGTATTCCTAAAGACCTCAGGAGTAGTGACTTCATTAACTTATTTAACGATGCGACTGTTGGAAACAAAATGAATAATTCCTCAACCGGTACTAATCTATCCGCAAATAGAGTAAGCTTAGAGACAGGTGCAAAGCCTGATGTACGGTACGTAGATTTACATGACTTTTCTCCAAATGGCTTTGACCAATAGATTCTACGTCTGAACCTCCCTGTGACAGCCTCAGTTAGCACCTCTTCACTAGACTGTGTCAATCTGGCTCTATTAACAGGCCGTGTACCACAGTCGTTCAAAGGAAGTAAGCTTAATTGAAGTGACCCCCCCCTCACTCCCCTGATCCTGAACCTTTCCTTCATTCAGGCTGCATCTACCCTAAAATGTTTTGTTTTTTTAAAAACAAAAACAATCAGCAACTTTTGAAAAATGACCTTGTATCTTTACTACTGAGCTTGAAGCGAATATCTCATGACTGTCCATGAATTTGGTTGCCGGTGTAAACAGGAAGTAGATCGCTTGGTTAAAGAAAGTTAAATACATCGCTACGGTCTTCCTCTGAATTCTTCTTAAAACTCAAACAGACACAACTTGTTTCTTCAGACTTAGTTACGATGCCGCAGGTCTTGTTTTATCGCTCTCTGACACACATTGCATTTACTTAAAAATCAAATTATCCTGGATTATGGGTCAATAAAATGTGAACATCTCTCACAACCGATGTGTGGGTCCTGGGACAGAGGCTATTGCGTGTGTACGTGTTGTTACACTTATTTGTGTTTCATTTCCATCAATCTACAGTCAAGAAAATGGTTTCCCTTTTTTCTTCTTACTTCCATTTCTAACTCAACTAACTATAACAACTCATAACAACTGTGACAATACTTGGAACTTGTTTCTCCAGATTGTACCCGGTTCATCCTTACTTTTGAAGCATTTTGAGCTGCATCATTTGAATTAAGGCTTCAATATGAGTCTAACTTTGTTATTTAACACTTCTCCACTTCTCTGGCTATGTCTTCCTGTGTGTGTGTGTGTGTGTGTGTGTGTGTGTGTGTGTGTGAGACTAATGAAGCATTCTGACAGGGAGAGAGGGATCTATACCGTGGCAGCGTTCAGACTCTCAGAGCTCTTCCCGAGAGGCGAGCTGCTCGACAAACCTCGGCACCCTAAAGACAAAAGACCGACCTGTCACGTTGCGTGTCAGCAGAAGGCCACGCGGTTTGTTGAGCGTTCATCACAACACTCGACCGTATCTCATTCTGACACAGATGTTTTGAAATGAGTGTTGTTTCAACCCCAAACATCCTCTTATCTGTTGCCATCCTCTCTTCTGCTTCCTTTCTGGCGTTTTGTTCTTTTGTGCGTTTGTGTGTGTGTGTGCGCGCATCTCCGCTGTGCCCCAAGGATGAGGCCGCCACGCTCCCGATATCTGATGGACAAGAGTCATCAAAGGTAGAAAGACGTGTGACAGATGTGCAGTTAAAAATACACTCAACTCTTTCTCTCACTTTTTTTATTTTTCATCCCTCGTCTCCTTGTCCAATACCTGCATAAATTGCCAAATGTAGCTGCTATTTCAAAACTAAAGAGAAAATAGTTGTCCTAATCTTTCCCATATGAGGTCAAAGGAAATCTGAACATTTTGACCTCTATGACTAACATGATGATAAAACAACTCAGACTTGTTGGCATTGACCAATTTACATAATAACAAGATTCGGAAGCGTGGGTTGAATGTTTTGGGTGAGTAACTGCCTTTTTCAAACATTTAAAAGAGTTGTGATGTTCCATAAAAAATAGTTGTAATGATTGCACTTAAGAAATGTAAAAGTGTTAAATAAACCAAAGGGTTAGAGAAAAAAAGGTATTCCATGCAATCAAAAACATAAAAATGACACGTTGCAATATGGAGCCTATATGAAAGGGTCATGATTCATTTTTTTAAAAAGCATAATCTATATTTCTATTAGGGTTGTTCCATTTTTTACAAGGATTAAATGACAATTTATTTCATTCAGATGCAGTTTTCATTTTAGTGTCCCCTGTTTGAACCAGCTACCTGTAGATGTGGTTGGCACGTTGCCTGAGGAAAACTGCTTTATGGGAAAATAAATCAATGGCATATTCATGAAGGACATTCAATGACATTCGCATTCAACACTTTAAAGGAAGGATTAAAACGCTCAACAGTGGCTTTGGGAGAGTTTGCACATGGGGGAGAAAATAAAAAAGCCTCGAAAACTCGATTAATTCTCGAAAAGGACGCAGTTAGAACTTTGAACACATTTATTTTAAAAACTTTGTTAAAACATTTATTTTAATATCGATACGGCGAAATGCAGAGATTTAAAAGCTTTCCCCAAAACGTTTGTTCATAGTCCGTCAAGGCTCGTCATCCTAGTCTTACTCTGCGGCTCTTCAAAAAGGAAATAAGTCCGGCACTCTGGAGAAAATCAATGACAAAATCATCAAGGAGATTCAGGGACAATAACATTCAGTTTGTGAAAGGAGCCTAAAGAGAAAAAACAACCAAATGTAGGTGATTATCCTTCAGTCTTCAAAGTACGAGACCTACTAATGATCAATACTTTCTCATCTTTTTGTTGCTGTAATGCAGGATGCATGACGTCTTTGCAGCCCTTGATTCAGGATGTGCTCATCTCAGCACATGTCTCCTCATTAAAGAGTCGGAGACAGGAAATATGTCGGTGTAGACGGGGGTGGGGCACCGCACCAAGGAAAAGTACACAGCTCACGTGCAGATAGCCATCAAAAGAAAACGGAGCAATGATCTAAAGGTAAACATCTACATAATCTAGTATAAATGAAAGTTATCAGTGTTTTGATTACAATATGGCAAAATGTACATACAATATAATACTTTTCTTATAAATTATAAATTATTTTAGTGACAGTTGCCAGGGGCAACTCAAAGGGAGTGAGCTGTGTGTGCAATGCCAGAACATTTGGATCCACACGGGGACAGAGGTCTGCATGAG
This sequence comes from Pungitius pungitius, assembly GCF_949316345.1. Classification (NCBI taxonomy): domain Eukaryota; kingdom Metazoa; phylum Chordata; class Actinopteri; order Perciformes; family Gasterosteidae; genus Pungitius; species Pungitius pungitius. Next base: position 18,164,285 of record NC_084903.1, read on the forward strand.
ACTTTCTTCAGGACCAGAAAAGACAACCAAGACTGCAATTGCAAAGCAATTTTATGATGGCTTTTATTTTTTTTAATGTAATGGCATGCCTCAGAAGAAGTTTGAGGTGCCAAGGACCCACTGCAGTCGGGCAGAGAAAGAAACAATTTTCTCCCTCTTCATCTCATTATCTTCTGGAAGGATTTGTTTCCACCCAACCCGAGTTGCTGATGCTATGAAAAGCTAAAAAAAGACTAACCAATACAAGTTTATTGAATCTTTTTGTTTATGCCCACTCTTAATTTGGTTTAGGAGAGATACATCCAGAACGCCTGGTATTTTCTATTCCCATTAATGACTTCTTATGATTTTCTATCTGACTCAGTCAAAAATGCAAGAGATCAGTTTCATGCTGAAAACTTGCTTGTTGAAAAAATAAGAGGAAAAGAGAAAAGGAAAAAAAAGCTTATTCTTTCTCATGCTTGTTGTACCTGTATGTGCCGTGCTTATGACCCAGCTCGTGGAAAAAAAAAAGTGATTTTTGGTACAGCAGCACTTACTTCCAAGGTGCTTGGACAAGGGGAACAGTCTGTAGAGATCTAAATCCTATCAACGCTTTGTTCAAACTGTGTGTGTGCAACTTGCCGCTGTATATGATCTCCAACCCAAACCCAACCCTTGTGACTCCGATGTTACAGCAGACCTGCGGAGTGAAGATCAAGAGCAAGTGCAGCAACATCAATACTCCAGGTTACGCAGCGTAGCGGCGCGGGAGGTCTGTTACATCCGGGCACATACTTGCACATTTTACACCTGCCTATCGCTCTCATTGCCTGGTTATGTCATTGTGAGCAAAAACTACTGTAAGTGAATTGGCTGTCTTCAATCTTCCCCAATCACTTAGAGCCTGTGCATCAGTGCATGTCATCCATCATGTGGACCAGAACATGCCTCAGACAAATGGCGCATCAGCATTTCACCGATTTCAGCCCCTGCAACCGCTGGTCACCGAGGCCAGTGGCCGATGCTTGAGTCACTCAGGGCACCCAGATCAACTACGGCAATTACAGCACAGCTGATATTGAACCTCAGGTCCTCCTAAGTCGAGGGCTTTCGTTTTGCTGAGTGGTAAAAACCTGAGAATTCAAGGGTGGCATAAGAAGAGGAGATGTAATAATAAAAATAATACATTGCCCTTTACATCGGCGGATCTCAAAGGGCTACAGTTTAAAAGAAGGAATCAAAACAAGTAGGCAGTTCTGTATGAAGATAAAAATAATTTGGCAGACATTTAAGAGGGGGGACCAGACGTTTTGCTAAAAAGAAATGTCTTTAGGCCCGCTTTAAAAGAGTCAATGGGTTGCGGTGGCCTCAGGGTGTCAGGGAGGGCATTCCACCGGCCTGGGGCAGCAGCACAGAATGCCCCATCTCCCATGGTCCTGAGTTTGGTTCTGGGTTTGTGGAGGAGGTTTAAGAGAGAGGAGCGGGAGAAACGGGTTGTTTTTTTGTAGATGGAAGAGTTCTTTGAGGTAGGGGGGGGGGGCATGTCCATAGAGGCATTGGTGTGTAAGGAGGGAAACTTGTACTCAATCCTGGTGGAGACAGGAAGCCAGTGTAGTAAGTGGAGGATGGGGGTGATGTGCTCGTATTTGCGCACTCATCAGGATCCCAGCTGCAGGGTGTTGGATGTGTTGGAGCCTCTGCAGGCTTTTACTATGGATCCCGATGAGAAGTGCATTACAATAGTCCAGTCTGGAGGAGACAAAGTCATGGACGAGCTTCTCAGCATCTGAGAAGGAGAGGATGGGATGGAGTTTGGAGATGTTTCGGAGGTGATAAAAGGAGGTCTTGCAGAGATGGTTGATATGTGATTCAAAGGTGAGTTGGGGGTCCATTTCTACGCCAAGATTTGTAACCGATGATGAGAGAGGGATATGTGGTGAGATCGAGTTGTCCGTGGTAGGGAAACGTGCAACGGGGACATTAACAGGTTTTTCAAACACTACACCCAGCATCCCAGTAAGACAGGGACTTGGAGAGGTGTTACCAGGACAGGGTCAGCCTGGTAACCTTGGTAACATGTCACTGTAGGACAGTTGAGCTTATTACTAAATGCTTGACCCACACGTCGGGCCCTCTCTCAGAGTGAAGTAGCCATCTCCTGATGGCCTAACCTAATCCGAAGATGGAGGGACGGTTTAATGGATTACTACACCTCTCTCTCTCTCTCTCTCTCTCTCTCTTGTCTCTCTCTCTCTCTCTACACAAAGGCACGCACATGCTCGCACACACACACGTAACAACCCCCAGACAAACACATGCAAAGACCTGAAGTCCTCTATGGTCCTCTGTGGAAAGAGAAATAATCACTGTATTGAGTGTTCTGTATGTTATCAAAATTGAATGACACTGACAATGGTGTGTGCCTATGCGCAATTTCTTTAAAGAAAAACACAAAAGATGAGTTTAATAAGGGCTGGAATAAAAAAGAACCTCCCCATTTAACTAAATATCACATGTAGATTCAAATCCATGTTAGCTGTTTCCCGTCATTGTTTTAAATGTGAAGGTGGAAACAGATAAAATTGCACAAAAAAAGAAGAAGAAAAATCATCATCTCTGCATGTGTTTCCTTGCTCGGTTTATGTGTCAATGTATGGGTGTCATGATATAGTTGTGTAGATATTTGTGAAACTGGGTGACAACAGTGTCACCCAGAGGAACCAATGTGGTCGTACAGAAGCACCCCCCGCCCCCCTCCCCCTTTGTGTTTTGACACTTTGCTTCAAAAATAAACCTGGCACCTTGCAGCCTTCGCTGGGCTAACCTGCCCACAACCGTTGTTTCCATCAACGTGCTTCGTCAAATCACAACCAATCACATATTTGACGGGGACATGTAACACCTGAACGACCTGCTTTGGTTCCAAACTGTCCGAGGCAACAAAGGCAAGCAGTTTAGGGGCTAAGCCATAGCAGGCCACGCGGGCAAAGTGAATTCCACAAAGATGGAAGCCGCGCACACAACAGAATATTCCCCTGAGCGAAGCCATCGACAGGACAAACATCAAGTAGTTTTCTCTTTTGTGCCTCTTTCTCCTCAGTGTGTCAAAGCACACCCTCTTGACCTCAAGACTCCAGATCCTCTCCTCACTCCAGTGGCCACATCAAACATTCAGATGCTACAGCTGCCACCGCACGAGGTGACGCACATCCAGACTTACACACACACACACACACACACACACACACACACACACACACACAATGTATGTGCACCGACATGTGTGTGCAGGTAGCCTAACCCTGAGGGTGCAGAGGTCACCCTGTCACTTGGAGGGACAACTGTTTAGTTGTAAACTCTACATGCCTTCAATGTGTTTCAGTTATATGACATCATTAAAACCTCACTTGCCTCCACCTGCTCAACTTGGCCTACTGCGTTGACTCATAGATAATCCTGACCAAATTACATTACAAGGAAGTCAAATGCCAACTGACATTTCAACAGATCCCAGAGACATGCCCATACTTGTTCCTTTGTGCCTGAGACCCCACCCCCCCCTTGTCATATAGGTGCATTACAGTGCTGTATGACAATGTAATCCTATAGTGAAGGAACAGCCCTCCCCCATCTTCATTAGTAGGAGTTTAAATTCCTGCAGCCTCACTGAGCGCCTCTCGACTCGGGGAACTGTATCCCAAGCCACGCCGGGGCAGACGGAGGTGGCGCCTCGGCAATTACATTTTGTTTAAAAATACTCCCCAAATGTTGTTAGGGCTGCATTAAAGGATCCTGTGTTAAAACAGGCAGCAGAGGAGGATTGAATCAGCTCCCTGTACGATGGCACTCCTCACAGCCCCACTCTGCATTAAAGGCCTGTTGGGTTACACTCACAGCATGAGACAACGCTACAGCAGCCACCGCTAACTGCATTAATGCCTCCGTGTTGTTAGATATACAGCACCTGTGGATACAACTCGCACCGTCTGTAATTACTGTCTGAGCAACAAAGCAATACGTGCTGGCAGCGGCTACCTGATCGGTCAAGGCTGAGAAATCTCCCCCCGGCGGCATCGAGATTGAAGGCTGTAGGAGTGGATCTGGCAAAAGTAAGTTTATTCGCCGTTACGCCGTTGTGCGAGGTCTTTTGAAATTGTAAGAAGAATGGGATTAGGCTGCTGATTCCTCTGCGGACACGAGTGCGGACGGTTACGTGTCAAATACAGACCTGACTGATTACTGCCATTTATTCTCCCAATAAATAGTTTTAGAAAATGTCCATTAATACCATTGCAGTTTCTTAGAATCCCAAGTGACATCTTCAAGTCACCCATCCTGTCCAACACAGTCCCAAACCTGAAGATATTCCATTTACTCACATATATAATGCAGAGATTAGCAGCGAATCCAGCAAAGATTTGGTATTTATTTGCATCAAACAATTATCAGAAGAGTTTGATGATGATTGATAAGTTGCACCAATTAGAAATACCCAAATGACCAAACTAAAAGTACTAAATGTAAAGTAGCGGTGGTTATTTGCCTTGAACCACGGCCTCAGGACGATCTAATGGTTTCTGAGTTTCATACTTTCCTGGAAACTCTCCCACATGTTTCACAGATGTAAACACAAAGCAAACATAACGTCAACATCTGCGCTCGGGGCGCCAACCGCTTCTGTTGTGTTATCCTTCATCTTTCAAACTTTAAAAGCCCATTCATTCTCCTTCCAAATGTTGAATCTTTCAGCAGAACAAGAGTCCACCCTGTAAAAATTCATCTCTATGTGGAGGAGAAAACTATTGATTTCCTTACAGCCTGAACGGTGGGAATGTGCTCATCCAGTCGAGTGCATCTGGGATTTTTGTCAGTCCGAGCCGCCTTCTGTGTGTGTGTGTGTGTGTGTGTGTGTCTCTCTCTCTTTTGAGTGTGCAGCATCCTCTCGGTGCTGATTTGCATCTGTCTGGCTGGAATACTTCTGATTTCTCAAGATTCTGTGTGAGACTTTGTTATTCTGTGTTTGCTGGCTGTGAAGTGAAAACATTTCAAACTCTAACAGAAAGTCCAAACAGTTTCATCACTGACACCACAACGCAACAGTGACATCCTGACATTCAGCTACGGAACTGATGTCAGTCTTTTGGGTTCAGATCCGTCACTGATTCATCTTCATCAGGCTCATCATAACAGAAACATGGCTGCTTGCTGTTCACATTCCACCTAAATGACACTCCATTACGGCCTAATCGAGTCAAACAAAGGCCTCCTCTCTTAGCCTTGAACTCACATAAAATACAATGGTCAACGCAAGTATTATTAACCACATACAGAAGCACAGAATCCTTCCTTTTACAATGTTCATGCTCATAATATCAGTCGGTGAATACACCTACCTCTGTAACCAACCACAGTACAAAGATGCAAGAGGTGTTTAGAAACCTGCGTGCAGAAGAAAGAAACTACATTAGGGCCTATATCGTTTTAATCTATAAGACAGAGCCCCAACAGCTAATAGAGACAGGACGGCAGCAATTGCCAAGCTCTTTTTCATGTTCCTGCAATCAAGAGGCCCTTCAGGACTCATTACAAAGGCTGGATCACGTTGAATGTCTGCCGAAGCTGATGAAGGGTTTGCTACGCCTCAACAAGAATACGTATTAATACACCACCCTGTACTGCTCTATGTAGAAATTTAAACACACACACACACACAGGGTCCAAGTATGAGGTCAGTGGTCTGTCTTCCCCTTTGTGTCACGTCGAGCTGTAACAGATGGACATTGACCCTCCCCTTATGGACTCCGATGGGCTCCTGAAATCAAGATGGATCTTGGCTTTCTCACATTTGCACTCTGTGAAAATGCCCCAGGCATTCATCAAAATGACACATAAAGACTGTGTCATTTCCAGCGTGGCTCACCGTATTGACTGCAGAGAGCTAACTACAACTTGAGGCAGTCCAGACCTAGCCGTGCCTGGGCCTTTATTACGAGCGGGATTTCGCAAATCATTGATTGCTTCAATAAAGATGATGCACCATTAATTGGCAGGTTTTTGGTGAATTAGAAAAAAGCAAAATTGTTGTTTGATACTCTGACTACAACTCTGAGGCAAGTTCTCATGGTTTTCATCACTTAGCTTATTCATATGAGGCCATTTACAACACCGGAGCTTCTACAAACACACATATTGCTTCTCTGCATCTGCTAAAGCGTGAGCGTGAGCGTGAGTGTGGCTGGAATTGTGCCAAACATTGAGTCCATGCATTACAGCTGAGGCAAGCAGAAGAGAACAAAACCCGGCTGGTTCCGAATAAGTCTTTTTATCAGGCGATCGGTGACCGGAGGGAAACCTTGAGAGCCCAAACTGTGTTTTAAGTGAGACTGCAACTGCTGGGGCCATTATCCTTTCACTCTTAAACCTTTCTCTCCCTGTCTGTACGTGTGTCTGTATATGTGTGCATGCATGTGTGTCCACGCCGATGTGTGTGTTGCTGATTGTGTGTGTGTGTGTGTCCTTACCCTGCCTTGAAAGCCCTCAGAGCCTCAGGGAGCTGTGAAAAATCAATACTCTTCGGCAGCTCTGCCTCTTTATTCATTTAATAACTCACTACCATTGCATTACTGTTCCACTGATCTCCCATCACAGGGCCCAGATTGACACCTTTGTGCTCTTTTACCACACTGAAGTTTGATGTAATCAGTTAAACCTCCACCTCGCGCTTGACACATGCATCAAATGGACCTCGAGTATGAACACGGGTGCATCAACAACACTGCAATATGAATAAGAGGAGTCAAAGAGTAAAGCCCAACTGCGAGGGAGGGATCTGCGCGTGTCATGGCGCCCGCCCGGTCGTCTGACGTGCGGGGGGGTGATCCCTGGAAGTGGGCGTCGAAACACACGAATGGCGGGAGCGGTGCAAGCCGGGGCCGGGAACAGAGGGACCACCTAGTGTGCCTGAAAGACTCCAGCCTCCTGAAGGAAATCGGAGCGGTTCATTCACAACACGACGAGCAGACGGGACGGCTTTCACCTGGCGTCGTTTCACCGAGTTCAGTCGAGTTGGGAATTTTTTTTAACTCTGGTGTTTGACACAGGAAGGCATTTTGTGAGTTTGAGTGCTGCGTGTGCGTGTGTACAGTGGCGGTGGTTGTGATGGTGGAGGTGGGGGTTGCCTTCCTGTGTGGGGCTCGGAGCAGAGAGCAGGTGGGCTCGGGATGGAGCAGAGAATCTGTATTGATTGTTTTTGTGCCTCAGAGCTGTTTAGCCGTTGTCAAAGCCGCCTGCACCAGCTGAGAGGCAAATTGCAGCATTTACACCGGGAGGCGTCTTCTTTTCTTTAATAAACGCCCCCCCCCCCCAGAAAAATCTATTTATTTATTTATTTTACGGCATAGAATACGCTGTCTACAATCTACTGTGTCAGAGTTTTGTATTTTTCTCTCTGCTCTTTTTCATGTTTCTAGCAAAACTGCAAAAATTAAGCTCCGACATGAAAGTCAGGCAGAAACCTGTTTGCACTCCAAAAAACATCGAAATCAGAGTGAGCACAAGTGAAAGTATTATGACTTAATATTACATTCAAATAATATTTAATAAAAGTTCACAGGTGGAATTTGTTTATTCTAGGATGTTTGATTTTTGTTAAAATGCCTGTTTGTTAAAACTTTGCTGCAAGTGCAATTTCATTGGAGTTGCAAACTACAGGTTTTAGTGCTCTGTGTTTACTTAGAAATAACACATGAAAGCGTGTAATTTAGTTCAAATATAATGAGCGTAGCTGATTCCCAATATTTCGTTTATGTGGGTGGTTGAAACAGCTGTGGTATGTATTATACATCAGTCTAGATGACACTGCACCATTTTGGAAAGAAAAATCAAAACAATTAAAGGACGGTTATTTGCATCAAAGAAAATTAACTCCAGTTTTTAAATATTCAGTCAAGCTAAAAGGTGATTAAAGGCTAGTGAGAGCTAATATAACCAATAATAGAAACACACATGGTGATGGATTTTAGGCATATTTCAGAGCAACACTGACAGAGCAACACTGACCACATGCAAAAGAAACAGAAAGAACCAAAGAAATAAATAAAGAAAGAAAAATAAACAGATGCATACTGTGCACCGACCACAGAGAAGCAGCGCTGCATTCTGCAGCTGGAGGACTGTTGGCTGACTGAAGATAAAGATGCAGAAAAATCAACAGAAAAGCGATTCGTCCGACGTTTTACCGCCATAAAGCTCTGATTTCCGACCGACAGCATTTAACAATGCCGTGTTTGACCTGATAGGTGGGTCATCCGTGGACTGAGGGCTGAGTGTATGATTGACGGTGCTCGAGCGGAATATGCACACTACACCGTGTTTGCTGATCCGATAGCCAGCAGGGAAAGTTAATGACACGAAAGGAAGCTGCTGTTGGTCAAACAGACTGAAGAACACATGACCGATTGACGGAGCTTCAATGCCGGTCAGTCAATAATCCAGTAGCATATATCTGGAGTATGCCAAAGTGGTGCAGGCATAGAGGCACAGAAATACTCCAAAACAGGCTTTTTAGCCCTCGCTGGTGATGGGAAGTGTGTGAAGTGCCAAACAAGTGGTTTACCAGCTCACAAAAGGGTTCAAACTGGTCAGAAAGCTTGTTAACCAGCTCGCCAACTCTCCCTGACTCTGAACATCACAGCGACGATGCAGTAGGTCCACGCTCTACAGCATCAGCAGAATACGACCCCTTCTCACTCAGAAGGCACAGGTTCTGATTCAGGCTCTTGTCTTGACTACTGTAACTCTCTCCTGGCAGGTCTCCCTGCTGCCGCCATTCGACCACTGCAGCTCATCCAGACCGGTCTTCAACCATCCGAAATTCTCCCACACTACTCCACTTGTTCTTTCTCTTCACTGGTTACCAGTGGCTGCCCGCATCCAATTCAAATCATTGGTTCCCACGTACCATGCTGTGAATGGATCGGGACCAGTCTACATCCAGGACATGGTGAAACCCTCCATCCCAACCCGCACACTCCGCTCTGCATCTGCCAAGCGGCTTGTTCCTCCATCACTGAGAGAAAAGCACTCGGCGAGACGGCGACTCTTTGCTGTCCTGGCTCCCAGATGGTGGAACAAGCTCTCTGATGACATCAGGACCGCAGAGAGCCTCTACATCTTCCGCCGAAAACTCAAGACACATCTTTTTAGACTCTACCTTGACTAAAAATTGTAGCTCTTAAATTGTACTTATAATGGGACTTTTCTATTACATGTTTTGAAACTGCTTATTTGACGAAAATTGTTCTTTCTTGTTACTTGTTCTTCTGAGTCTGTATCTCTATGTGGAAATGCACTTATTGTAAGTCGCTTTGGATAAAAACGTCAGCTAAATGACATGTAATGTAATGTAATGTTAAGAAACATCCTCGTCGCTCACATAGCTACCGCTGAAACGCGGTTGAAAAGGTCCATTATTTTAAAAACAACACCAGAAGGTCGTGTTCAACGGCCAACATTAAAAATGCAGATACAGATTAACTAGGCAGCCTTGGGGTGTAAAATTTAAGTAATCTTAGATCTCTACTTGGATGAATAACAATAACCATAAGAAGAAAATAGTTCCGACTGTATAGATCATGTCAATGAAAGATATGCTTACACCTCAGTGAGTATTGTTGGTTGTATTCATCTGTGGGATTCAAAAGCTTGAGCACTATTCTTCAAAAGTCATCACTCACTTGCATTGGCTATCAAAGCCTGTGCTTACTTCCCACTCAGAAACAAGAGGATTTTAAACAATCTCATTTTATATAACAAGTAAACCGACCAAACAAAAGCAGATCAATTCATTATAAAAGTAAATTTTGTATCATTTTAAAGATATAACATAAATCTGGCATTCAAACCTGATTCTTACATTTGGATATACACATTATTCTCACAATAAGGGAAATTAAAAGGGAGACACAAGAGATGCAGAGTGGGAGAGCAGAGTTTGTGCGTGTGTTGTGTTGCGTTGCTGCTTGGCTCGGCCTCATGCAGAGAAGCTGACATTAAATCATGCATTGTGCCTGTGTGCCTGTGTGTGTGTGTGTGTGTGTGTGCGCGTGTGTATTAATGCGTGTGTGCTTTATTGATTGGCTCACACAGCTTTATAGCACTCTGTTGTAAATGTCATGTTTTTACAGGCTACTGTTTGATATAAACCTGATTAAAGTATTTGCTTGCTAACATAGATTGCGAGCAGCAAACGGTTGCAATCGGAGGATTACTCAGCAATTACGGACCAACTAAATGAGTATATGGCTGTCTGATCAGGCAAACAGCGTTTCCGTCCCCCCCCTCTCGTCCGCCTTCTCAATCCTGTTCTGTGTGTCTGAGTGATTTGCTGCTCGTATAAAAGGTTCGCCATCTTAAGCCCACGTACGTGTCGAATTTTCAACCTTAATAATCTTCACTTTGGCATGTTGGACATTTGAAGCAGCAGATTTCAATGTTTAACAAAAACAGAGAAATGTGTTAACCCTGAGGAAGACCGGATTGCAGTTTAGTGGCTGAAAGAGTACCGTAGTTCATATCCAAGTACTTGAGTATAGTATTTTTGTATTAAATGCCACTCCACTAAATAGACCTGAATCATTTATATTTATGAGTTAATGCCTTTAACTGGACCACTGTTGCTTTTATCTGATATATATATATATATATATATGTATATATATATGGCCAGCGTTCATTATGTCATACTACACTGTGGATTAAACCAACAATACACAGTCACAGTTTCTGTTAACATGTAGATCGAACTTTATTGATCTCAGGTCAGGGAAAGATCGAAGAGCCGTTTGAATGTAACAAATAAAAGCAAACTGAAAATAAAAAAATGGGAGACATATTGAAAAGATGTTTTTTGCTTTAAAATAAATGATTAGAATATTTTTGAAAATATTGGTGTGAAAATAAAACCAGCAATAAAACTAGTGCGTAGAATCCATCTTGATTGACAATATTACTAATAATGATACGAATAGAAATAGCTATCTACATACACAAACATTTTGATAAACATTTGAACCTTTAGAATGGTCATCCTCTGAATTAATATTCAAATACATATTTCTCTATTAGAAGTTGACTTGATCTTTTTTAATCACAGATAAAGACTTTTCCCTTTATTTAATGACAAAGCAATGTTCCTTGATTTATTAATCAGGAACATATAACTGCATACTAAAAACGAACATCCATTTTACATCCATCTTCCACAGATGTGAAATAAGGAGAATCAACACCAACGGTCTTGATGAAATCCCTTTGTCAACCACTTTGTGTAATGTTTCCATTCTGATATTAAAAACCATTCAAAAGTATCTTAGTTATAATTTATTCAAAATCACATTACATCAAATATTTCATATTGAAGATTCCTGCCAACTTTTTGGTGTTTCTTTATATTGCAGATGGCAGATCTGCTTTGGTTTGTCAGATTTATGAATATAAAGTAGGAGCAGAACTTAGAAATTCTTAATTTTGTAGTAGCTCATTCTTTATATTTTGTGATACATAATAATAGTGGCCATCAGTTTCACAGAAAATGCCTTTTACTAGGCTTCCTCTTTGACTCAACTGCAGACTTACAGCTACACACAGTGGCCAAAATGCACAATTGCAACGAGAGAGAGAGAGAGAGAGAGAGAGAGAGAGAGAGAGAGAGAGAGAGAGAGAGACCCCATAACTAACAGTAGCCTGGCTCACCTACAGGCCACTGGACTTTTTGGTTGATGCCAGCACTTTTGGCAGAAGACACACTCTCTTTTCTAATTAAATGCGAGCCTCAGCAGGAGTTGTGCTACTTGAGGCAGCCCCCCCCCCCCCTCTCCCCCTCACTCCCCACCTCTGCGCTTTGTAAGTTGCACTCCTCAACGAATTGGGCAGTAATTGTAAAAAAAACAAACATAAAAAACATACATAAAGTATGTGTACATAAGGTATGTGGGTTGCATATGTGAATTAATAAAGCAATGCATTTTTTTTTGCACATGTAGTTGTTATAAATGTCATTGGGTAAAAAGCCTTTCCGTCATACCTACTTTTCAATTAATAGTTGATATTAATCAACAATTCATATTCATATATATTTTTTGTTAACGCAAATATTTCAGTGTATTTCTCTCATCTTTCACTGTTCTAGTTGGATTCGTGTGACGTGGCAAAAGAGGGTCGATATTCATTTCATCGATTAACGTTATTCAACTGAAGAAAAAATAATTCACTCTGACCGTCCAGAAGTTCCTTTTGGCAACAAGAAACGTGTGTCTGTTAAAGGCCTGTAAACATGACAGGAAGTGCACTTGAGTAATTGACTGAATGAGCTCCACTGCCTTGCCTTTGAGTTTGCATCTCTCCTGTATGTCGAGGCCTCCCTCAGAATGGATCCCTGGGGGCTTCCTGAATATGCATCGCTCCCCGTATGCATGATTCATTTCTAGTGCAAATGTCAGCGTCTTAGAGTGTAAATGCAACTGTTCTCCTGCAGCGCGTCGCATGCTTCTGTACATCTTATTAAGAATTATCCAAGACATATAATAGAAGCCGAGACAATTTAATGGTTCATTTTAAGGATTGCAATCTGTGTGTGCTGTGACATAATAATAATAATGCCGTAAATCGACTTGTGAGGGAAGGTTTTCTTGTGATACTCCACACAGATGATGTGGGAGTATGTCTATTCATTTTCTTTATTTCCAGGGTGTGTCTAGACTACAAATGGTTGTTGAGGGTAAAACTAATAAACAAACAAGCTGCTGATAGTTGGTATCAGGGCCTCTGACTTGAAAATTACTGCTATTAGTAATTCAAGCCTCTCAGTCCTCTGCAGCTGTTGGTCAGTACAAAAAAAAGGGTTTTCTGCTCTGCAGCTTTGGATTTTCAGTGTTTGAAGCCAACATGGATGTGCATCAGCGCCGCTACACAAGAACACGTATGCTAAGCAATCCCGGGATTAGTAACATCTGAGGTTGTTGCATAGCGGCAATTTAATACCTTGATGCTGTTAAATCTGTTTTGTTGGGGTTTAGGAAAATGTGGAGTCTTCTCTATCCAACGGAATTTGTTTAGCATAATGAATAATGATGTGGTATGGTGGGGAAACCATGAGGGGGAACACATTTTCTCACTCCGTACCAGAGAGATCAGAGTGCAGGGTAAGCTGCTCAAGATATTGAACTCCCCTCCATTCTCAGTCACTAGATCTCGGGATAAACCGTCTAAGGATGTTTAATCACCCGGCTGGACTAATGACAGAAATTGGAGGGACATTTCATCGGTTTATTAAGCTGTGTTCTAGTTTAATGGTTGCTATTGAAGGGGAGGTCTAACAGTGATTACATATACTGCAGAACCAACCACTGGATAGAAGGTCCAAATGATTGCTGGTTGCAGAGAGGGTTCCTGTCTGCTGCTCTGTTTGAACTCTCCATGTGTTTTCTACTGTCAGTTTTCATTTGCCTATTTTAAATGAAACGATCCCCATCAACAGTTTCCACACACTTCTCCCTCCATCATGAGGTTTGTTCTTGGTTGATGTGGCCTTGAGCTTCCTCAATGTCATAAATTCTAAGAATAAGATAAGCCAAAAATAGTGTTAATTAGGGTTAGTGTTAGTGCAGGTAGGCACCAAGAATCATTGTTATCGAGCACCGGGAGCCGGGGGTGTGAAAGCCTTCATGCTGATGAAAAATGAGGAATGAGGAAAAGAATTTCTTCAAATCAGAGGAGGCTAAATTAAACCAAATGTGTTGATGATGGGGACACAACGAAAAGAATAGCAAGTCACTCCTTCAGATTATATCCCCATTAACACTTTGATCTTAAGTGAAACAAATGTAGATGTATAATATCTTATAATAACCCACATGTGCCATGTTGTTGTTGTTCTCTTTTGGATGTGACTGCTCATGATATAGCATTGTAATTTCACATTTAATGTATGCAATAACACACAAACGTCTAATTAATCGGTTTTGAAATCCAAATCTTAGTATCAAAACTATTCAAAGCATCAATCAACATTGCTCTCAAAAGCCATGGCCTTTATACTTATTCACACACCATCATTTAATTACTGAAATGCTTCACAAAATGTGTGTGTTTTAAAGATACAGGACCAGCCACAAGAGCCCGGAAGCAACGTGGTTATCAAATGGTTCACAGCGAGGGAAGGAAAAAGATTCGTCAGATTAAAGAGGAGAGCGCCATCTCCTACACAGTGCACCCCCCCCCCCCCCCCCAAATATGACCGGAGGAGAGAGACCACTGTGACTGCTTTGCCTGAAACACCTTCCTCCTCGACCATCAGAGGGCACTGTTGACCTGCCGCCTTCATTCTGCTCTCTGAATTAGCTCGGGGCGTTTTCTGGGCCGGGGGTGCTTGCACGGCTCAGGGAGGGGGGGGGGGGGGGGGGGGGTGCTGGGTGCATGTGTCAATTCAGGAAACCCTGCCTCTCTGAACGGTGAAGATCCTCCTCCACATTCCTCTCTGATGCTTTTCTGGAAATTTAACACTTTATATTTGACATTGGTTATTTTTTCGATTTCAAAAGGACTTATTATCTTACAGTAGGATGATCATTGGCTATTTGCTACTACAAAGGATGCTTTATGTGACAGCAGAATGTATTTTTCATGATGCAGTTTAGGCAGACGGTCAGAAGTGACAAATTCTATGTTCCACACTTTTTTTTTGTCGGTGCTTGTAGGTGTCATTACACCGGGGCCTGGGTTGCAGAGCACATTTTCAGCTGACAAAAAGCATAAGAGAAAATAGCTTGATATACTCTCTACCAGCCGACTGGATCCCACAGGACCCCGTGGTTCTGCCTGCTTGTATTTTCTGACCTTATCCACAGCCTGATCCTCCAGAGGCGCAGGAGAGGCGCTGTCTTTTGGGCCGAGAGGACGTCTCTCCAAATAAATCCTATGAAACACAAACACCTGCTGAGTCCATAATTCTTCTCTTGTAGAGCAGGGATTCAGGACTATTGTCAGCATTTATGTGTTCTAGTGCCTTTTGGGGAATTCATCTTTAAAAAGTGAGCATGACAGTTTGTTAAATACCTTGTTAAGTACCTATTTGTACGTTTTCAGTGCACAGGACGGGATGAAGGGTATATTAACCACACACTGTATTTGCAGAGTCCTTAAGAATGCTTTCCAGTACACAACTACACACCGCTTTGCTTCAGTTAGTCACATAACGGCGCTGCCCCCCGAGTCTCCGATAACCACACTCCTTCGGACATGATAACTAATGATTGTTGGATTCCACTTGGCTGCTTTTGATGTGAGGGTTTTCGTGCCTGCTGGCTCACTGTCACGCTGTCATGACTTTCTGGGACATTTCTTACCCAAAGTTCAAGATTTTATTTTCCGTGTGCAGAATTTCACACGTGCCACGGGGTTAGGGTCAGGGAAAGAATACAGTAGATGATGGGCGGATCATGTCATTTATTGATGTTCTGAGCCGAGGCTAAAGACATCAATGAGCTCTTCGTAGGAGACACTCTGTCCTCACAAAGTCCCCCTCATCTAAACAAGGGAAAGTCAAATAATGATCTAAACCGCCATTCAAATGTCTGACACCCTGAAATGCTTCATCAGTTTTTATTAAAGTACCCATTTAGTTTCAACATTTGCAGGACTTTTTAAACTTTTTAAAGGACTTTGACAGGTTCCATCTCAGACTGAGATAGCAGGGGGCCCCGAAGCGTTTTTACTCAGATCAGCAGATACAGCAGACCAATTGGCTGCTGAAGAAAAGATGGTCACAACAACCACAACACTGACTCAATGTAGGTGGAAAGTTTGGGAAGAACTTGTGGAGAATAAAGGAATCCTGCACCAGCTTCCCCTGATGCCAGCAGAGTGCTCCACTCGCAAGGCCAAAAAGCCTCCAGCAACACGGCGCCTCACACGGACATTAGCTCCCTACAAACACACCCCTGCGCACGTTTCAGCGTGTGAAATATAGAGCAGGCGATAATCCTTCTAAACCTCCGTCAGGGGCTGTGGTTAAGCCATTAGTAGAGAAAAACTGAAGGTATTCAGGATACAGCCGGCAGTCGATCCCCTTCTGTAGCACAGTGGCACATGTTAGCTCTCCTGCAGTAACTTTTAAGTAGACCCATAAGATACAGGCAGGTGAGGTCCATATGTATGAGGAGCCTTTGTTTGTTCTTTCTTTACCGTTAATTGGTTATTGATAATAATGAATTATAAAAAAAACGCTCCATTTTCAATAGTGATGACACTGGTCTTTCCCAAAGAGCAGGGCGGCTAATTCCTTTTGCATTCATATCCATCCTTCAGATCTCTGTGCATGTAAAAGTACGCACCACGCCTGAGTGGAATGTGACTCTACCCTGTTTACAAACTCTTGTTCTCTTTTTGATAGATTTGATTTGCTGCCTGCACAAACAAAACGTGTTGCAATGGATGATTTACCGTTTGCCCGGTAAAGCGACTTGAGGTCCCCTGAAGAACTCGCTTCAGGCTTGTCATAAGCTGTTAGAACCTGAATAAATGAGGGGCCCTGGGTTCTTTGTGTTTGATGTCTGCACAGTATGTGTGTTTGTGTGTGGGGGGGTGTTGTCATTTTCTCAAACACACACACACACATTCTCTCTCCGTTGTGATGTGTCTTTCCGCTTAGTCAGAAAAGGTTAACCTTTTCTGTGTCAACAGCCACCACAGTTTGCCTTTCACTCATATGATCAACTATTGAGCTTCAGTTAGGTATTGCTCAGTCAGACGTGAGTGTCAATTGAATTGGATACACACACACACACACACACACTTTTCTCTCTTTGCACTGCACATATTCTACATAGATGGTATGAACAGCACTAAACCGAATCTTTCCTGCAACAACCCAAAGGAGATCATTAAGGTCATGGAGATTATAATTAAGGTTTTATTTAATCATACCTGATCTAATCTAACATAATGTAATACAGTTGGACATAATATAATCTCACACACACACTGATACAGACCTGCCATTCCAATTTCTCTGCAAATGCGATAGAAATTGCATTTAGATGGGAAATTAGTGGATTTCCGCACACGTTCACCCTCAGCATCGGATATGGTTTGGAAACTTTTTCTATAAGCAGAAGTTAGACTTTAATCTCTATAGGATGAATCAGTACTTGTTTTTATCCCTATCCTGACACAATCTTAATGCAACTTCTATTAATAGTAGCATTTTGATGGTGATGTAGTTAAGATTAGGCCATAGGTGTCTTATAGAAAAGAGGATTTTAGTCTTCAGGCTCATAAAAGGAGAGCTAGAGAGCTATATTTAATCTAATATAGTGTTCAAATTTCAGTCGCAGGTTACAGCTTTATCTAAAAAAGAGGCCTTCCTATAAGGTTTTAGTGCTGAAGGATGTGAATGTCTAATACACTGTTATCCCGATGTAGGAGTGCAGTTAGTGAGAAACACAGCCTATATGTTATCATTCACATCCCCTACAATACTAATAGGATAAAAACAGGGAATGTTTGTTTTACATCAGTGATCAAATAAAAAACACAGGTCAAATACTAAAGTCTTTATCCTCGTATTAATTGAAGTGAGACTTTTTCCCAAGTTGCGATATACTATGATCACGTGTTCCTCCAGTCAAATACGAGAAGAAATCAGGTGCAAAATATCTCTACAAAATCAATAAGAATTGCTGTAATTTGCAACATTGATTAAAAATGATTTTAAAAGTTTAAAAGGAAAGTTACATGACACCATCTTAGTTGACATCATTCACGTTGAGCAAAGCAGATGCAGTGTTTCTGATTCATTTCATCTCTCTGCTGTGGAGCATTCCAGCGGGTGAAGATACAAGAAACGATGATCACACACTGCTGTTTCCAAACAGTCTGCCAACCACGTTGTGCCCCACTGTGCTGAGCTCAATCAGCTGCGATTCCCATTTCATGTGCATCCAGCCGGCCCGTCGCAGATAAAGCTTATTGTTTTGTTCTTTACCAGGAAAATGGGTCCAAACTTGTACATTGTCCTTGCGTCACACACGTAAAAAACAGATTTCCCCGCCCCTTGGGGTATGAGAACGGGCCGGCTGGTGGTAATGTCCCTTAGAAACACGAGTTTCACTACCTACTCAATGCCCTCAGATTCAGGACTGTCTTGGCCATTTAAATAAGGAAGACCTTTGTGGCATCATAGCAGACAACAAATAGCTCTTTGCCCACTGAACCGCTGAGGGCAGAGGGTTATCTTCATTTCCCCCGCATTCAGGCCCTGGAACCTTTCTGCTGGATAGGGAACATTTCTTAAATATGAAGTTAACAACCTTGAACCTGGTTTTAAGCAGAAGTGCTTCTTAAATACCAAACGTGTCATTGGATTCTTCCTTAGCGGGAAACCTTTTTATCAAGCCTCTCATCTCTCTATACTTTTGATTTGCTGAACACACTGCCTTTTGTTTATTGCGTAATCCTCATTCAGCGCTTTCTTTTCTTTCAGTGCCACCAGCCGCATGGCGGCTTTCTCCTCCGAGACACAGGGGAAGTGAGCTCTTAAGGTCTCAATCTCTGAGGTCGTCTCGCCGAGGGACCTCTCGGTTCAAATTCAAATATTCTTCCCCTCGGTGTTTTCATCGTGCATTTCGGAGACGAGCCGCTGTGACGGATGAGAAAGCCGAAAGAGGAAGAAGGCGAGATAAAGCGAGGAGGTGCGATTTACCTGCGACTGTATATGCCGCACCGAGCTGATTCCGACCTGTGATGGGAGGCGACACCTTTCTGAAGCAGTAAACGTCCCCATGAATCACCCGGTGCTCGGCCCTCTCCCTCTCTCTCTCTCTTTTTCTCTCTCTCTAGATCTGTCTTCCCGGTGGGACACAGCGGGGTCTCTGTGACTCTGTCTCCCTCTGTGTGTTTGCTCCGCTATCACATGTACCTGTCTCGGAGCACTATCAGGGACACGGGATGCGCCGGAGAGAAATGAAGTGCATTTGTTCACCCTTTTCACACTTATACACTCTTCCTGCCACGTGCAGTTTTTATCGCCCGCTGTGTCTGCTGTGTGGTAGAACACCATCACCATCACCTTTCACTGCTTAAAGGGCGCTTCGCTAATTCGGCCCACGAGCCACTATACGTAGAACAATCAGAAGTCGAGTCTTGGGTGGTGACTATGAAATTAAAAAAAAAAAGTATATCCATCCCTCTCTCCGAAACTAAGCCTGTGTTTGTGTGCTCACTTGCAAAGAAGAAGACGGATCTAAAATAGAAGCTCCTGAAGCCAGCAGCAAAACGGTGATGGTAATAAGAGCCGACACTGTGTGGGCAGTGGCAACGGGAAAGCCGCTCTACGGGGTCCTGTTGCGTTGGTCTGTGCGTGTGCGTGCGCGTGCGTGCGTGTGTGTGCGTGCACATTTGTTTTTGCGGTTTTATGTAAGACTGTTTCAGGGGCAAAGGAAAGCCTCCTCCAGGGTGGCGGGGGAGTGAGAGAGAGGGGAGAGACCATGGTTTAATGTGAGGAGATGTGCTCAGGGAGCAGAAATTCAAATTCACATGTTTCCCCAGATGATTTCCCCAGTTTGACCATTTCAATTCCGAAACAATGGGCCTCTGGAGCTGCACCCTTCTGAGTTGATTGATTTGTTAATCCGGGGCTTATCAAGACTTGAAGAAAATGTTTCACTCTATTTCCCGTTTCATTCAACTCTGTGTTTTGCAGTGCCAGGTGGAAAGGAAGCCTCATGCAAACCAAAGTATATCAAGGCAGGCCTCCTGCGGCTCTCAAAACCCTTCTGATTTTTACATAAATCCGTAGAGCTACAGTTAATATAAAAAAGCAGTTGTACCCTCACGGCATAAATATGCTGCCTAGTGTTTCTACAGTGGCCTTCTACAGTATCATAAAAAACCCTTGACTTGAGCGAGAGCCTTTTGTGTGTTATGTTACCTGAAGGGCAGTAAGGTCCCATGGGGGACACACTGAGCTTTTTCTTTATTATTGGAAATAACCACAGGAGGTGTGTCTACCTCACCAACACAGGTCACTTCAATTTCACTAGTGGGCTGCAGAAGACATGTAGGAAAGCTGTCTTGTAGGAAAGAGGTACAAGTAAGTATCTTTACTTTCTATATAAAGAGTTAGAATGTATTCAACATAATGAAAAGGACATGCACGTGTGCGTGTGTGTTGTTTGTGCATATGAGAGCGCTTACACCGTAGCTCTGTTAATTACTTTCCAGATTGAAGATCCCTGTGTGGATTCTTTGTTTTGATTTAATTAAAATGCTTTTAGAGATTTTTCTTCAAGCTAATTATGTATATTCCTCTGGGACTGTTTACACTGCAAAAGATCAGGTGACTTCTTCCCTGTCATGAGATTCCATTTTGCATCCCAGTGAGCTTTATTCCTACAAAGCCAATACGGGCTTGATGGCTTTACAGTAACGGCTTAATGGAGAAACGTTGGTTGCGTAGTGATGGTCAGCAACAGGTGGGATTTGAACCTCTGCTCCCTTCCATCTGCCCATCTGCGTCGACGTGGTTAACAGAAGGGTCTGCACACCAGTGTTAATTTTGGCAGCTATTTTTGATTTAGTCTTAGTCTTTTAGACGAAAATGCATGTCACATTTAGTCATTTTAATCCTTCTTAGTTTTAGTCTAGCTAATATAAATGACATGTGAAAAATCATTATCGACGGATGAGGGGGGGGGGTGGATGCAGATGGTGTGATGATGCGGAAGTGTGGATGGTACGGTCGACGGTGGGGAGGGTGTGTGCTGTGGGGGGGAGGGGGGGGGAGCTGATGGTCCGGTTGAGAGGGAGGGGCAGAGAACCAGTTTTCCAAAGACGGCTAAATGAAACTGTGGGACTACGGTGACACGTTGTGTCAAATGACCAAGCAACCAGGTTCAGGGTGTAGGCGCAAATACAGAAACCCTCTACCTTCATTTACAAAGCCTCGCATTAGCCAAAGAAGGAAATGGATGAGATGAAGAGATTCCTTACACACTGTACTGTAAAAAACCCACTGCACTGCAGTGTTTTGTTGAGGTACTGCAGTACTACTGCATTACAGGGTTAGGGTTAATGATATTTGCAAATGAATGAGGAGGCTGATTCATGCCGCTGCATAGAGCTCTTGAGATCGGTACATACCGCTCGACTTCAAAGGTCAAAATCAATATTCTTTGGCCTGATTTTGGGGGGTCTCTGGCTCTCTAAAGCGCGGGTGGTAGGCGAGGGGGGGAGATGGATGAGGTAGGATGGAGTGGGAGATGAAGGATGTTGCTCTTTTTCCCCTTGAACAACATTTTGTGCCTCATTTTTGCCATCACCGTCTGGCGGTCTTGCATCCGTCTCCCATATCTTCAAGGACGGTTCTTTCTGCTTCAAATTCTTGGACCTTGGCGGCAATCAGGTCCTCCGTCTGCTTGATCCTGAACATCAGGCACAGCTCAATGAAGTCAGTGGTAGCGACTTTCTCTTGGTGTTTCTGCTTTTGGCGCTTGTTCAAAGCAGCGAGAGAATCCCTCTCCTTTATAAGCTGGATGTTGTCTGCCTCCAACTTTTGTTTGTTGGCCTGGTGCTGCTGCAGCTCGTCCTCCAGAAATTGTACTTTAATACAAGGGGACAAATACTGAATTACATTCTTTTGTATTACTATTGGTCAGAATGTAACCTGTATTTAATTTGCCTACCTAAAACCCTTTCGTGCTTAATATATATATATATATATATACTGTATATATATAGAAGCCAATCGATGTTGATGCAGATGTATGATACAGACCCATAAATAAATAAATGAATAAATGTAGGTGAACCGAATTGTAGAAATAGATATATGGTATGTATTTGTTTATGACCTGTTTGATTATCAACTTTTATTTCTTTATGGTTACATTCATTTACTTATTCCCATATTTATTTCAGCATTCATTTGTTTATTCATGCATTTATTTATTTATATACGCATTTTTTTTTATTCCTGTATTTATTTATACATTTATTCATTTATTTACGCATTTATTCATTTATTTATTTATTCCTGTATTTATTTATACATTCATTCATTCATTCGTCATTCAACGAATATATTTCGTCATAGTTTTCGTCAACAAAATTAACACTGTTGCACAAACAATCCCCCGGTTTGTTTGTCATCTTCCGTAGCAAGAAATTAGTAGAGGACTTCCAATGTGTCCTCTTGCTCAAGCAAGAACAAAAACCTCATGTGCTTAAATGAGTAACTTATTTAAAACGTTTTCAATCCAAATGTACCATTATTTGCCAGGAAGGTTTCTTTTTTTGTTTCTCTGCGCTCCCTGAAAGCATCTCTGCATCCTCAGTCGGAGACTCCGATCACAGGGGTCATGTCTGAGGCCTCTCCTGAGTCAGGGCTCGCCATCACAGGATTTGGGTTAGGTTTCTCCTCTAGTCGCTGATGGGCACATGATCGATCCTCTGAGAGTGCATCGATCAGCTAAGACGGAGTTATCGTCTCTTCACACTTTGATCCGCACAGTCTCTCTCCCTGAGCTCTTCTACTTTGGGACTGAACTGATGGGAAGTGTACTCTTCCTTCTGCAGTTATTGATAGATACAGCTATCTCTGTCCGTGTGTTAATACAACCGTGTCTGTCTACGAGTACCCTGTCATCAATAGTGCATTCTTTCAATCTTCCAATTGGGAAAAGTAATAAAGACACTGATACCCAAGTTGTAATTCAAATTATGATTTTCCCATTTTGCATAAGGATCAAACACGTTGTTTTCTGTCATGATCAATGGTATTGACATATTCGCTGTTTATTATTTTTTATTTATATTTATTTTGCTTTGTGTTCTTTCGTGTCTTTGTGGAGCTCCTTTAAATTGCCTTGTTGCAGATAAACTTGTCTTGCTTTCCTAAATGTGCAGCGTAGGGTATCGTCCTCACAGATGGCAGTGCTTATATTATCACACCGCTTGTTCCAATGATTGATCGTTTATTTGTATGTGACAAAAAGTCAATTTTTTGTGTTTTCCATTCTGGGTGCGAGTCTTTCCTTTCAGCCACATTCCCATGACTCCTTCAGGTCCCTTTATCTACACTACCACCTGATGCGCTCTGCCTTTTCAAAATGGTCCAATCCCCTCACTCTCCCCTTTCCTGCAAAAGATTTCTTTTAAAAAGGGAATCAGGTATTTGCTCAAATTACAGTCGTTGTTTTGAACACATGCTTTGTGTTCCACTTAATTAGATTTAGAAAACATGAAATTGTAATTAACACTGCACTCTTGTTTTATGGTAACAGGGTTAGAGGACCAAGCTTGAGCCCTGTGGTCTGTGCCCTGTGGCTGCAGAGGATACACAGCTAGGACCGGGGAGATAACAACCCCCCCATTTCATTAGACAGGAGCTGAGCCCTGCAACCCTCATGCGCACAGTGGAGGGGCAGATTGATTCTCCTTTGATTCCCTGCAAGTTGGCAAACTTTCTCTTAGTGATGAGAATATTAATTTTGTCCTTCCCTTGCTTCAAATGAGAAGCTCCTCCAAGTGAAGATGACTTCTGAGCCGTACGTGCTGTTGTTAAGCCGTGAGGGATGCTCTCATCCGTAATGTTATTGTTCATCTTCTGCAGAAGTCTACTCACACTTTGGGAAAAAAACAAACTTTTAAAAACAAGTCTACAGTACGTTATATCACAGTGCAAAATAAAGTTTTAGTTTTCCTGCTCCCGACTCGGCCTAATCATAACAACACACAGTAGATGGGAGCAGATGAGTTGTGATAGATCATGTGATCTGATAAACTCATTCAACCAAAACATTGTCTGCACAATTACCGAGATAAAACCTGTCTTAGCTAAAGGTCGCGTCTCACTTCCAACTCAGATTCTTGATTACATTTCTGTTCTCAAGGCGTTGCTGACAGTTTTGCCGTAGAACAAGATTGTCAAGCAGGTTTTTAATGTTCACTGCTCACATTCATAAATCCAGCGAAACCTTCAAAGAAATACTTGTAATGGCTTTGTAAAACAATTTAATTTATAATATATATATTGGAAGACAGACATGCTGATGGAGAAACTACAGCCAAATCCAGGTTTACCGTCACCCTCTGTGTGCATGAAATAGGACTGCGGAAGTCAATAAACCTTTTTTTTTATTTTACCATTTTTATAAACTCGTAATTTAACTTTATAAAGATTTTAACACTTTAACATAGAAGATGTCCCTAATCAATGTGTTGATACAAATATTTAATAGCGCTGAAATGCTTTGAACTTTAATAAGCCAATTCATCTAAATAAAATGAATCAGCAATTATTCATATTTTTATATTAATTTTACCAAAATAACCTCTTGTTGGGGAAATATTACTGTGAAAATTGGGCATTTCCTAACAATTCAAATCCATAACACATTGTCATGTATGTTAAAATGAAACAGCATTTTCATACTAATAATGAAAAAGAAATTAATCAAGATTATACTTAGTTAGTTATAAGTCTTAAAATATATTTTCATAATTCATTTTTTCTGTTATTTGGTATTCAACATTGTCGCCTACTATGCAATGCTATCGCTCATGTACCCTGTGCACCTATTGTAGTCACTGTAATCTTGCTTTTTGTTCCGTGTGGGAAAAAAAATGAAACCATATTTAAAAAAAAGAAAAGCTCCTAAAAACTAACCCGAGGTGGCAGACTAAAGATCTTGCGGTGTTGGTGTGTGTCAGTGTCAGGCTGTCCCACAGAGGCCTCCTGCTCTGAGGCACGACCAGGTGTCACCGTGCCGGGAGGCTGCCGCCACAATGTGCAGAATATTAACAAGCCTGACCGCACACACACTCACATAGACCCACAGTGCGAGCACACAAACGTGTGCACTCAGGGGACTCAACCGCACAAAAATAAATCTTTATACCCACACATTTGTGTGCATATGTGTAAAGTCACACTTTGATACATTCGTTCACACTCTTGATGCCATACGCACCCGCTAGCGCTTATCCTGAAGCAATCGGCATCCTAAATGCTTGATTAATTGTATAAACCAGCACTTTACACATCGTCACTTTGCGGACATTAGCTATCTGGTTGCGATGTTGTATTTGCTGTGTGGGCATTGAGTTGTTGGCAGTGCGCACAGAAATAAATATCTAACCAACTGACGTTGATATGGCAATACATTATTGAATCTTGACATGCAGACGTTATCATACATCCATTTTAAACACACACACACACGAGAGTCAAGGATTACGACAGAAATCCGCACGGCTCCCCCCCCCCCCCCACCCTCCCCCCGCTTTCACCACAACGTGATTACGCAGTGAGAGGAAGAGGTTTTTCTCCGCTCTCGTTTCTCAGCCTCTGATTGATGGCTGACTGAAAGAAAATAACATTTAGCCGTTTCTATCAGCTGCTGGAATGCTCTTCAGAGACATTTACTCTCACAGGCCCAGCAAACTCGGGCCTCCAAGTAGGCACGCTCATGCATACATATAAAGAGAGATGTGGACATGATGTCACAAGCGGATAGCACAGCTTATGCATGAAAGGATACTCCCACACAAACGCACACATAGATATCAAACGAGGATTCAAGAGGAATGATGCTGCATGTATAAAATCTTCTTTCCATGTGTCTGAAAGCCTGTACAGAATAAGTATGATTTGAGAGTTATATTTTGTGTTGATGTTATTCTATAATTTTGCGTTGGGGAAGCTCCATGACATCATTAGTGTCAGATGCCGCTAGCACACAGATTACAGTAAACCCTGTGTGTCTGTGTGTGTGTGTGTGCGTGTGTGAAAGCCGTCATGCGTGCCCATGCACACACTGTGCTGCTGTATGTGTGTGTGTGTGTGTGTGTTACATGTGTTTGTAGCTTTCTGTGTAAATCTTCAATTTGTAGGTTGGAATTACTCATCATCTCCCACTTGTCGAGTGACGGTGGGATTAATGTGGCTGGATTATTTCTCTTTTAGATTCTTGCGGGAGTGTTTTAATATGAAGAACGTGGGGACCTGCACATGTGCCGTAGCGTCTTCTTTTCTTAAGTAATTGCATCCATTACCATGCCAACCAAATGTTTCCTCTTTTAGAAGCTTTGTCTGGGGTCGTTAGGAGATAGACAATACATTTCTGGTTTGAGGAGGTGTTGATGAGGTTGAAATATCCCAATTGCTTCCTAGAAAGATTTGACATTTGCACACATGTTGGCTTTGGAAATATGCAAACCAAGTAACATAGGAGCATAGAGTTGAAAGTATGAGTGAAATTTGCTAAGGCTCACACAAATCCTATCCGTGAGGATATAGATTAAAAGAGTGTTCCAGGGAATGAGTATTGGACTTCCATAAAGCCTGGGGGAATGGCAAGTGAGAGATTAGAAAAAGAAATTGTCATCAAAATTGATGCAGCATTTCCTGATGTGGGTTATGCTCCAGGAATAGTGATTTCTATTTTGCTTGGATTATACCAGGAGATTGTTATTCAATAAAGTGTTAATTGACAACGGATTGTCCTCACGCTTTCACGCGATAACACGACGATGCATGTACATCGTTTTGTGCCGTAAGTATCTAACTTTCCTCATGCTTCATCCTATTTCATCACATAAAGAATAAGTATATGCTATAAAATGACTTCATCATTCTGGTTGTGCATTTAATTCATGGTGCGGATAGTCTGCTGCTAGACTGCCCTTCGTACAGGTGTGCATACGGTGTTTGACCGCAGTTAAAATGTAAATTAATAAAACAACTAAAATATGTATGTATATATATATATATATATATATATATATATATTTCCATCTTTCTTTCAATGCATATTGACTTTTGGACTGAGTCAGAGGCTGCTGCTTCACTATCTGTGTGTGTTTGAGTAAAAGAGAGACGGTCATTCTCTTTCCACCAGGCTGGAATAACTACCACATATTTAGAATTAGGCTGCATATGTTTCATTTTAGCACGTATGCCTTAAAACATCCGACATCCAGCCAAAGCCTTCTCTGTGGGATGAAAATAGACTGATTTGAAAATAAACTGTGGGTATGCAATTCAAAATATAACCTAATAAATAATGCATATGTGTTTTGATTATTTATTCAAAAAGGGAAAACATTATTTCCACTGAGAGGTGTAATTGATCACTGCCGTTTGATCGGTCCTTATGTCACTAATGATCCCTGATTCTATGCCAGTGACACCTGCTACTATTTTTTGTGTAGTTTGGTGTGGGGAATGTGTGCGTGTTTGTCGCTTTACAAACGACTCGTATCATTCATCACAGTTCCGATGCTTTGCCCTCCCTGCACTGTGAAACCGGTTCCCACACGTGTGGATGTGGACGTCCTGGAGTTCGTGTCTCAGGCCCACACCCCGGGGCGATGCTGTCGAGGATAGGATGTCACAAGACGTTTCGTCGCTTCTAATCCCCTCAAATCTCCCTGCATCCAGTTGAGGAAGTGTAGGCGGAAAATAATGAAAGAAAATGGCATCTCTTACCAGGAACATGCCCGAGGCACAGTGATGATGATGTTGCACGATGGCTGGTTGACCCCAAAGGAGTCAGTTCCTCACCTCCCACACACAGAGTCAGTCAGATTCGACTTGGGTGCCCAGTCATAAGTTCCATGAAGTTTTGCTCTTTCACAATCAATGTGCTGCAAATTGAATCCACATATCTGTGACTGATTTGAGTGGAGTACTGTCAAGGCAGGTATTTGAGGATAATGTTAGCCCTTTGTTAATGTAAACTCAGTGCTGTTATTGATAAGTTACTGTCAAGTATTGATAAGTGATACAAAACGCAGAATCACTTAATGAAATAATTTGTTTATTCTAATCTAGGTGAGTATTGACATTGTTTAGCCACTTGGGGCAGCAGAGACAGGTTGTAATCACAATCCTTCTTGAACAAGGTCTGTATTTTAGGCCTGTATTTGTGTCCTTTAACTCAAGAAACATTAGCAGTTAAATGCTGCAGAAGACCTACCAGCTAGTCTGTAGCTTTGTCTGTCAGTGTGTACCCCGGAAATAAAGATGATGAGAGCCTTTATCAATGCAACGTTTTGTCCCGCAAAACCCAAATAGTGTGCTCATAGACAGAAAAAATGCTGCAATTTGTCTCTGTTTCAGTCTGACGAGAAACTACTTCTCATTTTGCAATTAAAATGGCACATGTAGCACTTCAAAGGCTATAATCCCGTTATAGATTGGCATGTATGTAAGCCTAAACAGCTTGACAACAACAACAACCTGACAGGCTGACAGATCAAATGCAGCAGCAGCAGCAGAATTGCCATAGTAACATTTCTCAGTACTGAAGTTGATGAGTTGACTCCATTTAAATTCCAATAACCCTTCACTATTTCTGTTATTGCGATGCATTCTTAAATTGGCAAATTAAGAGGTAGACAGCGTGGATGTAACAGGTGCAACGTCTACTGGAGAAGGCAGAAAACAATCTAGATTTCTCCACTTCTTTTAGGTCTCAGCAAGTAATTGTTTAATTTCTCTAGAGAGTTTCCACTCCAGTATAAATATGACACGGCGATCGATACTCGTTTTAATCTGATCCCGTGCTGTTTATGTGACTGTATGCTGCATATCTGTCACTCTGCGGCTGCACCCATGAACCAATAACACATCATCTCTTGCTTTGTCAAAGTGATAAATCATGACACGGCTCCCCAGGCAGATAAATGCCTTTCACAACACATTTGCATTAATTGACTCTATATGATTGATGCCTTTCAATCAAGTCCCCTTTTTTGGATTTCAGATTTTTTGTAGACAAATCTCTAAAATATACGTCCAATGTGTGTGTCTCATCTATCTGTAAAACAGATTATTTTATACGCAGTTAAATTGAGCGGTTTTACTTTCATGCCAAAACTTACAGAATTCCCGCTGTAACAGGGGACCCAAACCAGACCCAAAAGACGCATCTGATAATGTCCCCGCACTGCTACTCACTGCTCTGACAGTAGACCTGCTCAAGTTTTCACAACTTTTTTCCTTTGAAGGGCTGCTGGGTCAGTAGTGACTGTTTTAGAGGGGCACTACGCAGAGGGTGAACGTATTTGTCTACGAACCTGCATGTCTTTCGGACCGTGTCAGGAAACCCGGATCACTACAGAGGCGCCGTTCCCAGAACATGCAAAGCGTGCGCATTAAGGCTTCAGCTGGCCGGCAGATGAGATCCCTGTAGCCCTGCATTGTAATCACATCAATGCAACGCCTCAATATGTAACCTTTTTCAATTATTAAAATGAGTGTCATTGGGAAGGGTTTTTTCACAGTTAGTATTTCCGAAGCTCACTTCATTGTTGTGTCTATGTTAACCTAACCTTAACACCTAAAGCCCTTCTGAACATGCAAGCCTTACAAAGAGCCATTTACTACAAGCTTTGCTGTCAATGCTGTCGTAATGCACAAAACGTCCTCATTTTAATGCATTTGATATTATATATAGTATACTGTATATATATATTAATCAATTGGATGACTGGACTGTTTCTTTTTGGAACTCAGCTGAATTTTCCACATGTGTTGTCTGCTCTTGTTTGGTTGGAAGCTACGTTGAGTCCAGTGATGTCAAAGCACTGGTAACACTTTCTGAAAAAAGTTTTTTTTGGAAGTGGAGAGCAAAAGTCTTCAGCAATTGTCACACTAACGCAACATTAAAGTTGCTTTTTGTTACTCTTTTGAAAGGAGTTTACAACGAGGACCCTTGTATTGGAATAATTGTCACAATTAAATAATTGAAAGCAATCAAAGGCCTTGATACGTTTAAACCGTTAGCTCTCAAGATTTTTTTTAGAATCCGAGACAGTAAGCAACACTGCTGCTCTGGTGGCGTTATAACAGTGATGATAGAGGCAATGGCAGCCATGATGCTGACTTGCCATGAGCTGTTCAGAGCCCATCTCAGCTGATCCACGCTGATTGTACATCCGGCATGAGCTAATCTAACCCCATAACCCGTAAAAATGGATTTTCCATAATGAAATCCCCACTGAACTGAAACCAGGCAATGAGACTCATTGACATGAAGGCCCGGGCACAATCACAGAAAGTCGGGCCGATCTGATCATTCTTTGAAAAATATAATTCTGCCGACCTTGCCTCCGATGTCTTACCGTTTCCTAGGAAACAGCGTTAGCTGCCCGCGCTGTCAGGACTGGTTGATGTTCATGGACAGACTCTCTGATGCAACACCCCCGACACGGGCCTGAGAAGATGTGAGGGTTTTAGAAACCGAAAAGAAACTTCCTCAGCTAGATAAAGCAATGAAAATGTTGTTTTTCTCGTGCTGTTACAATATAGTAGATATTCTTTAGATATTCATTCATACAATTTTGACAACATTTAATATTTTATAAGTGTAAAAAAAGTTTTTATTTGTCAAAAGCAAATCAAAAACAAATGACTCGGCCAGATCTGAGGTAAAACTGTAGGTTTGGTGGTGGGAGAGGGGGAGAGGATGCTGATGTTAGTGGAAATAATTCAAGGAATTGTGTGACATAAACAAATGAATATGGTTCTAAGTAATCCAGTGTTTACTGTGTCTGGGGAAATGTCACAAGATTTGTGCACTCAAACAGTATCACGCTACTTTCTGCGTCTAATCTGGACAGAAACGGTCCAAATATCACGTACATGTTATTTAACATTCCTGTCTGCTGTGTCCTTGTCATTCACTGGACTGTTAGATGTCCTTTTCAGGTATACAGACACACTGTAGGTTCTCAAAGGAATTAAGAGCAACTTACAAGAGCTTTCAGTGGCAGAGAAGAGTCCGAGATGACACCATTCTATTCAAATGAACGAGAGGTGTTTCATTCCTTGCTGTAATCTGCAGGATCTCATCCGCTGCAATCCTGCTGTCTTTCATCCAGAGCTGCTCATCCGTTTTCCACTTCCTGGAAGCCCAATTTCAAGCACCGAAGATAATGGGCGTTTTTGATACAGATTCATAGCAATTTCCCTACAACAAGGAAAGTGAGTTTATTGTAACAAAAGCGATCATTGGTCAGTTTTTTTTTTCCTTCTAGTGATGTAATGTGAGGTTGTTTCCAATCCATTGATCAGATAGTAGCCCAGCGGCTGAAGACGTGTTAATATCTCCTCATCACAGCATCCTGCCCATCATTGGGAGGCTCTCGGTGAGTTTGAGATGCGAGACTTATCTAAACTCCAGAAGACGTCACAGACAGCAGCCTGAGCCAAGGCCGGCCGCCGCAAAACTGTCGAGCCGGTAAATGGTTCTGCACATAACTCATTTCTCTTGGTCCACTTCTCTTTTATGGTTGCAACGCTATCAGTTGTGTGCAGTTGTTGCAAAAATGTGGAGAAATTACAATGTTTTGGCATCTAGCTCACAATCTCATTGTCAGCTCTCTTTCGCACATATTTTGTCATTAATTCAAAAGAGGGGTTTAACCTAAATCTTCAAACTAGTGTTGCATTGTCCGTCTGAACCCTTCTCACCCCTCTTTTCTTTCCTTTTGAATTTTATTATAGCGAATCAGATGGTGGATCGGAGTGTGAGATGTTGTTGGTGTTGCTTCACCCTTTGCTCAGCAGAGGCAGAATGTTTACTGCTGCTCAGGTGGAATTTCACATTTGTGATAAAATGTCCCTTGCACAAAGGGAGGAAAACCTCTTTCTTTGAATGAAAGAGATGCATTTATTGTCAGCAGGGATAAAAAATTGGTGAAATTTCCAACCACTTCAGGAAAAAAAAAAAGCTTTCTTGAACGAAATTGGACTTGTGTTGCAGGATCTTCATTCAAACACACACACACACACATACAGGAAAGATTGAGGCTATTTTGGGCAACATTGAGTTATTTTTCACTATTGATACAAAAAGTGCACCTGAAATCTTACATCAAGGTGCATGCCAGACGTCTTGATTACATGAAATGTCCAGAGCAGCAATGTCAGCCTCCTTCAGCAGGTGAGGTCAGTTGTCAGGATCCAATCACTTAATCGTTGTAGGAAGAGGAGGAGAATAGTTTCCCATGGAGCGGTGACAGATAATCAGGTACCGAGGAGTTTGCCTCAAGATGAATGTTATCTCCTTCGTGTTCTGTCCTCTGTAAATCGTGCTTCTTATCTGACCTCACATTCTTCTCTACATCTGAAAACCAGGGACCCTTTGATTTGCATTTCCAGGAGCTGCGATATAAAGCGTAAAAAATCCGTTTACACTGCAGCTGTGTTCTGCTCTGCTAATGCATTGAGTTTTAAATCGACTCCTTCGAAACCACTTAACAAAACCGAATCACCTTTGAGTTTGTGTGACTTTCTTCTGCCTGTGTCTGCCTGATTCTTTTTACCTTATTGTTTTTTTTATTTGTTTGTTATTTGTTCCAACTTGTCGTGTGTGTGTGGGAACATGGAAGCATTGATTCCATTATACAAAATGTGGTTGAGTGTCAGCCCAGATTACATCGGACCAGTCTCATCATTTTGGCACCCACGCAACATGAGCTTCTGATGTAATTTAAATAGTCACAAGGCCTAAGGATGAAATTATATTTCTCTTCATCATTACCATCCTTTTTATAATCATAAGGCTTCCCAGGGCAAAGCTGGGGCCCTTTTGGCTCCCCTCAGAACATTTGAATAACTCTAGACAGAAGAAAATAGGTTCTGTTGACTGGAAAGAAGACATCAGAAATGTAATATGATATTAAACTTCATGGTAAACAACAACTAGTATATTGTTAGTAACAGTGTGTGTTGCATTGAAATGACATCTGGGATTCAATAATCAGGAGTTACACGTTTTTTAAAGGTTCCTTTACACCTTCCTGTTGTTCTGCCATCTACAGTCGGACTCGCCGGATGGAGAGTGCGTACATAATTTATCTGAGATATCCCCCCCCCCCCCCCCCCCCTTCCACTGCGGCAGCATAATGGATGCTGGCTGCCGTAAGACCCAAATAGCTGAGCAGAGCTGACTAGTATGATGCTGTGGAGAGCTACTACAGAGAAAACACATCACAAGCTCCGCCGATGGTTTGAAACAGGTGTCACTTCCTATTTCCTAGGTGGATGTGGTCAATCCCTCCTCCTCGTGAAGTGTTGGGGACGCTGTGTGTGGCTGGAGTGTGTTGCTGAGACACAATGAAGCTCTCCAAAACAGAAAAATCTTTTTCTCAATATGTCAGTCTAAAAAACATAATTTTTGTGAAGCATTTATATATATATTTATTTATTTATTTGTTTTTTTCTTATTGTTGTTTGGAAACACATTAGAAGTGGGGGGTGGAGGTGTGGAGGTGATAGCTGCTCAGAGTGAAAGATAACGTCCTGTTTCTTGTGTGAGCTTCACACCGCAGCGGGGAGGGGAAGCCTCTTTTATGGTACCCATGATATTCCGTTTGGAACATCGTGGCATGCATACAAAAATACACACGCACAAATACACTCACACACAAACCACCACAATAGGATCTACATGCATGTGCACATGCAGGTGCACACAATCGAATGTGCAGATATCCCAGATACTATTAGTAAAACTCTTACACGGAAAGCAGTGGCATTTGGTGTTTATTGCCATTTAGGGATAAATAAGGTGAGAAAAATACATCAGTATCAATTGCCCTTCTAAGGAATCAAAGCCATTTTAAGTACATTTGTCTTTGTTTGATTCGGGTCTGTCCCTTTTAGTGGAATGTGCTCTTTGCTCCGACCTCTAATAAGTGATGTCATCAGACATCACAGCTGCGGGTGGGAGGCCACTCTACTGGGAGAGCCCTTTCTCAGTAGGGGGAGGAAATAGGAGTGTCCTCTCCCTGGGCCCTGATTACCCAGCGCCCTTTGCTTTTCTACAAGTAACCAAATGCATGAACGATGTAGCTTCTCTCTGTCCCTCAAGCACACACGCACACACACACACACACACACACACACTAGTTATGTAAACCCACCACATGAGTTTCTTTGTTTTCTTCTCATATAAACATCTACTATTCTTACACACACACATATTCACGCATACATGCATATTTGTGACTGTGTATGCCCCCTGCTCACACACACACACACACACACACACACACACGTTTGTAAACATGCATCCAACCCAAATTGAACAAACCTGTGTGATTTAGCAGAAATCCTTTGTGCTTAAAAACAAAGGAAACCCCCTGCTGTCACCCACACAAACAAACAACACACACTCTGTGAACAGAAGAAAGATGCTCGCATACAAATTTCATTTTTGTCAAAAGAAGTGTCGGCAGAAATTGTGCTGCTCATTTGACTCAGCGGCTTCATGTGGTTTTCAGTCTGTTGCAGATGTGCTTGAGGATGTATGCTATGTGACCTCAGGGAAATTTTGCCACCCGTCCATGCGGTCCATCATTTTCTTAGACGACATCCAACTGCACTCAGACCCGGAGGGGACATCAACAACAAACAATGTATTGTACTGTGGATTTACCAAGGCATCTACAAGTCTGCGCTGGACAATCCTCCCATATCTATTTTCTGAGTGAATTTATGATTTTGTTGTGAGTGGCCCAGCATGCCAGGAGATTAAAACAGACAAGTGTAGCTCTCCCCCCCTTCCAATTGTTGTGACAAGGAGAGTAATTGCGCCGTGGCCAGTTTGACGTGCAGTTCAGTCAAGAAATGAGCATATAAATATTCCCAAGGTTTGATGGTCAACGCCGGTCCCACAGACAAGATGCTCATCAATGCTGAAGGAGCATCAACAAACATGACAGTCACTGGGCAAAGCTGAGGCACGCCACAAGAGGACTGTGCATTTAATCACTGGGCGCCACAAAGACTGAATGAACGGTGTCTGTTTTTAGGAATGTATGCTTACGTTTTAGAACTAGTAGTTCCATCTCTCAACTGCCAAGCAAAAGCATCCTGTGTCTAAATAAGGCATTTATCTTTTGTATGAATCAAAAGTTATTTGGATGAATGGAGCTACATTGTTTTTATTTAGCATTTCTCAGTTGCAAAACAAGCTGATAATTAGTGTGCTAAGATGTAACCCAAATTTGATATTTAAATGCATGCTTTTTCATCTCTTATTTTCTGAATATTTTTACTTTTTCATAGTGATGATCTGTATCAAAATACCATGTCATCACCATTCATTTCCCATACTCACTGCTCTCTGCTTTCCAATTTCCAATGTAAAAGTGTAAAATTTAAAAAATATGTGATTATTTTCTTTAATACGTTAATAGAATCCAAATTTCTGTGTGTTACTAATCAGGTAAATTTGTTGCTCATCCTCAGAAGAGTAACACACTACAATTCATACACATTCTAACAGACACAATTGATTAGTATGTAATCCTCATCATAGTGAGGTACAAAAGTCAGGGGGTCCAAATACATTGGACTTTCAAGCAGGACACTGCTGTTTGTGTCCTATGGGAAACCAGTAGTCAACGTTGAAGGATTTGAACAGGGACACATTTAAGTAACTCCACTTTTGTAGGTATTGCAACTCAAAAAATAGTATATATCATGGTAAATCTGACCGTATAGTGTTGCGGAGTAAGGGCTTCATGCACATGATGAGGCGTAATTGACAAGTGTTGCTGGGAATGGGAAACTCTTGAAAAATGAGGATTAAAGTTTGTTAAGATATCACATGTGTGTTATTTGTCATAAATCTTTGTTGATATAATTACGTTTGTGGGAAGCTTTACACGTGGGGAGCTACCGGGGGGCAGGAACGGGGGAACTTTACAAACTGCCGTGGGATGACCGAGGGCCAGAGGGCTCTAAAGCGCAGGATTATAACATCATTGGTACCCATTTACTGAGCATCACTGGCACTGGTGAGGAGAAGACCCCCTGACGAGCTATAAGAGATATTAAAAAGGACAATACTCAACCCCGCCAACAACATGTCCCCCCCCCGCTGCCATCTGCACACAGGTTTGAGGGCGTGTGAATAGCCTGCAGCTTCCCCTCGAGGACGGAGCTGTGCTGGAGTGCTGCCGTGTGCAGTTGCTGTGGCCGGCGATAAAGGTACTCTGAAGGTTACGAAGGTTTGTCGGGGACGCCTTTTTCCACTTCCCAGTAGCTGCCTGATGGCCCGCCGCTCCGCACTGGTCTCATAAGGCTTTTTTCACCGCTGACAACTTCCTCCCAACACATCGATGTTGGTGCGGAAGCTTAGCGCGCGGCCCTGGCGTTCCCTCTCAGCAATAATAGCGAGCCTGTTTGGTGGCAAAGCAGTGGGTACTATAAGTGGGCGGAGGAGTCGCCCTGAGCAGTTCTATTATAACCTGTTTAATAACTGCCTCGTGCAGTGTACCACCCCAACACTGGTCCAATTAAAACATCTGTTGCCTCCAGCCCTTTCTTTACATAACAAAGGAGAATTCAGGGAAAGGTACAGAGGTTAAGAGATGTGTGGGTGTGAACACTCTGTACTGAACTGAACTGAGTGATGACTGATTACTTTTGCTTTTCAGTCATTTGAAAAATAATGGCTTTTTCACATGGTAATATGTAATAAATAATTCATTAAGTGTGTCAAATAACTTGCACTGTAACCCTGCACTGATGACTGCAGCATTTCTAGGTAGAAATATCGCAAAACGAGCCAATATTGTTGAGGCATACCTTAAGCCCAAATCCACTAAGCACCCACAGTGCTGTTAATACTCTATAATTAAGGAAGGATTGGCTTAATTATGTGACTAGCATTGTTCAAAGACCATCCACTCACCAGATCAAAAAATCAGATTTTTTCACTCAGCTTAGATCCTTTTGATTAATCATAAAATATGAATAATTGTAGTTTTCGAATTAACCAACTTTTTAAGTTGATCACAAACAAGAATATCCTGTACTCCTCACAAAGGAACATATGAACGCTTCACACCGTTAGAAACGTCACGGCTACAATCTCCACTTATCCATTTAAAAATGCTCCAAACACAACTCAAGTTGTAAAATATGTTATGAAGATTAGTCCAGCGATTAGTCCACCGAGCATCACAAGCATGTGAATCATAAATGCCCTTTACCTGTGACGTTTTTAACAAAATTAGGAGTTTAATCAATTTTAAGCGAGATACGACCAGCTACCAACTGTTGTTAAATAAAAATGTTCAATATTTACCTGCTAAGTAATACCTGTTTGATACCGTTTTTTTTCCATTCAATCATACTGCGATGTTTGCTGAAACTGATTGACTGGCCCTACCACAACAAAAAAATCCACCAGGCGCCACTGAATGTGACAAAATAGAATTATTCACATTACACAAAGTATTTACAGAGTTATTACTCTATTTTAATGTATGGTATGCCACTTTTGGAGCAGAGGACAAAAACAGGGACCTTACAGAGCGGATGAGGTTGTCAAATAACCATGTTGATGCAAACTAGCAGCCACAACTATTGCAAGATCAGGGGCCGCCTGCACTTTCATATATTCAGTGTTGCTACTTAATGCACAAAAACAGATGGAAGAACAGATTCTTTGGTGGTTGGATGTCTGGGATTCAAATGGTGTTTCTTGACACTCGGTGCAGTGGGAGGCTTATTAATATTGCTAACTGTGAATACTGATTCTATTCATCAAAACAGGTCACACAGTCTTTAAACCGGTCGCTCCTCTTGTTGA
This sequence comes from Pungitius pungitius, assembly GCF_949316345.1. Classification (NCBI taxonomy): domain Eukaryota; kingdom Metazoa; phylum Chordata; class Actinopteri; order Perciformes; family Gasterosteidae; genus Pungitius; species Pungitius pungitius. Next base: position 18,201,940 of record NC_084903.1, read on the forward strand.
GAAATCAACAACATTGGTTGGTTTGGTTAATGTATGTGCGTCCATGTGTGTATATCCCATTGTGGCGCTTACGCTGTGAACCAAGAGGTCTGAGCCGTCTGAGGCAGAGACGAGAGGGTGGCTGATAGATAGATCCAATCAAAGATGGGATTCATAGGATTTTAAAGACAACATGGTAATCAAGCCTGTGAAGGAGCTGCAACCTTGATTAAACTGTAAATGTGTAAAGTAGGTGCATTGTACAAAAAGTACTACATTACACGTCGTTTAGCGGACGTTTTTTTTATCCAAAGCGACTTTCAATAAGTGCATTTCAACCATAAGGATACAAACCCAGAAGAACAAGAAACAAGAAAGTGCAATTTACTATGTTAATGAGGCATGGATTCAATACTATTCCTCCCAAATTAAATTGCTTGATTATAATTAGGCAAAAATAATAAATAAAAGCAATAAAGCAATAAATTGTCCCAAAGCTATGTCTAAAAAAATGGGCCCTTAATCTCTTAAAAACGCGTCATCACCTTGACTATTGTTCAAAACAGTGTTAACATGAAACCTTTAATGTCCTGCTAATCCAACAAACATTGAATGTCGTGTATTATGGTGAGATTTGCAGCATAGTTTAGATTTTGTATAAAGAGACCATTTCTGAATGTCGTTGACTTGCATGATTCCCCCCATGTCAGGCCAATTAAAATGATAAAATGAAGAAAGACCTTCAGCTCAAACGGCCTGTGGTGAAAATCAATCAAAGTATAAGTAACAGACAGTGTTGACTGGCTTATCTATTTATGATGCCAGTTAATATATTGTAGCTTTGCACACATTGTTTCCCCTGGACTTAAAGACAGCTGTGCATGGTTACACCAGAACACAACCCAACCCCTCACTATCTGAAATATGTATCAGCAATGGATTGTTGCAACATGTTGCAACAATCCATTAGCATGAGGGGATTGTAATGATGAACTTCATACTAGTGCTGTAGTGCAAAAAAGATATGAAAAATGCATCTGAGATTCATGCACGTGATAATTGATTGCCTGATCAATGTTGGGTATTGATCAAGGATTAAGTTAGGCAAGAACATTTTAAGTGCAAAGTAAAGGGCGACTCCATTATTTTTTATTTTCACAGCTTCACAGCTGTGTTCATTATTTGTTGAAGAGATTTGGGGATCTGACCCCTTTGACCATTCATGGGGAGTATGTCAAACAGGTCACTTCATACAGGTATCTGGGTATCCGCCTGGATAACCGCTTAAGCTGGAGTGACCATGTAGATTATGTATCTTCCCGTTTACAGCAGAGACTGTATTTTTTGCGCAGACTAAGGGTGTTTGGTGTCAGTCAGAACATTATGTTTTTATTTTATCAGGCAGTGATAGAAAGTGTCATCAGGTATGGGATGACAGCGTGGTTCGGCAATCTCTCCACACAGTCAAAATCAAAGTTGCAGCGCCTGGTACAGACTGCTATGAAGGTGATGGGGACTGAAAAGCTCTCCCTTCTGTCCATCTATGAGCACTATATATTGTTTCTCATCCCTGATTATATGATGTGATGCATTTACACTCTACTGCTTATGTAGGTGGCCATCTTGATCATTGTGTAGCTTAAATGTTTTTAAAATTAATGAATACAGTGTGTTTTGTTTTTTATGTTGTGTGTGCTTCACCATGCTTTTATTCTTGATTAAATCACTGCTCGGTTTTTATGTGTTATGCTGCTGACGTCACTAACATAAGTCTCGTGGTAACTTGGTAGCTTAGTGAAAGCGGGGTCGGACTGACCCTGTGATGTTTTCCAGGAATCAAAGAACAGTGGTTAGGACGTTAAGGGACCATTTTATTGACAATTTGAATCCAGCCTGTTATTGACCCTGTCTTACTCAACAGTAAGGGTATACTAAGTTGGAATGAAAATAGTAAAGGGCAGGATGAAATATCACCAGCAATGAATAGGTGGGGAAAAAAAGGATTTTTTTTATTTTTTCATGACGATGGGAATAACGCGGTGTAAGAACTACTTCATCATAGTGATGAATGGTCAGTAGGGCAGTGTCCTCAGAACTGTTTTCCACTGTTCCTTAGTTGCTAATAAACAGGAATCGTTATATCACGGTCATCTGTGGCTCACTAACAGACGTTTTAGTACTAGAATACTGGCTGTGAATGTGTTTGTGTGTGTGTTTAAAATGTCTGTGGACCAAGTCCAGAGGAAAGCCATCTGTCACGATCTCACCTCGACTGTCTGTCCTTTTCCAAAAACCTGTTGTTTACCCTCCCGCGGCCTACTCCTCTTTCTCTCTCAACAACCTCACTAACTACCGCCTGCCTCGAGGAACTAATGGAAATCACAAGCTTTACACATTGAAGGGACTAATGGGGCCTGAGGAGGACTGTAGGATGTAACTAGAAGGTGAAAAAGACAAGAAGATTTGTTCAATCACTTCTATTAAAGTAAGCATTTTAATTCCATCTGGGTATTGTTGTAAAATCTAAGAGAAGTGCTTTGCATTGATTATTCTTTTTATTTTGTGTGTATTAATTCAATTCTACCTTGAGTAATTGATAACACCTTTTAACCAATGCAATAATTTATATTTGATGACCAAATAAATCCATTAATTCTTGATGTATTACAGGGAGTTAAACATCCTGTAACACAGCAGAATATATTTGTACATTGTTATTATTAAATAAAGAGCTTAACTAAACATTGTAATAGCTGCTCAGAGCACTACATTTAAATACCTAAGAGTCGCTATAAACACACAGTACAGTGGTACTTGTTTCGTACAGCTAGATCCCTCCACTAACATCTATTCCTGTGCCTTTCATTTAAAACCTACAAAAAATGCTACAAACATTCAGAGACGCACAGACACACGATGCACACCTGACATTGTGTAGAGATGAAGAATGTGCTGCTTGATAGTCTAACCTCCCGGGTGGTTGCTGTCCGAATAAAGCTGTAAGTGTCTTTGCATATGTCTGTCATTGGGGAATATGCCTGCCCTTGCCACAACAGGCTAATTACATTTCAGCCTCGGTGATGAATGTATCTCCGTTCTGATTTACCCCCCCTCTCTCTCTTTCTCTCTCTCTCTCTCGATCGAATTCCCCATGAGAGCAATTATCATAGAATTCCACAGTATGGCAATACAGCATTTTCTGTGGATATTTACAGAATAATTCCTGCAGTCTTTATATTAAAGGCACAAACAAGCTGACGTAACGAAACCAAGGCGTGTTTATTGGCCGGTGTGGTGGGCAGAGGGGCAACGACTCAACAACATGAAGAATCAAGTGGAGTGACTAAGCTGCTAGATTGTCAACCTACATGTATACAATGTAATTAGTGGTGATGGCATGAAGACCAGAGGTTTACAACAGCCGGAGCAGATGACAGCACAGCTCGGTTCAAACAGGGCGGAAATTTTGTGTAAAAATGTTTTTTTTTTTTTGGTGTTGTACTAACTTATGAGAGTATGTCCTGTTATTTCGCTCTCAATCTATACGCTTTGTGCTGGACACGGGGCATTCATTGGTTTTTGGATCGCTTTCCCTGAACACAGTGGTCAGCTGTGACCAATAAGAAAGCTAATGGGAGCTGTGAGAGGGACCCAAAACAATATTTGCTAGATATTAAGAAAATGACCTGAAAATGCTAGAAAATTCCATAGAGCTTGGCAAGGCAAGGCGAGGCAATTTTATTTGTATAGCACATTTCAACAATGAGGCAATTCAAAGTGCTTCACATTAAACCATTAAAAACATAAAGCGAGGAGATTTAAAAAAAACAGTTCCCTCCCTATCTTATCACCCGGGGCACCGTTTTGTACTGAATTGTTCAAATGAATGCTATGTTACACTGTATGAAATGCATGATAACAATATCTATGTTGTTTAATTCTTTAATTTTGTTTTGCTGTTTCATAAAGGTTCTTTATTTCAATTCTGTTAAACTAATGGTGTAAATTGAGTACCATTCTTCTCTTATAGAATTTTCTGAGTTGATATTTATTAATCATAATGTATTGAATCTGCCAAAAGCAACAACACTTCAGCATCTTATGAGTGCGATAGCACATGTTGTAGCCAAGTACATCCTCACAGAGTTAATGAACTTGCTGTCGACAGTAAGTCTTGTTCATTTATGCCTGTTCGGTGTTTAGAAATAGGGGAAAGTGTGTGTTTATTTGACTTCGAAGTTGTTTTTTTCCTTTTTGGGTCCACGCTAAACTGCATATACACTCTAAATAAGAACAACAACCAAAACACCCTTGTAGATATAACCCAGAACCCAACATTTTAATTACTTTCAGGAAAAAAACTGAATCTGAATCGAGGCTAAAACCAACCTGATTGTCACAAAAATGTAAGCCCTTTGCTTTGGATTGAAATGGGGTGGTCTACTGCGCGAGTCATGTCTCTAGCTTTAGACCTGCTGATCTTCTTCACATCCTTTGGTTTAAGGCAGGACTTATTATTATTATTAAATAAATGTGATCATTCAACCACAAACATTCCTGCCATCTTGTCAGGCATCACAGCATCCGTCTGAAACGCAGTGGCGGACCAATCGGCGCCATGTGAGGAGCTGCTGGCGGCTACGGGCACGGCTTAGGTGTGCGTGAGACAACACAGAGAAGTGACGAAAAAAAATGGCAGCTCCTCAAAAGCTAATCGTAGATGCTGCTGCGGCGGTGATCAGTGATATCAGAGCTGGAGGGAAAGATGCTTTCGCTCCTCTCCCAGTGGCTGATGCCACATCAGGCACAGAAAAGGGGCTACGGGGGCCCCGGCTGATTTTGTGACACTTTTATCTCCCAGCATGCATTGTGCCCGTGTTATCTGGCGTCTGCAGCCTGCTGCAGGACTAAACAGTGAAGACGGAGTGCTCCGCTGACGCAGCTATGGCGCTAACGCTGTATTGTAACGAGTCTTTACAGCGATCAGAGTAAATTTCAGTGATAATCATCTGTGTGCCCTCTCATTGTTGAATCCAGACCTGAAGAACTCGTTGTGTGTGAGTGAGAGAGAGAGAGAGAGAGAGAGGGGAAAGTCAGAGTTGATACCGATATGTGATTATTTATCAAGTACTTATTTAGTTCGTTTTTTTAAAATAAGAAATCAGGTACAAGAGCATCACAATGAAGTGCAAATTGTGTCTAGCCAATAAAGTAAAGCATATGGCGGCGGTAGTAATTGCTGTAGTTAGAAGGCTTAAAAATAACTATTTTTAAACAAGTTGAAGAGCATACTGAGCTTTGGGTTGATTTACGTTCCTATTTAGTTGTGGACAGCAGCCTATTATCTTATCTTAGCATGAAGGGGAAACAGCTTTAGAAGAATCACCTCTAAAACGTAGTGATTATTAACATATTATATATTGTTATGGTTATTTTAAATGTAACATAATTGAAATATAGCAATGTTTATCTGGGCACCCACTTGGAGATATGGGCTGGACTATGGTGGTCCACGATGCCAGAGAGAGTCACCATTGTGCATCAGAGTCCGAAAAATCACCTCCAACTGCTGACGGACGGCCAATCACAGTTAGGGTGTAACATGAGTGGCATTTGGAGCATTCTGTTCAGTTGCTGTTGGGCAGCGTGAACAGCAGAAAATAATTATTTGGATTCTAGCTACCAAAGATTTCATTTAAAAAAGTGAAAGGATTTGGAGCAGGGATGGTCGTCTGGGGCATGACGTGTCGTTTTTTCAGGAATAAACTCTCATCCCGATTATTTATTTAGGAAAGGTCAAATGGCGATACAATTACTTTCCCACCAAGGGGTACAGGTCAGAATGGGCTGCAAAAAAGTTTCAAAAATAAATTGGAAAAACTAAAAAACCCAGGAATCAGAGTTAATGATATTGTCCTTTTGAATTATTTAGTGTTATGCCCGACTAACTTTCTCCAAAATTCCTCGACTACCTGCAGCAAAAATGTACCAAATGATCTTTCTGATTTGAATGGGGGATTACAAATTATTTACAGTTACAGCTAATGGGGAGTCTTATTATGCTCCCCGAAGGCTTACACAGGTGATATTTGTCTACAAATCTTACATTTGTTTCAATTAGTTGTATTGGGGTATTGCGAATAATATGCAATACTTTATTCCAATGCTGCATTCATGTTAGGACACATCCCCACCGGCCCTGAAGTGATAATTACAAAATATCCTCAAAGGACATTTTTTTCCAGAATTTTTTTTTTTTCATCTGGCGTTACTGCGCAATTAAGGAATGCAAGTAAAGTAGCCCATCCCCGATGGCATTGCATTAATAAACCATACCTACAAAATATCAAAATGTTTGCTCCAGTTAGCTGTGGTTCAGTTTAAACTCATAAATGGAACAAGTGTAGCAAACAAGTGAGTGTGTCATTCCTTTTGACGCATAGAGACAGACAACCTTTAACACGTACAGTTTACAGTCTCAAAGAAGCTTACCTACATGTGTTTGGACCTTTGGGAGAAAACCCACACTAAGACATTCCCTAAACCACTACACCACTTTACACCCAGAATGAAAGAAATTCATCAATGGACAAAAAGAGGCTGAAAAGCCTTTGAAGGTCGACATTAGGAATAAAAGCTCAAAGTGGTACCGCTCCTGAATTGTTGCATGTTGTATCGAAATATACAGATTGTATTGTAATTGTGACATTAAATGGCCACCTAAAGCGGAGAACTAGCTAAACATTTGTTTGCTGGCTCAACTCTGAATTGCAGATTTACTGTATTTTTCCAATTTCTTATCAATTAAGAAATTCCAGCAACTTATGCACGCCATGACTGATGCCAAAGCATCTTCTCCTCTCTTTCGGCAAACCCCCTGTAACAATACGAAACCATTCCTGGTTCACCAGGTGCTAATATGCTGAAAATAATAATCCACTATTGAGCTGAAGGCAGTGTGAATTGATGCCAGCTGCGTCAACAGCCGTGTAATCTGAAAACGCTCTTTTAATGTGGCCTCTCTTCTCAACATGAATTTAAAGATATTTTCCTTCGAGCCAATGGTCATGTGCTAAATTCAATACTACATCAACCCCCAGCTATCCCTATATGCTTTGGTGGAAGGATTTTAACCACTAAAGGGCCATATAAAGGCCATCTGCCGACTCATTAGTGCCAGCTTTCCTGGGTTTCGGCCTCAAGAGAATAAAAGGTCTTGACGTTTTGATTCTTCTGGGTTAAGATGAAATCTCCAAGCCTTGTTTGACATGACGGCTCTTGAGCTTACACATCTCGAATCTGCAAAAGCATCTTCCTCCGCAAACCAAAGGAAATGCACACGCACATCTTAGCTTACACTACAGATGGTTATCCAGAGGCATCTTTCTCTATAGAGAGCAATGGTGATAGCTAACACATTAGGCGCTAACACTTTTTAGGATTGATCATTAAAGCATATTGGCTTTTCATATAATAGATTAATGAGGCCACAGCAAAGAGTGCACCAAATAACCTAAGAGAGAAAAGGATGCTATTTGTTGCACGAGCTTGGACAGGCAAGGGTTGGAGAGAGGGAAGAAGGGGGGGGGGGGGGGGGGGGGAGGGAGTCCTCAGGAGTCTTGGCTATAGCTGTCCCTTGGCAGCTCAAGGCACACAGAAACGAGGCTGAAATTACCAATGGAGAACAGGGGTTAACCCAGCAATGTAGTATTCAACATTGTTGTTGAAATACTCAATCAATTTACTCAGACAAAACCCCGTCCTTAATCTGCACTAGATTTAAATCATGTTGCACTTGAGCTGCATCACGTCGAAGGTTTACACAAATCAGCCTCATCTGCGGCCCAACGCCAGTGCACTGCAGTGATTGGAGGAGATCATTTGGGTCAGAGTGGCTCCGAACCAGCTGAGGTTCGTGTTTTCATTTGCTTTCATCACCAGCGGGGGGCGAGCCGCTGCCGTGCCCAACATCCACTCCACCCTCCTCCAAACCCCCACGCGCATGCGCACACAGCTACACACATCTCCCTCTCTCTCCCTCTCTCCCTCTCTCTCTCAGTGATTCGCTAGGAGGCCAGACAATTAGTGGCGGTTGGAGGAGCGCGTGACACACATATCAGCATAGAGAGGGCTGCACGAATGGTAGGCATACTCATGCACGTGGGAAGGGGAGAGGGGAGAGGGGAGAGGGGAGAGGGGGGGGGGGGGGGGGGTGCAGCTGTGCCACAGAGACGAGGGGAGATGGGATGGATATTTGAGTGCTTAATCAACACCAAGGCAAGGGGAGGCTGTGAAATGATGTGGACCATCATGTGATACTCAACCTGCAATATTTCCACGTCACTGTGTCCGTCCTACTTTGTCCCCGTCAACAAGAAGCAATTAGCAATGTGTTACATAAGGACACATTTCGGAAATTGCCTCCTGTCGTTGTGTCTTGCGTGAGAGTATATTTTATATATTTTTTTTATACCTGTGGAATTTAGCCACGTGCATTCTTCGACGCTGACGGTGTTTCAATACAACCGAGCAACGGGGATGCGCAATCATGTATGACGACATTCCCAGTGAGAGACGTAATTAGATGATGATGTGTGTGTGTGTGCGTGTTGGTCGTGTTGTAGCTCACTGGCCTTCGGTGCAGACTTAAGGCCGGCTCGGACCATAAACCTGTGCACACTGCCGTGCGTGCACAACACATGCGCGAGATTAACGTTTCTCTCCCATGCGCGTGTGTGTGTGGTGTTTAAGGATTATTGGCCCATTGCGTCACACTAATGTTTCCATCGGACTGGTTTTCGCAGCGGTGTGAACGCGTTTCAGCCAAAATAAATGCACACACCAACGGACACACTTAAGCGGGGGGGGGGGGGGGGGGGGGAGAGAAAGAGAGAGAGAGATTTGCACAAGGGGAGGGACACTCATTCTCCAGCCGGGCAGCACAGCCTCACTTTGGGGAGCCGGGAGCAGCGCTGTGTGCCTCTCCATCAGCGCCACAGCCACCCGTCACCCCGTTTCGGACTAGACACCCCTCGCTGTGTCAAGGTCCACGAGGCGCGAGGGTGTGTTGCCTCGCGTGTTTGTCTGTGCTCGTCAGCAGCTTGCGGCACTAGAGAGTAGCGTCGTCGGTACCCCGTAGCGCGCGTACAGCGGGGGGAGCACCGCGGCGGAGCGAGAGCAGGGGTTGGGGGGTTGGGGGGGGGCTACGGGAGGAGGAGGCATGGAGGAGGCGTGCTCGTCTGCGCGGAGGCAGGGCTCTGGGATGGGGTGTCTGACGGACGCGCAGAGACGCTGTGAGCTCCGGTATTAGCAGGCGGCTGCGCACCGAGCCACTCTCTGTCTGTGTCTCTCTCTCTCTCTCTCTCTACCTCTCCCTCCCCTTCCGACCATTCGCTGGGAATCGAACCCCACACGGCTCGCCGCCGCCGGCGTCCTGCACGGGGATTCGACCTAACCAGGTACGTGGAGCAACAGAGCCCGTTCGGGCGCTGTGGGTGCGTGTTTTGCATGCTGCCGCCGGTGGTCGTGGCCGTGGGGATCTTAACTGTGACTTCAACCTATATATCGTCTTGTTGCTTCCCTCCCACTGTGTCCCTGTCAATGGAATAATGAAACGGTGTTTGAGGGTGATGCGATCAGATGGCATCATCTGTCGATTTAGCTGGGTTCAAAAATACTGAAGAATGAGGTGTTCAATCGTTTTGTAGTTCATCCTCAGATGTCCCATTGCTCCCATTCTCATCTTATCCCATGTCATGCTTCACGCACAACATGAATGTATGTGAGCAATGCTGCTGTCCAACACTGAGCGAATGCGATGAGACTGGTTCTCGTCATGCCAGCCAAAGAAAAGGTAATATTTTGATTTATGAGGTGAGACATCTGCTGTGATGTTGGCTGGTTTCCTAGGGCTGCAGGCAGTTATTTTACTATTGGGAAATACACAGGTTAGGAGAAGAGATGCAGAGTGTAGGCTGAGGATGGGCGTGAGGACAATACGATCTGCACACACCCTCTCATGCTCATCCCCCACTGGTAAGCCTCGCTCTTCTCTCAAAGCAGCAAATGCATGCTTACAAGCAATGCACGGAGACATGCATGTGCATGCAAGGCTGCACAGCAGGCCTGCACACATTACACATGTACGCCAATGCACACTGGGCGATAATCCATTCTCATGTGTTCTGGAGACATGACGTAACACATGAGCATCTCTCATTTGCATCTTTTTGTGATGGTTTGCGATGAGACAATCCCGAGTTCAAGAGAATGAACATCACGTCACAACATTGCTCACAACATGATAACCTTAAATTGGTATAGTTGGGCTTTCATCAGGAAAGAAGATAATTTTACTATTGCGAGAAATAGGTTAGTCTGCCTCCAACTGACACTCATTTTCATTATAAGAGAGTAGAGTAGACTGCACAACTGTGAGGAATTGAGTGCTTTAGAGTGCCCCGCTAATCAAATGGATTTGGAAAAAGTGGGTGAAACAGGTCCTTGGACATTAAAGTAGGGCCTGGGGGAGCAATGCCTCAGAGTATAACGGGTGGGTGTGGCTGAGGGGCGGCGTTTTTCTCTGGAGGCATCTTTAGTCTGACTAACAAATGGGAGATGCTCTCCCTCAGGACCACAGGAGTTCCCAAATTAATTTTGTTACAGTATCTACAGAAGCAAGTTTATTAAATATAATTATTTTACATCGACTGTTGGAAGTGCAGTGCTTTGCTTAAAGGGACATACAGCCTTTGATTAGCAAATGATGAAACTAGCCTTTTATGAAGAAACTGTAGAAAAACTAAAAACACAAATATATTAACATGAAATTCACAGGCCTGTAAAACATATAACATGCTTGAACACTATATGATGTCAAATAAATCAATTGTTACCTATTTATAGACTTTGCTCCAAAGAGGGATATACATGGTGGCCATTAGTGGGCAGGGTGTGTGTATGTGAGAACACACTACTGAATTCAATGTTTGGGGATTATCCTTTGATACAACAAACGAGTGACTGTCCACTTAATTTGACTAAGGTGCAGTAACATGGGCTCTTATCTTACTGAATCTGCTTTTATTACAACATGAAGTGAGGATGAACAATAATGGCATACTAGATTAGCCTAAATGCAATTTCATTCTCCCATGTGCTTGTCTTGTCATGGTTTAAAATAATGGTACTATTACATTTTTATCCCATTCCAGTCTTTGCAGGTTCCATGGTCATCTGATAACGCACACAAGTAGGATAAGGTGATCAGTTATCTGTCATCCTGTCATCCTAAAACAAGCATTATTGCACCCTAATTGGATGATGCTGACCGTACCTTTTGGGTATCATCTCTTTCTATGGAAAATGGTGAATGACCCCACAAACACATTAACATAATTGCTCGAAATTAACAATAATTCTTTATTAGGTGTGTTGCGTGTGAAAAATTTTAACACAAATGTTCCCTGAGTCATTCAACAAGAAGCATCTTCAAAAACGTTTTCATTTTCAACCTTCTTCCCCTGAAGCAAAATCCATTTTTTGTGATAATGAAATGAACCGTTAAAAATAAACAGAGTGCAAAGTAAAAATGATTGACCATAAACTCTACAGAACTTCCCACTTGTGTTTTCACATAAGCAGTTTTCCAAACTACTTTGCTTTTTAGCCCTGTCGCCTCGCAGCAAGAAGGTCCTGGGTTCAAAGCCGCCCAGAGCCTTTCTGGGTGGAGTCTGCATGATCTCTTCCTGTGCCTGCATTGGTTCTGTCCGGCTTCCTCCCAGAATCCCAAGACATGCAGTGCAGGGGTTTTTCACAATTTAACAACCTAAAGTTACACAAATGTCAATTTTGCCACCATAACAGTTTCATCATCACTAACAAGACAGTCATGGAGATGTCAAACAAGTGCAGCCTGTACACGCCCACACATTGTTAGAAGAGGTCAAGTCAGTCAAACTAGAAACCCCTGTGTTGATGTGTACACGTTTTACATTTTCAACGTAATTGCAAGTGTCATCATTAGTGTAGGAAATTCTTACCATACCATTGACAAAACAGTTAATTCAACAAGGAAATAGCAGATTTACCTACAGTCTATCAAGTTATCTTAGTGGAGGAAGTGAATATGTCATCACACTCCTACTCTAATTGTAACTCTACTCTAACTACAGGGGCCCTTCAGCAATGCACTTTACCCGTAGACTGATTAACACAATTTGACTGTGTTTGTGTTTTTCTGCCTCACAGTTTTTTGCATGAGGGTAGAGACCCGAATGAGAGCTAGAAATGTCAGTGGAAAATGTTGAGGTAATGTCAGGTCATATTAAAACGTCATCTCATGTGAATTATTTATGAGAGAGACAGTTTTGGGTTGTGACCCATCAGTTGCAAAAGTCTGCTCTTGGCTTTACACTACTCAGGATTATGAGTCATGAACTTTCTCATTTCATCGTTGCCATTCGATTTATGTAATGAACAAGTGATCCTTTTCCTATTCATACAACTCGAGACCATACTAACCTGTGAACATACCGGGACTGCTTGGGGAGATCATTTTCTCTGAGTCAATAATTTACAATTTTGTGAAAGCTTACTGTAGGTCAAAGTATCCTAATGGCATCAGTTAGTGAACTCATCCATTAGGTTTGACCTGTCAGAATGACATACAGTCAAGCCCCTTGATTGCTTTCATCATTAATGAATATGAAGGAAAGTCATAGATGCTGACAACTCTGCATTAAGTTCTATTTGCTAGTGCCTGGTCCTTGCTTGGAGTCCAGCATTAAATGGTAACTGTGATTCTGTTTCACACACTCATTTGAAGTGCTCATGTCTCTGTGGTCATGAGACTGTAGACGCATCAAGGTCTGTACCTCTGAACTAATGTGGAGCAGCTGTCAGACTCTCGACACAACAAATCCCTTTTTTGACTCAGTTGGCCAGTTTCACTCTATATGAAGCACACACCTTTCAGAGCAACTGCAAGCTATTGAAAGCTTGATGCTGTGCAGCATGATCACTTCTTATTGAGACTCAGATGGCCTGGTATTTCTTACATAGTCTGCTGCACATTTCCATTTTTACACCTGAAAAGGTTCAGGTGAACTATTCCAATTGAACTAATTGGTTGTATTGAATTATAAAACGCAAATAGGTCACCTTCATTTCAGTTAGCTAAAATGTCATTGTTAAATAAAACAAAAACAAAAAAAGCTAAAAGATTTTGTACCTGATGTGATTAAAGACTTTTGTACCTTCTTGTTTCATCAGGCTAAATATTCATTTATGATGAACACATTCCGACAAGAGTATCGTAGCACCACCGAAGCAATTAGAATTATTGACTCTCCTGCTGTAGCAGTTTGATTCATCCATGTAGCCTTTTGTCTATTGACCTTGACTGACACTTGCAGTGTATACATTCATGAATTTGCACAGAGTCATGTACACATGCAATTGATTAACCCACCAAGCCACCAACCCCTATGCAAGCTCATATACCCAATGTCCTCCTTCGCTCTCTTTCCTTTTTTCTATGTCTACCTCTGGAATACAGTGTAGGTGATGTAGAAGTATAGGAGGGACGGGGGGGCTTGGATGTATTGTAAGATTTGCCATCGAGACATGCAGCCAACACACATTCTTTAAAAGTTAAAAAAGAGTTTGAATGTTGAAATGAATAATTTCATTTTTTCCTGCATCTTAATCAGGGTTTTCCTTGAATAATAGGTTTGGGAATTGCTTAATGAGAACATTTTTACATGATGCATGGGAAGATGAATCCGTACGCTGTTCTTGTAATTGCAAAGTAGGAAGGGTTCTTCCTGCTTGTGTTTGAGTGGGAACTTGGAATCTGCAGCTACATTGTAAATATCTGTTGTTATTTTTATCTTTCAGAGGGATGTTCCATTTCGGGAGGAAGTCAACTGGATTTAAAAGTATTTGTGACTCTATACTTGGACAATTTTAGTGAGTCAGAGCCGGGATCCGACAACCCCTTTCACTAGATGATGAAAACTGTTCAAAGGATTGCCATCCATGGTTTCTGCCCTAATAAATACTATATCATACTACATTAAAAAGATTTGTAAAGGAATGTTTACAAAGAAATTGGCAAACCCAATTAAAAAGAAAGAGAGAAGCGAAAATAAAGAGCCCAAATTGACCTATGATTTGCAAGGACACCATCCAGCTCTCTCTACCACGCTGAAAACTACAGTAAAAAAGATTTCCAAATGCTCTTCGGCACGTAACCTTTCGTTGGAAGACGACGACGGAAAGTACGACTGCTCATCCCTGTCACCCACTTTCAGTTATCGTGTAGCTATCGCAAACGGACTCCCCAAAAACTCGCTTTTTTTGAATAATAATGAAAGTATCTTTCCCGGAGTTCTTTCAATTGATGCTAGTTACTCTGACTCTTTGAGTGAGCCAAAACTTGTCAGGAGATACGACGAGCATAAATCACACACTATGCCAGTAAGACGAAACAGGAAGAGCCTCATCAGTTTGGCTCCCTCTGATGGCAGCTCTGAGGGCGAGCGGGTGGAACGCTCGAGTCTTCACACACTTAGGCTGGGTGCCCTACGGAAGTTAAGAAAATGGAAAAAGAGTCAGGAATGTGTCTCCTCGGACTCTGAGGTGAGCAATTGGAGGAAAACCTTGGGAATCCGGAGCAAATCCTTGGACCGCGCTGGACGCCAGCAAAAGAGCTCAACCTTGGAGCCCGGCTCCTCTTCCACAGGCTGCATCAGTCAGACACAAGATGTCATGGAGATGATCTTTAAGGAGCTCCAGGGGATCAGCCAAATAGAAACAGAACTGTCTGAGCTCCGTGGCCATGTAAATGCCCTGAAAAGCTCCATTGATGAGATCTCCAGCAGCGTGGAAGTAGTTCAGAGTGAGATTGAGCAGCTTCGCACAGGATTTGTCCAGTCTAGAAGGGAAACCCGAGATATTCATGACTACATCAAACAAATTAGCCACCAGGCCAATAATTCAACCTTGAGGTTCATTAATGTTCCTGAAGAAAGGTCAGAAAAAACAGAGTGTCTAATTTATAAAATACTAAAAGAGAAAATGGGTTTCATTGATGCCCATAAAACCATTAAGATTGAGCTTGCTCACAGGTTAGGGCAACAACGAGAATGTTCTAATTCAAAACCCCGGCCTATCATTGTTATTTTTGCAACAACTCAAGAGCGGGATATAGTATTAAAAAAGTGCTATAAACTCAAAGGAACAGGCATTACAGTCTCTACTGATAGCTTAACTCCTGATGGAAAGGAGAGAAAAGACAAAACAATGTCCTCCTCACAAACTTATGAAAGCATGGATATAAAGGTCTCAGGAAAGGATAAGGTGGTGGAGAGTGATGACTGGGACTCAATGGACAGTGATAAAGAATTAGATGAATTAAGCCGAAATAAATATGCAATGGTTATTTCAAAGCCCTCTCACAGGAGCAAATCAGAGAAGAGGCGATCCCATGACCATAGCCGGTCAGGAGAGGAAGCAGGCTACTCAGGCGCTGTTCACTATGCCGACGACTCTTACTATGACCCAGACAAGCAGACAAAGGCTTACTATTCTGATTTGACCACTGGTTGGCTTTCTCAGAGTGACTATTCCACCCCTAAACTCAGCCGCTCTGAATCTGACTGCTCAAAACTTTGTCAGTCATACTCTGAAGACTTTTCAGAGAGTCAGTATTTCACACGGGCTAATGGCTGCCCGCTGCTGTCCTCCTCAGATCAGGAACTGTGGCAGAGAAAACAAGAAGACATGGCTTCCTCCTGGTACGCTAGCGACAGTCACCAACTTAGCCGTGAGAATCGAACATATGAACACAACGAGGTTGAGACTACGGAAACTGTTGACAGTGGGGTGAGCAATGGATTGGTCGGCATATCTGGGGACAGAAGCCACTACAGTGGCTCCCAGCTGTCCCTGCAAGGCGACTTATCACCCTGGAAAGACTGGCACCATCTAGAACAGGGTGCTGATTCTGGCTTGGAAGCTTCCATAGAGGTTAGCAGTCCCTTTGACCCATCAACCATCCCTGGTTTTCCAGAAAACATCACCAAATGTCAGGAGGTCGATCTGCAATTTGAGGGAGATGAAGAATTCATGATGCTTGACAGAGAATCTTTATTACCACCTATTACCACCCACATCATTGCCCCTGTCACAGAACGTGAGCATGTCATCAAGACATCTGCTAGGCAGTCTAAGGAGGGAAATACGCAACTCACAAAAGAAAGCACAAAAACATCATCTAAAGATGTACCTAAAACTGCACAAAAACAGACAAAACTGGCACCTAAGGAACAAGCAACAAGTGTCAAAATATTTCCTAAAGAAAGCTTAAAGGTATCTTCGTCTAAAGTTACCTCTAAAGCGGCTCCTAAAGAGTCACCTAAGGAGGTTCCCAAATCTGCAGCTAAAGAGTCCTTTCAATCCCTCCCCAGCCCTAAAGCTACACTTAAAGATGCAACAAAGCCCAGTGTTAAAGAAATTTCTAAAGTCACTTCAAAGGTAGCTTCTAGTGAGGCTTCCAGAGTGACACCTAAAGTGCTCCCAAAAGACAGCCCTACCATGACTCCTAAACAAAGTCCCAAACAGTCACCTAAAGAGAGCCCTAAAATAACTCCTATTGAGAGTCCCTTTTTAACCCCTAAACAGTCCCCTAAAGAATCTCTTAAAGGCATCGCTAAAGACTCCCCACAAAATGCATCTATAGGAGGTCTGAAAGTTGCTGCCAAAGAGGTTACCAAAGAAGCTGCAACACCTCCCCCAAAAGAGGTATCAAAAGAGGTGCCTAAGGAAGCATCTAGGGAGACTAGTAAGGTACCCACTAAAGACGTTGCTAAGATTCCACCTAAAGAAGTTTCTAAGATTCCACCTAAAGAAGTCTCGAAGGAAGCCACTAAAGAGAGCCCTAAGTCGTCCCCCAAAGAGACCCCTAAAACCTCGCCAATGGAAACCCCCAAAGCAGGACCTAGAGTGGTCTCTAAAGATGCCCTTAAGGAAACCCCCAAAGTCATTCAGAAAGACAAATTCCCCGAACTGGATATCAATCATAGCTTCCACCAGAACCAGAGTAAGTCTACGACCATGTACCGCAGTCAGAGTGAGATCCGAACCGATAAGGTGGAAGAGGTGCCCAAGTCATGGAGCAGTAGGCTCAGCATAGATCTCAGTGAGAAGTCCTTTGGTTTTGGCTTCGGCTCTACGCTGCAAAGGGCAAAGTCAGCTTTGGAGGTTGTTTGGAAGTCTGGCACTCAAACTCCTACTGCTGCTCCTCCCGAGGAGACTACCAATTCATCATTTATGGGACGTTTCCGCACCCTGTCCACCTCTGGTGTAAATACCTCTAGTGGTACAATAGACTCCGACGCCAACACAGAGCCCATTTTCAACAAGGCAGAGGAAGATAAAGCAAGAGCAGAGGCGGAAGCCGGGGAAGAACAAGTGGACAACGAGACCCACTATGTTGAAGTAATGGAGCAGGTGTTGGCTAACTTGGAGAACCGATCTAATACTAATGAGACAGAGGAGACAGATGAGACTGCTCAGGAGTGTGAGACTTCTCAGGACTACGATGTGTCGGATGACATTGAGGGCTCTCAGGACAATGATGCCTTTCAGGATTTTGAGGAACCTCAAGATTTTGAAGCACCAGGAGACCATGAGACAAGTAAAGAGGCATGTGTACTGGAGTATGATTGCAGCTTGGATGAAGAGTACAGTGAAGAATTTGAAAACCAACTCACAGAGGACACTGCTGAATATGACGCCATGGTGGAGTACGTCGACGTAGAAGAACCGGATGACAACGACGTGACAGAGGAGATGGAAGAGGCTGATGAGGAGTTAGAGGACATAGAGGAGATTATAGAGGAGGACACTGAGGGATCTGAAAAAGTCAAGCAAGGGCAGGAGGATGAAAACAAAAACGTTCCAGAGGAGAAACCTACGGAGCCCCCACCCAAGAAACATGTGAGACCCACATTCAAGGAGGCAGCATTGAGGGCCTACAGGAAACAGATGGCTGAACTGGAACAGCAGATCCTGGCAGGAGGTATGACTCTTTACTACTATGTTTTGTTTGCCAGTGCCACTTTAATTTTCTACAGTTTGAGAAGGCTTTGCGATGGTGATACACAGTAGAACCATAACGGTAACTTAAAGCTGCTTGAGCATAAAGAACTTGATAGAAAGACCACAAATTGTTAATACTTATGATTACTTACAAAGTGACCGACATCTCAGCTTTGACTGTTTTGAAAACTCATAGTTTTGTTAGTGGCTTGTTTGGACATTCAAGTCTGTCTGAGAAGTTTGTCAGAAGAGACAAACAACTAACAAATATGGACAACTTGGATCTGTAAGTTGGTTGTTTCACTGACAAGATGCACAAATTAACTCTCAGATATTCAAACATATTTTACACCATCTTGTTTTTCTCTGAGTTTCATTCATTTTGAGTTCAACAAATTAATGAGGGGATTTTCTCTGGGTGGCAGTATTACAGGTGGCATTATCCTTGTATTTGTGTTTCCATGGCACTACTCTGCATTCTCTCATAGTGGATTGTGGCAAATACATTTTTTTTAAATTCATTATCCACTACAGATTTTATATTGTACAGTAGGGTGGCCTTCAAACCTGCAATTCTTCAAAACAAATGAAAAGATAACTACAATTTTGCTATTGGGTGTCATTACGTTCGCACTGCCAGACATTTAAAGCAATTGGAACGTGTTTCAGTCAATTTACTTTCCACGGGGATCGTTCGGTTTTTCCTTGATGTTTGCACTGCGGTGTGTTAAAATATTGTTCATTCCCTACATTCAGTAGAATATTGTGTGCGATGCTCTTACAAGTCTTTGTGCCATTCCCTTGGCTTTCTGCACTAGCTTTTGAATAGAAATGCAGTGAAGCTGACGGCTTGTGTAAAAAAAATGCAATTTGAAATCAACGTGGGTATATAAATGGTTAGGATTTTAACATTGAAGGAAATGGACCAGGGAATTACCACTCTTGCTTAAAAGGAAAAGGCTCTTGACCTACATGTGTAGCTGCAGCTCATGCTGAGGTAGGTACTGTTGCTCAGAGAATACAGGTTACCTGAAGAACTGTGAAGTGTGACGGATCTTTGCATAAACCCTTTTATAGAGGCCACATTCACCAAACATACTGCACAGATTGTTGTTTACTAAAAATCTTCTGTTAGCAGTGATTCTGTGTCTAACAACGTTTTAAGACCGACAATCTGGATCTTATAAGAGGGAAAGTATACCTACAGTATGAATAGTCATCAAAAGTAATATTCTTATATACACACCTCTACTCTCATTATTCAGTCTTATCAAATGTGCGTTAACCCTTCCACGTAAAAACGGTTGGAACAAAGCTCCTAAAGGATGCATCCATTATCTCAATTATGTCTCAATTGATAATAGATATTTTAGGCTAATACTAGTTTTCATGTTTGCTTGATAAGAATATCTAGTACCACATACAGTATGTGTTTATATATATATATATATATTTCTTTTAAATCTCACTGACCTACACAATCAATCATGACAATTAAAGGACTTTGCTCACGACATATCGTACTCAGTGGAACGTTTACAGTTGAAGAACAAACATTCATGTTATGGCAACATCAAATCTAAATCACCTCAATCGTGCTGTTTATTGATTGATTGTCATTTTTTATTCTTATATATTGATGAGGAGAGCTAAGAGTTTATCCGACAGTCTGCCTCACAGAGTGATTGACTCATTATGTGTAGTGATTTCTCATCGTTGACTCGCGCATGTGCGAACTGAGGCATGCTGCAGACTGCGGGCATATGACTCCGGATTTTAATGTGTGACCAATTTTCATGGCTGTCCGATGGCTATTGCCTCTTTTCTTATTTTTCTTTTAGTTATTTGTCTTCAGTATTCTGCTGGTCACTTGTATTGCTCTTTAGTGTTTTCCTGTTCTATGAACATTAACAAATGAGTCTGTCATATTTTTAGTTTACTCAACAAATCAAACCCTATAAAGACAGAATGAGACATCACTATAAAGCAAAGAAAGACACGTTTTTGTTAATCTGGTGTGTAGTGCAATCTTTAAATGAATAGATATGGATAACAAAGTCAGCCTGCTTGCTGACTTTCTTTATCAGAACAACAACAGTAATTCAATGCATTTTCCTTCTGGAATATTGCACAAAGCATAAATAAATGATGTCTAGATTTGATCAGTGTGATGGACAATAAAGATGATTAAAATAAACCCTCAGGATAAATGTTACCATTTGTATGGCCGTGGAGACGTATTCCTGATTTGCTCGTCCATTTCATTATTTTGTTAAGTTTAAGTCTACAATCCTGCAAACAACTCACACTAGAGTTAGAATCCCTTGAGGTTCTTTATATTATGTCAATAAATGATTTACGCTCTAAATAAAAGTTTGTTTAAACAAGTGTCAAAGTGTAGTTACGTTAAACCTATAATTTAGCCAATGGGGCTTGACACAGAAGCGACGTCAGCAATCCTCAGACTGTAGACATGCACACTATATATTCCCCCCACCCACCCCCCCGATTAGCTCCATGCCTTCGCCTCGTGCGGCTGCTGATGTGTGCACTGCTCGTGCTCTGAAGCACGCTGGCCGGTCTGTGTGGGAACTGTTCGGGGAGTCTCAGGCGTGCTGCCATTTTTGCCAGGCCCGTCTTTAACCGGCTACAGCAGTGTCTTTATTCAGATGCTAATTCACACTCCCATGGGCATTCTGTAACCAGGTCAGCCTTGCTTGGAATATTTATAGAGGTCTGCTGCGAGTGAAGTTTGCTGCTCGCTCCTGGGGGAGTAAAGAAGGTGAACCCTCTTTATGCTTAGTTCACCATTTCCAGAGAAAGTGTTGGTTTGAAAAATGTGTCTTGTCGGTTATTGTTGTAGGTGATGAAATAAAATTCAAAGTCCTAACTGGTTAAGTATTACTTTTCTTTTTACTTTTCAGATCTCAGTTCCCCAAACAAACCAGTGCATCTTTGATAAGATAATGGTCAAACCTTGTTTTACCCAAAGGCTCTATTCCTTGTTTGTGTCTACAAGGAGTCCATTTTGGAGCAAAAATAGAACAAGATAAACCCTCTGACATCCGACTGTCGCACATGGGTTGGTTATGTGATATTGTTTAAGGCTCAGATCAGATGAACAGGATGTCTACAAATTGGCACCATATTTTTATTTAATCTAAGCCTTGAGGGCTACATCCTCTGAACAAACACACACACACATTTCCCTTATGTCTCTCTTTTTATCACAAATCCTGTGACACAATAATTAACGACAGAGCTTTAAAAAGGTCTGAATATGTGGTTAAGTTAAATGTCCGTGTATTACCTTTAGCTGCATGTTTCCTTGCACACCAACTTGAGGAAATCTTTAAAAGTTTTGCTCTCTTGTCGTTCAAGCGAGGATCAAACTGAACAAATGGTCCTCACAACCGTTACGTGAAAAAAAAAGAGCAAGTAATACACCGTTTTGTAATTATAAAGACAACAGATCGATCTATGCAATGATTGCTACAAATATCTGGCATAAATAAATGATGGATAACTAAGCAAACAAATACAAGTTGTTTTATTAGCTAAGCAAACAAGCACATCACAACTGTAATACGTTTTACTATTTAACTATGTTCACATGTTCATGTTTAATTACAGTTAAAAAAAAATAATAATACTATAATATAATAATAATTGTAGCTGTGTTTTAACAGAGAGCTGGTTCGTTGTCTTGCAGACATTTTAAACCTTGTTTGTTAAATGAGGCTTTGGGATCGAAAGGATGCTTCTGTCAAAGAAAGGTAATAGAACATTATTTATAGTAGTTTTCATAGGAGTCCATAGGTTTCCTTTTTGAAATGACCTGGATTTTGTGTAAATCGGGAGTGCAGAACCCCAAAATCTGCTCACCATCACTCAAGTGTTGATGGTGTAACTCAAGTCTTCTACGTTATGGTAGCTGATTACTTCTTTGCTTTTATTGCCAACCATGTTAAATAGCGAAGATGATGGGTGTCCTTGTGTCGGCTGAAGAGAGATTAAAATGCACCGTTGGTTGAGATGGGCTGACTGATGGAATACTCCAACGTTAACACCGTCGAGTAAAACATTTGTGCCGAGGCAACGTTATGAATATCGAGAAGGAAACAAAGGAACAGGTGTTTGTGACATCTGTGATGGCTCTGTTCCAAGGTGAAATGCTCAAGACGTTAATAACGAGTGGGCTCTTTCTGCCATGGCATTTCACAATGTATGGATTCCTTTGGTAAAAGGAGCAAAGTGTTATTTATTTGGTTTAAAGATTCACGAGCCCAGAAGAACATTCTGTCAAGTTAAGCATCTACAACTTTTCTCGGTCAGAGAAAGATTTACCTTAAAGAAACCAATACTGGCTGCTGGCTGTGGACATAAACCTCTGGGTTTAATGCCACTGTTGCAGCAGTGTGAAGGTCACACTTATTACTGTCTTGACACAAGGTGGAAATATGGGCCATATATATATATACACACATGCTCCTTGGAAATATTGTCCTTGTTGGACTTGATCATGGCTAAACACATGTTCCTGTGTGTGTTGGCCCAGGTACAGGTTTTACTATCAGCCATGTGGAGGCTTTTCTGCTCCGGCAAACCCTGATCTATGTGCGCTGTAAGCATGTGTGTTCGGCACTGAAATGCAGAATTTACGGCTCCTGTTGCCCACAGCACACACACACAGAGGGTTTCCCTACCAGTCAATTACATTTTTGTTCCATGGACTCAAGGCACCTGGGAAATTCGGTTCATATCAGCAGCCTGTGCCCTATCTTGGAGGTTTGGCTTTATCTAGTGCAGCTGCAGACTTGTGGATGCGGGAGACGGCACTATCTCGTGTGCTGTGCTGAAAGAAGCTTAAGCTGATTGCTGTCCGTCGTACCCACCTGCAGCTCAGCTCCTCTTTTAATGCCACGGGTCTGCGTTTGATTTCACGTCACAGAGCAATCACGTTATCGTCGCACTTGTATACTAAAAAGGTTTAGTCTACAAACATCAATCTTTTCATATGAGCTAAAATATTAAGTTGTAGAAATGAAAAACTCTCGCGCAAGCTCGTATCCTTTTAAAATGTTTTCGAAATGATCAGTGCCTCCTTGACACAAACAGATGTTCACTGAAACAGCCACTGAAACACTAATGGTACTATAGAGCACTCTGAGTTACAGCATCCACCAAATACTGCGCTCTATTAATGTACAGCTCCGAGGTTAATAATTAATATCCTCATGATGGGATTTTTTTAACAGGTATCAACTTTCAACTGAACTGATTTTAACTAAATCCAAGCGATTTTACTGTATTAGTGACGCAGACACGGCACGTGAACAACAGACAGTGTTATTGTGTTGTTTCAAGACACAATTTGATATTTCTATTGTGAACAGCTGTTTGTTGCACATTAGACCATGATCATGCTGCCATTCATCACACATGGATCAATAGCGCAGTAATTACACCGCTTGGGAACGGCACAGAAATTTTAAAAAATAGCAGTAGGCTACAAACCGCATATGTTTAACTAATGTGGTCTTTCTCCATAGCCGGGAGTGTTAACTCATGCAATGCTATCGATCAAAGGTATATATTCTTTTATTCATGTTTCCATTTAGAATATTCTATACGAGGCTGAGAGCCTTCCGGTCAGCCTTTTCCACTGCTTTTACAGTATTCCTCTGTTCATACACATTTTCCATGAGGCACTCTGACTTTTTTTTCCCTGCATAAATGGTTTCGGCAAAAATTGTGTGGTCAAGCGACCAGTATGCATTTCCCAGTGTGATGGTCTTTCTTAACAATCCACCCTACTGTCATTTTCTTCTTTCAGACAGCAGTGCTTTGGACACACAGGTTTTTAGTCATTGTTTATTATCTACCCCGTGGATAGCATGTGCATGGGTTTGTGTGTATGTGTGTGACATTTTTGTTTTGTATATGGTGTGATGGTTATTTTCATCTCACCTGAGAGAGTGGGGTTTGTTCTTGAAGTGACGTCTGTCGGTGTGAGAGAGAGATTGCAGCATGTCCCATCGAGCCCTGTTGTTGTTGCCTTGTGATAGTCGTCCTTTTATTCCTTTTCAGAGGAAAAATGATTTGTATTTTAAACTGGACCATTTGGTCAGTGGATGGGAGTGTTACACAATAGGCAAATCTGGCCTGGAGCACTAAGAGCGGCAGAACTCTCAGTCTTGAGCCGACAAATTACATTGATGTGGAACAATTTGGTCCTTTGCCTGCGGTGTCTTTGCTCCCTTCTCTCCTCTCCTTTCTCGTGTCCCGAACTGAACTCCAAATGTACTGTATATTCCCAAAGACAATTTGTCATCCTATATATTTATTTTGTCTTCATTTTGCTGATGTTTGCTTTGTGCTGTGTGCACTTACCTTGTATTCCTTGTTTTACATTGTGTGTTTCTTCTCTCTGCAGCCTCATAGTATTTTGGACCCAAAATTGCTCGGCTTGCAGACTGGGGGGTGAGTGGTTGTTCACTTCCTGATCTGATCAGTTCACGAGTAAATACATCTTAGCTGCTCTGCTGTTTAGGACCCCCATTGTGAGCTGCATACAGCAGACTTGTTGCAGACATACTCATTCTATGGCACTCTCTGACTGTGCAAGATGCCTGATGCTTTCACAATATCTTATAAGGAACTAATGCTTCTGGCTCCACATTTCTGATTGTGTAAACAATTAGGGTTGAGAGTCGAAGCCCAATGGTGTTAAATAATTTCGTAATGGAACAGTGCTAATAATCATAATTAACCTCCATTACCTCAGAATGCGCTCTGACTTTGCAGCCATCGTTGACGCAGTAAAAAGCCAGGGACCCGAGGGGGGAGCCAAGGGCCGTGGGCAGGTCGTCAGACCGGGTCTCTTTAGGGTGGTACCGCCGAATTTGTTGAGAGGGTGGAGAGAAAAGCTCGAGGAGCTTCATTTTTGGCAGATGCATTTGGGCCTTGATGTCATGCTGAGGTCATTGGAGGTTCTTTGAGTGACAGTTGAGGTGAAGCCACGGAGAGAGCCTCACGGGATAGACCGGTGGTGAAGCAGTGGGGGAACCGTGGAGAGATGGAGAGAGCCAGATATGTGTTTGCCAAAGCGTTGTCTCAGAACTCATCTAGGACGACTCCATTTATGAGTTTAGGAGAAACCAAATCTTCAGAATTCTCAAAATGTAATATGAACATGTATCATAGCGGCAACCCCCAACCAACCTTTAGATAAAAAGTGGAGGAGGGATCCCAAGGGAACAGCCGAGGGTGAGAGGATTACATGGAGCTCAAGTGTTGGTGGTCGTTACCAGTCAAGCCAAGAGGAAGGGGGGGGGGGGGGGGGGGGGTGGGAGACAGGTTAGGTGGGAGGCATGATCCATGGTATTTGCTGGCTGTGTAAATCAAGCGCCCCCCCCCCGCCTTCCCCTGTTGTAATGTCTCCCACAACATGGCATTATTATGTTATTAATACACATTAAATCCGTCTGCTTCTCCAGGGCTGGCAGTATTCTTTATGGCATTGACAGCATGCCAGATTTACGCCGCAAGAGGACAGTGCCTCTTGTCCGAGACCTGGTGAGTCATTGGCCTCAACGAGGTTATGTGTTATTTTTTATGAGTGACCCCACATTATACCACACTGGTGGAATCCTGCACCGTGTGAGTATGGAAAACTGCAGGAGACAACTCTAACTTTGCTGGGTATCTGGGATTGGAATGATTCTTTCGTTATGTAGTTAAAAAAAAACAACCAAAAAACTCTAAATATAATAGAAAAAACACGGCAATAAGGAGTTCAAGGGTAGTGAAAGCCGTGGCCATAGTGTAAAGCACTGCTTTGTAGCGATTACTAATGTTTCAGTATCCATAACTACGCCTTGATTAGTTAGCCAAGAGAGCGTGTTTAACACATTGCATCACAGCGATGCTCTTCCATTAGTTTTTATTGGAACATAATGTGTCGTAGAGTATCCCGCAGAGAGGCCTGTTTCAGTGGAATCCACTCTAGCTCTGAGCCACATGGTTCGTCCGTCTGAGGGACAGAGTTCTGTCGAGATGCCAACCGTATAAATGTCTGTTTATAACTGTTTGTCCTTCGTGTGAGCACAGTTTGTGTCTGTCTTGTGTTTGTTTGTTTATCATCTTTGTGTATTTTAGTCCAAAAGGATGGAAGACATTTTTAGACATCTAGAACTAAGTTGAGTTACAAACCAGCTGTGTAATAACTAGGCATTCTACTCTTAAATAAAAAAAAAAAGATTTGGATTTTCCTGTGAAATGATATGACTATGCAGCTTGATTTCATACACATAGATGCTGATGAATGTTTATATTACGGTGAACAACATGAGTTGATGCTGTATTTGTCCATATCCCTCATGAAATTAATAACCAACAATGTCTTGGTAAGTATGGGTTGTCATTTTTAAATTTAAATATTTCTTTGGATTTTGCGTGTATATATGCCATCCCTACATAGACCCATAACAGCTATGGGTGATATTTTTCAGTGAGTTGTCAGATTTCAGCCTCGCCGATGCTCGGCCATTTTTCTTCCTTTTCTTTTGGTTGCTCGGCAGGTTTCTATAAATTTCATTCAACTTGAAATGTTGACAACTCAACCCAAAAATATATTCTGACTTCTGATTTAACTGTGTGAGGCTTTTAAATCATGTAAAAGTGACACTGAGCAAGCCTTTTACACGTGGGATGAAGTCAGTTGTCAGCAGACTAATTGGTCCCCTTTCATGCCTCTCCTTTTGTCAATGTCCCCCACTTGCTGTGTGATTGCTTCCGGGCAGCTGCAGCGTTTGATTGGAAACGGACGGCAGGGTTCCACCCCCCCCCCCACCCCCCATACCATGGCGGGACGCAAAAGCATAAAGAAAAAAAACAAAAAAAAAAAAAAAACACGAGCATTATAAATGGATTCGCCAAAGCATTGAAGGCTACATTGCAGATGGATAGATAACATCTGGACACTGGGTCTTATTGTATTGCCCGTAGCAACCTCAACAGTGCTGGTGCATGTTGATAAACTTCAACACTCGCGGTTCATGTAGAGGTCACGTTCCCTTCTACATTCCCCATGGCTTCCCATGGATCTTTACCATAGCTGGGCCGTACGAACAAGAGGGTCGTGGTAAAGACTGATCCGATATTGTCAGCTGTCCATGTCTGCATTCCTCTGTCACGTAACTTCCTCGAGTGTGGGATACACGTTTATCGATCTCTGGTTACTCAAAACTCACTGGATATTAACACAACAGCCAATTTCCATGTGTGTATTTGTGTTCGTCCGTGTGTTAGCTGTTTGTGTTTGTATGGGCGTGTGCTGTTAAATGTTTCGGTACGCGTTCGAGTGTCTGAGCAGATCCGCGCGTGGGTGTGTGTGTGTGTGTGTTGGTGTGTTTTTTTTTTTTTTTTCAAGTGTGAGTCTGAGTGAGTTTGTGTTGTGCAGTACACCTGGCTTCACCCATACGTCAGTGTGTGTGTCTTGTGTTTCTCTGTTTGTGTCAAACTAATGTGCAGAGCAGACAGCAGAAAATATGATCAAAGCTTCATCCAACAGAGAACTGAAAATAAATGCCAAGCATGACTGCAGTTAAGTAACTTCCAGTGCATGAGTGGATCAAAATCATGCAACGGCTGTTTAATCTCTCTTGATGAATAGTTGAACTTTTCTAGAGCTCTGTGCCCTAACCAGCAGTACAGTGCATGGCAGTTGAGACACCTATATGCGCTCAGAATGGATAGTTTATTACAATTATTCTGCTGTTTGTCCTTTAAGAATTAACTGTCCCGCATCCTTGTCTAATTCAAGTTCTTCATTTCTTTCATTCTCTCTTCTCGGCCTCTTGGGGAACACAGGCTTTGGTAAGCTTTCTATACTGTGTGCCTGCCTTTTTGCACCAGCTAAATGCTTCATCAGAAAGGGTTGTTTTTGTATTCGATCTATTGACTTAATGTGTTTTAGCCGGTATTTGTCCCATATCTATTCAGGCTTTTTTCTTGCTCTCACAAAATAGTTGGCTCCATTCACAAGCTATTTAACTCTATATATAGTGCCACTCTGTGTTAATCCATTGATATTCTATATAAAGCTACAGAAACTGGAGGAAAAAAAATGGGTCGAAAGGATTCATCCCTCTTCATTATCTCTTCTTTCCGCTTCTTCTCTCAGACCCTCACTGCTCGAAAGGCAGGCATCTCGTTCGCTCTGGTGAACCGGTCCACCCTAAATAACGAGGATCTGGTAAGTACTGACATGGCCGCAATGCCTGCATGGAACGTCATTGTCTGTTTATTGCGGCGTCTAATTGAGTAACGGAGGGCTCTGCAGGGACACGGGATGCCGGACCCATGTTTGCTCATTATTTTTTAGGGTGCTGGAGCTCCGACAAACTATTATAGCTGTGCTGTTTGCTGCAGCCACGGAACGTCAGGGAACCCGGGACCACAATGCCAGGAACATTCTGAAATGAAACTCAGGTGGCGGTCATCAGTGGCTGAATGAATTTTTCTTACGATGCATCTACTGCGCGCATCCACCGCCCGTCTCCCCGTCACTCTCACATCTACAAAACACACCGTTCTCGCCTTGTTACATTATTTGGCTGCGTTCAGAAATTCCCCGTCAATAAATATGTACGTAGCTTTCCGAATAATAATTACGGGAGACGGGAGTTATGCAGAAAAGGCAGAATCTCTCAGTCGATGGTGTGAGACCATTTTGTGTTGACCTCCAGAGCTCTGTCTGCATTAATTGACTGCAACCCTTCCCTCCCGGAGGGGAGAGAGCATTATGGGATGCAAACAGCAGGAGAACGCAGTTCTTCAGCAAGACAAACAAGCTCAAGTTCATATCTACCGCTGTGCAAAATGAGGCTGCATAAGCCCACACAATTACTAGATCTAAATATGTTCTGCTCGTCATGAACGCACATTTCGTCTTTTCAAACATGAGATCTGGCCCGAACTTATCTACTTCACGCACACTTGACTTGGTCCTCATGCTTCACGTGCCCAGTTGTCCTCCAGTGACATGGTCTTGATTGCTGACTGATATGCTTCTCATGAAAAGGGCTTTAGGGGTGAGCTACTCATATTCCAGATGACGGAGAAATGACGTGATAGATGCACGGTGTTAATTGGCGGAAGAGGGGTGCTGAGTCGTGGGCACATTTGGAGATTGCACCACAGTGGGAGAACCAGGACTTAAACAGGGATCGTTGTCCAATATTCCGATTCGGAGCAAACAAGGAAATGGTTTAATCATTTTTGGCTGATGGGATACTGAATTGCAGATTGGTCAAAGTAGGACAGGCAGATGTCAGAGTTTTATCTGCAGCATTAAGTCCAGGAGAGCGCTTTCACTGTGTGGACTGAAACTGTACTCGGAAAACGACCATATGCTGTTTAAGAGTGTGGCGGAGTTAAGGGGAGAGAGGAACGGCGAGGAAAGTAGGGCCCTGGGATGAGGATAAGGGAGAGGATCAGAGCAAAGGGTGTCTTGTCACCACCAACCCGCTCGCCCCTTATTCGTCACTGTGTGCGTCAGTCATGTTGAACGATCCGCCCACGACTCCAGGGAGAAGGATGTTTAAAACCTATTTAGAGTGAACTCATCTCCCATCCTCTATTCGCCTCATCGCTGCCCCAATTCCTCCATTGTTTTTCCCCTTGTCAACGTAATGGATTTTAATTTGATTAAAATATCTTACTCTGTCATTGCTGACACGTAGAAGCCTCTGCTTTTTAGAGCAGAAGGGAGCGTTATGTGTGGGCTGGCCCGTGTGTCCGCTCAATGTTCTGTGCTGCATGTGATCCGAGCACCCGTGTCTTTTTTAACAGTGACGTTAACTGTGGCTGTGTTTACCTGCAGAGACAGAGGCGGGGACTCTGTCCGGTATTCAGAGAACACAAGGGGGCCCCGATCTGACATGGGTCAAGTAGTGTCTGGCAATAACATCTGACGCGTTGCTTTAAGTCAGTTCAGATATCATGAGGTCAAGTTGTTACTACCAAGCTAGTACCTTGATTTGAAAATGCTTGCCGTTGAGTTACCCCCCAAGTGATTTAAAAAAAATAAATTAAATGTTTAAATTGCAGCATATATTCCTTGTTAAGCCCAAGCTGGCACAGTATTTCAAATACTAGTATGGAGGAAGATCGCTTTCTCTCAGGCAGAAGCTGCAGCTGTCAATCAATTCCAGTCGTGTCTTGCACAAAACCACCAGGGTCACCTCCCAGCGTAACACATGCGACTCACACAACATGCACTCTTCCCACATCTGCTGCGCAGAGTGTGATGCTGTGTCAGGACTGAGAGAGAGAGTGTGCACAGAAAGAAAAAAAGAGAGAGAGATGAAGAGGACTGTCAATATCCCACACTCATAGACATCTTGGCTCACTCATGCGCTGCAGGCGCTTTCAGGATTCAACAGTCCAGCATTTCATTTGGTGAGGAGCAGGCTCACCGGGCGTGGCCTCAATGTGGCTCAATGTGTGTAAACTGTGGGATAATCACAGACATCTGCTTCATCCCATCATTCTCAGATTAAAAAGGGAAAATCTCTCTTGTCGCCCTGCTGCGTTTCATTAAAGGTCTTCCAGGAGTCAGCAGCCTCTCGGTTGCATCAACGGGTCTTTCGCAATGTTAGATGGCCTTGTTGTCCTGTCATCTGGTGTTTAATCATCTCTGCTAGTGTACGTGTGTGTGTGTGTGTGTGTGTGTGTGTGCGCGCGTGTGTATACAAGCAGTGCGGTAGCCTTCGTGGTAGAGTGCAGGGCTACTGTCCAGGTGTTAAAGCCTATTGTCGACACAGTGGGGGGGGGGGGGGGGGAAGGGCGGCTGAGGAGTGGAGCGCAGTAGAAGCAGAGAGCAAGTACCGATTGAAAATGTATTTCACCACCATACGTCTTCTTCTCTTCCTCTGTCAGCTTCTCCCTCGCTCGCTCTTTCTCCCTCTCAATTTGGATAATGCTCACTTTTAAAAACCTTATTTACAGCATCCATCGATTCTGCCTCCCAGAGTTGGCAGGTCTGGGCCCGCTATCCAGCCCTCGTGGATGTCAGGGCTGCTGCAGTAAAGCACTCAGTTTGAGGAGGGTTCTGTTACAATGCAGTCGGTACCGAACAGGCCTCTTTAAAAGACTTTAAGTGTGTGAGCAGCAGCAGCAGCTTGTTAATCTAAGCTCATTGAGACGGAAGGCTGATTCACTCTCAGACTGCTGACCTCCTCGGTGGTGACAAGCTAATCAGAAAAAGGATCAAAAAACCCTCCTGCCGGCTATATACCGAGGAATCACCTGTTGGATCACTTTCTCCAACAACAAAAGTGGAATGATGCTCCCGTGCTGATGAGCTGCTTTAACTACTATCATTCTAATGAAGATTTCTAGAACGCAGGTGTAAATTTGATGGTATTTAGACAGCAGATCATTTTTCATTTAGCCTGCGAAATATCTCTTTCCTCTGTTTAGTTTGTAAACGTTATGCGTGCTACTTTTGTACATTGTCGTCCCTCAGAGCGGTCAAAAGAATACCTCTAGTTATGAAACTCATTCTAAGTAGAGTTGTTTTTATTATCTTTGAATGTATTAATAGTATTTTTCTCTTCATCATCAGCTGCACCTCTCTGCTGTTTGCACCCTTGTGTACTTCCCTTGTCTTCCTTACATCACTCCTCACAATTTCCCGATGCCTGCTATTTCCTTCTCAGAAACTACACGTCTTCAAGAAGACTCTTCAGGCCTTGATCTACCCGATTTCATCCACCACGCCTCATAATTTCGAGGTGTGGACGGCAACCGCACCCACCTACTGCCACGAGTGCGAGGGGCTGCTGTGGGGCATCGCCCGTCAGGGAATGCGCTGCTCGGAGTGCGGCGTCAAATGCCACGAGAAGTGCCAGGACCTGCTCAACGCAGACTGTTTACAACGTGAGGATGTAGATCAATCCTAGAATGTAGTGTACAGCTCACAAAGACTTTAAAAAACACGCAGCCACGTTGTTACAAACGTGTCTCCCGTTGGGTGTGTGTAGTTGGTGGACTTGCTTGATTGGAGTTTTTACAACATGACAGTGTTCTCTTATGACTATCAAGTCAGATTTTTTCAAAAATAAGGGCACATCTTAAAAATATTGTTAAAAACTAGAACATTAAAACTTCTCACAGAGCTATTATTACCCCTCATCCCCCACATTTCTATAACTAACACTATTCTGTCCTACAGTATGGAGGACGGCTGTTATGTGGATTTGTGTAATACATATTACACATCCTCTTGTGCAGTGCACTTATTACACTGGAGTAGCATTTACACTGCTCAGTGGAACTCATCACAGTCCTGTGTCATTGTTTCCAATGTTTCAGTGTAGCCCAATAGGAACGATGTGACGACGATCCCCAGGCGATCCTTACACACTCCAAATGGATTAGCTACACTGGCTGTTATCAAACTCAAATGTTTTAGTACTCTTTTCAACAGTATTACAATGTCTGTTTGAATTGCGATTCATCTTAATCACATTTGCAAGTGTAGATACACGATGCCGTGTTTAGATACGAGGAATGAACTTCTATTTGTTTCTTTTTTTTATTACAGAGACTCATTCACATAACAAAAGGCATAATATAGTAAATAGATAGTTATTTGTGATTTCTCAACCTCCAAACACACTCACACAGTCACACGGGCAACATTAGATTAGGATTCTGAATAGTGTAACGCAGTATCATTCACTCAGTATTTAAGAGAACAGAAGGTCATGTACCGGTAACCATGGTTATTTAAATATAAGTCGGGCAGAAATGTCCTGTATTATGAGTACACATGATGGATACCTTTTCTAACTATTCCTTAGTATTAAACATGCAGGCAAAACACTGACTTTTGTCTCCTTTCAGGGGCAGTGGAGAAGAACTCCAAGCACGGGGCGGAGGACAAGACCCAGAACATCATCATGGCAATGAAGGAGCGCATGAAGATACGGGAGAAGAACACTCCGGAGGTGTTCGAAGTGATCCAGGAGATGTTTCATGTCTCCAAAGAAGACTTCACTAGCCATCTGAAGACAGCCAAGCAGGCTGTTCTGGACGGGACCTCCAAGTGGTCGGCCAAAATCACCATCACAGGTTAGCAGGCTTCCTGTGATTACATCAGAAAGTCCATCTTCAAACCATCTGATAAAATGTTGATTGTGTTTATTAACATACCCTGTCAACTTTGCTTTCTACCTCCGTCACCAAATTAACAAAACTGCCTTTACAAGGCTTTTCTGAAATGACAGACTAGGTTATTATATTTAGTATTTACTTCTTGGTCTTGGTCATTAAACATTGACACTGAGACGCAATCATTCCTGCATATTTAATTAGAAAGAAGAACGAAATGCAATTTAAAAAAATGATGATGTACTTTGGGGAGAATGAATTTGTTGATAATGCCGTGATGGTTGCTAATTGTTTTGTAGAAAAGCAATGATGATTTTGTTGGTCATCATGTGAAGACTGACACCAGGACACAAATTTGCAGGCTAAATTACTCTCAAGTACGTAAGTGAATCTTATAGGTGCTCAGTCCGTGTAAAATGTAACTTTAATGAAAACAAGATATAAGTTAAGCAGTCAGAGATATAATTAAATTGCCTGCCAATTTTTAAATGGGGGCACAGTAAATACAAAGCACCTGAGAGGCAGTGGTTCTTGAGCTCACCAGGATGCTGATTTGTATGGTGTACTTTGGAAATAACCCCTTCCCCCCCAAAGCTGCCCTGCAAGCTTTCTCAGGGATGCCAATCAAAATGTCAAGTCCCTTAGTGAAGTGTGACAGTACAGCCCTTTCCAATTTATTTTTTGTCACGCTTTGGAGCCGTCTAGTTCCTGGGATAAAATAATGGTTATTTGCATTATAGAATAGTAGATCTCCTTTCACTTACCTAACCCCCCTTGTCTTTTTTATCACTGTTAATGAAAGGAAGGCAATCTGAATTTATATTCATCTTTTAATTTCCGGCACATTTTTTTTCACATTCTGGTTGATTATATAACATTTGCTGTTGACCGTGAACTTAAAAAGAATAATCATCCTGGAGGATTACAAGTCTCCTTTTCATTTCACAAACTTCATTTACATATACATGGAGCATGCTTTCACTGAATAAGCCGGTTTGATTATATTGCAAGTTAACTGGCAGAAAGAAGGTCAGGAAGTTAGCTTTGCACTCTCCAAACCTGGACTCCAATCTATCGGTGTGGTATCTCAGCTCATTTAATGCTCACCTTGCATTTCTCACAGTGTCGATACACAGGAGAGAAATAGAAACCGAGCGGGAGGGAGACAAATAGCGAGTGAGATGGAAAGTTTAGGAATAGCGAGGAAGGGGACTCTGAGAGAAGAAGAGAAAAACAAAGAAGAGAAATGGGACAACGGGATTAAGAGAGACATTAAGAAGTGCCAGGGTTGCCTCGATCAATATCCTGGGGCTTATTGAACGTCCCGTTTTAAAGTTTACTCATTGAGTTGTTACGTGTTATTCATTCGATAAATACAGACTGACATTGACTCTCCAGCACTCGCACAGCGGCCTTGGCATATTCGGTTTCTGGCTGATGTGCACATTAGGCGGTTTTAGGCAATTGGGAATGGTAACCTTGACCAGATATTGTTATGTTAATTAGAGAATTTCTACTAATCCCCGAATCCGCTACTGTACCTGCCAACGCCCACAATCACGCCAGTATTAAACAGACGTGCATGAGGAACACACGTAGTATTTCCCTTCATTGAAGTTGTGTTTGAACAATCGCTTCACTGCAACCGCTCACCGCAGCAGGCGTTAATGGCTGAGATGGAAAAACAAGTGGTGCTTTCCTCCGTTCAGTTGCTACTCTACATACCACAATCGCTTTATGCCTCTGGCTTGCCCGTCTTTGTTACTCCACCCTTGTGAAATCAATGTAAATCTTGTTCTTTTGTACTATTAGGCAGTCATGGAAACTTTTCAGGAACCAGTAATATCCAACTTTTGTTGCTTGGATTTGCGAGAACCCTAAACCCCCAAAAACCAACTCGTGACTCAGACTCAAACGGATTTGAATTTAATAAGCAGATTTAGTTGTGGATTAAAGGCTATCAAACCCCAACTCAGCCCACAGTTTACTCTATTTAAGTAATGAGGATGTGCAAAATGA
The DNA here is from genome assembly GCF_949316345.1 of Pungitius pungitius. Lineage (NCBI taxonomy): Eukaryota > Metazoa > Chordata > Actinopteri > Perciformes > Gasterosteidae > Pungitius > Pungitius pungitius. The sequence goes on from NC_084903.1 coordinate 18,237,226, forward strand.
AGCCACACTTGAAGGCAGGGGACAAAGCTTCATGCAAACAGAAGAGAGACGAGTGGGAAGGGTGGGGTGGGGGGGGGGGGGGGGGGTGGTAATAATAAGAGGGAAACTTGTTTTTACATTGGAAATGTGTCAGATGTAAAACATCTGGCAGGGAATTTTGGATTTGGATATAAAGGTATAAAATAGCTTTACAAGGGTTTAAGTTCTGCTGCATGATGTGGCGAGCGCTCTTGTTTGTTTTGAAGCTTACTTCAATCCTGCTATATGTAGGTTATGTCGCTTTAACTACAGGAAGCTTTTGCTTTTTAGTACTCCTGGAGCTGGAAGGCCATGGCTCTTCCAGCCTCTATTTTCTTCCCATCAACTTCTGTCAGCATTGAGCTGAGGGATATATATGTACCCTGAATTATTTAGGCTGTCACTGATGCATATTTAATGCCTCAGTGTCCTTTTTCCCTTTTATGGCGCTGTGAAATACTACTGTCTCTCCTCTGTGTCTGTGCATGTCTGTCTGTGTGTGTAAGTGAGAGTCAAAATCTTAGTCTTAACACAGCATAGAAGGGATGGGATCTTACCATAGCCGGGATGTAGAATTGTATGAATCATATACCTTATATTGTGAATACGTCACATAAAAACAAGGCTATTAAATTTGGCTGTTGTCAAAGAACCAAAGAGCTGCTTAGTTGCCTCAGCTTTTGGCTGAGAGCTTAAAATTGCTTTAGGCACTAACAACCCTTCAATTCTTGAGTTGCCACCCTAGAATTATATAAATATAATTCAGGAAACTGAATGGTAAGCACTAAAATAAGATATAGAGGTAGAGGCATGACTAACCATAATAACCAGACCCCCCCCCCCACTGCCCCCAAAACAGATGCCTCTGGTTTTTGAAAAACAAATAAGCCTATATGTGAAATAAGCTATGCATCAGTATGAGTAGTAAGTAAGTTTAATTTCAGGATGAATCACCTTGAGATGTATGAAATCTCACAAAGGAGGTTACGTGTGTTGCCGCGCTCTTCACTCTGTGTGTCTTGTCTCCAGTGATGAGTGCACAGGGCTTACAGGCCAAAGATAAGACTGGTTCCAGCGACCCTTACGTCACCGTCCAGGTGGGCAAGACCAAACGCAGGACCAAGACCATCTTCGGCAACCTCAACCCGGTCTGGGATGAGAAGTTCTACTTGTGAGTGCTTTCTATCAATCTGACCTGCGTCCGACCAAAAAATCCCCGATGAGATTAAGAATCATCGGTTTGAGGGAATCTTAAAGCTTCAGGAAATACGGAGACAATTCTCTATTTTTTTTTGTTGCCGACGGTGACTTAATAGCTTGGGAACAGACTGTGAGTTATGTCATCTCATTCACCAACCACACTGCAGAGGATTTGGAGTACGACACTGCAGAAATCCGCTTTGAGATGCCACACACACACACACACACACACACACACACACACAAATACAACTCTCCCAGCTGGTAGATCAGATTGGAAATGTATTGAATGACACAACTTTAAACATTGAGGCCCCAAAGAGTATATTGAAAAAAAATTGAGAAGAAAATGTGAGAGCCACCCAGTCACGGATATGCATGCTTTTCAGAGCAACAGAAGTCTTAAACTACAAATCAGGTTTAAGTAAAACCTTTTACTTTATTTTTGGAGCTAAAAGAACTAAATTTTCGGACCCGGGTGCTAAATATTTGCTAGTAGTTCTTGGTGTTCCGCTAGACTTTGAGCATCAAATGTCGTGCATCAGGCCTGAATAAAGGCAAGTGCACACTGGGAGGACTTTTAAATCCTCATCATGCTGACATCGGTTGCAGGGGTTTGTTTTGCTTATTCCTCTGTAATTCCTGCTCACCTGTAATGTGCTTCCAGTGGTGGCTCTTTCCCATTGCCACGAGGATGTAGATTAAATGAAGCCATGTATCACTGTGTGCTTGGCGGAGAGCAGAGTCCTGGACAATTGGAGCAGCAGCAGTTAGTGCTTCCCCCGGAAACGGATTAGTTCAAACGAAATGCTGCAGATACTGTTTCTCTGGCTGTTGCATCCAAGATGTCATTAGATGTAATCTGCTGGTTTTAATTCCAGTAGCGAAGAGTCTGACCCCATCAGAAAGCTAAGTGCTTTGGCCACCTCTGTTCTATTTAGAAAAGTCGTTATTGCGAAGCGTCTGTCAGCCACACTGTCGCAAAGAGGAGCAAAGGAGGCCGACTTTCACAGACATTTACAGTAAATCGTTCTTGTGAAACATTCAGCTTTTCTTTGGATTGTTTCAGCGTGAGCTGGGAGTAAGAACATATAGATTCAGAGTAAAGGTCATGCAATGTCTTGTTGTCAATTTGTCCTTTCAGGCAGAGAGCCCTCCTCCACATACACATGCTGAGCCTACAGGCTCACTCGCACACACAAAGACACGCATTTGAATCCGAGCAACATTTCCTCCTCTATATGTGTCCAAAAGGATGGACGGGGCGTCTGAACTTGTTTTCCTTCTGCTCTTACTGAACACCCCAGCCCGAAGAGCTGTGTCTGAATAAGCTGTTGCTCATGTTGTTTATGTTACCTGACAAAATCATCTTCCGAATCCCAGTGAATGTCACAACGCCACCGACCGCATCAAGGTGCGCGTGTGGGACGAGGATGATGACATCAAATCGAGGGTGAAGCAGCATTTCAAGCGCGAGTCTGATGATTTCCTGGGCCAGACCATCATCGAGGTTCGCACTCTGAGTGGAGAGATGGACGTTTGGTACAATCTAGGTACGTTATCCATTTGATCTCAGAGTCATGAGACACTGGTTACCTCAAAACATGGTTGGCTTTTACTACGCTTATTCTGAAGATAAACTGTTTACCGTATGCAATATAATAAAGCTTTACAATGGAAGTCATTTTTCCATTCATTTCAACACTAATAATTCATTGTAATGTAATGTAGCCATTAAACAGGAAATTACATGATATAGTTATACACATATATACACATATATACACATATATATATATATATATATATATATATACACACACACACGGTTGAGATCACCATGACTACCCCTGTACCAAGAAGCCACAGAGACCTTTGGTTTAGTTGTTGCAGAGCCTCTCACTGTTTCCACTCCCAAACATCACCGGGCATATCCATTTTACAGGTTGAATGTGCAACGTAATGCAAGCTCCCACTTCTGTTCAAGTATAATGACGGGCTGGTGTTGTCTTTGTTTGTCTAAAAGGAAGCCATTTGTGCTAATTTTGACCCCTGACCAATGCCGCTGCCCTCTGCCGTTTTAAATGCCCACAATAAATGTTGAAACAGCCCTTTGCTGTTGTGGTTGTCCACCCTTCCAGCTGCTGTCCTCTCTAAGCCTCTTCAGCTCCTCTTCAATCTGGGCTTCGGGTTTACAAGCTCGTCTCCTTTGCTTTGCCACTTTATTGCTTTTCAATTGTCTCTCTACAAACCGGCAGCAAGGGGAATTTTTCCGCGGATTTATTACGATAGAGATGAATTGTATATGAAAGCCGGCGAACCCCAGTAGCAGTGGAGTCATTAGCTTTCAGAAGCTGGAATGTGTACGGCTGCATCTTTGTGGTCCTGTGTATTCAGGGCTATATATGGACACGCAAGGAGCATGTGCAAGGACTGTATAGTATGGCTGTTGATTTTGGCATGCATGAAATAAACTCAAATGAAAGAGATTGTGGAACCAAAAAAGTGAGCAATAATTCCACTTTGATACGATTTCTGTGGATTTAGGTAGTCACATTTGGTTTAACCTACCAAAAATACAACTTGTATTTAGTAGTTACTCCGTTATTATCTGTCTATGACTAATCCAGCTCGGTTATGTGTTACAGATAAAAGGACGGACAAGTCTGCGGTCTCTGGGGCCATCAGGCTCAAGATCAGTGTGGAGATGAAAGGGGAGGAGAATGTGGTTCCCCCTCATGGCCAATACACCTGTTTACATGAGGTAACCATTATCGTGGCGAAATGGGGTCTCTCACCCAGCTCCAAATGATTTTATTTGGGGAGCTACTTTGGGACTCCCTCACCGCATCCTTTTCTGTCTCATCTGTCGTGCCACTCGCAGAACCTGTTCCACTGCCTGACCGAAGTGAAGAACAACGGCGTGGTGAAGATCCCAAAGGTGAAAGGGGACGAGGCGTGGAAGGTCTACTTTGACGACGTGTCTCAGGAGATAGTGGATGAGTTTGCCATGAGATACGGAGTGGAGTCCATCTATCAGGCCATGACGTGAGTACCACTCGGATCCACCGCCCTTTACCTCGCCAATTTGTCATTTTTGCATCCGGTGGAGTGGAGGAGAGAAGGAGATTAGAAAAGGAGAGCAGAAGAAGACGAGACATAGTAAAGATGTCTCCTCAGCAGAATCACACCTTTTGGAGGACGATCGAGCTCCAGAGTTTGATTGATTCATTTCTGGTCCCTTGGAAAAACTCCCAACCCGTCCTGGTCACATTGATCATGGACACACATAAACAGACTCGTCTCCATCTCTCTGATCCTCTGTGACCCCGTCCATCCATGAATGCATCCCTCTTCCTTTTCCTACGCACGCAAAGACACAATGTCAATGAAGGTCTTACAATGCCACGTCGAACTGCAATGGTTGCCACTGCGGAAGTCTGCGTCATGCATCCATCCTTGTCGCTTTCTTCCAGTGCGCTCGTTGCAATAACAGCAGAAATTGGTGGCCAGATTTAGTTCTGGGCACCTCTTCTCATAAACTGTGTGTTGGAAGCAATGGAAGGAATTAACTAATGAAATGGATTTGCCTCCATCGAAAAGGATTTTACATTCGGAATCTTTCTCAGAACCCTTTTTCTGGTACATATTTTTTAAACTATGTTGATTGAAAACAGCGTGAGGGTGATGCATTGAGATCTATGAGACCACTTGTTCAGCCCTAGACAAAGAGGATAAGAGCAGTTGTGGCCACGTGGTTGTTTAACTTGAGCTTCAAACGGTCTCACTGAGTTGATCCTGAACCAGACACCCACACACACCGGTCTGAGCTTTCATCTGGAATGTGTCTCTTTCTTTTTGGTCAAGCTACTTTTTCTGTTGTGCCCCTTTTGGTATTTGGGAGACAAATACATGTTTATATTTGCGCAGATTATGTGCTCTGAGACGATATGAACAACATGTGTATTGTTGGTGTGTTAATCATCAAGTCTCCTCTTTATGAGGCAGAGGTTGCCACGAGTCAGGACCAACTCAATAAGTCCACGCAATAAGGCCCAAAGAGCTCTCTCACTCATCATAAACACTCCTAAACACAACGCTCGTATTAGTCTGGTGTGTTCACCCCCCTGTAAAATATATACCACCTTCATCAAGAACTCCACTTTCCTCCCTGCAAATCTTTAGTTTTATTCAAATCAAGCTTTATTATTTATCTAATTCAAGTACACAGTTTAATTAGTCTGTTTTCTTTTTTATAGTTTGGGGGTGTTTGGATAGTAAAAGCCATTGTTGGTAGAAGTCTGTGCCCACTTCCAAATACTGATATTTCAGGGCACAAATACTACTTTTATCTCTTGTTAATTGTTAGCAAGCATAAGTCAGTCTAATCGTTTCAATGTGAATGACCAAAATGCAACTTTACGCTCTGCTTGTCTTTCAGAAGCTGGTGCCTTCGGAAATGAGGCTCAGTCACACACAGATAGATTTGGCAAATAGAATGAAAGGGACCGCTCATATTTGTGCGTGTCTAAAATTGTAGCCGCACGAATCCGCTGGATCGAAAAAAACCTGGCGAATTGTGTTGCTTTTAATGGTCTTGAAATAGGATGTTTAGAAAAATGTTCTGCTGGTTTTTGGGAGGACTAGATACCGTTACTTTGTACAGTTTTTTTTTTTGTTTATCCAAAAGGCCTCAGGCATGTTTGATCTCCCGCCCCGTCTTCTCCTACCATTCGGATCGCAGTGATTATGACTCAAACTCCTATGTCCCACAGCAGCTGCTTTCTTGATCTTCCCACTGGCCCTGTAAGGCAGCCATGCCAATGGATTATTTTTTGTTGTTGAGCCCTTTAAAACTTGATTTAGCCGTTTCTAGAACTCGTCAACATTCAATTGTCCTATGGTCATTCTATTCACATCAGTGAGGAGTAGAACTGCTCCAATAAAGACCCGTATAAAGCATTATATATAAGGGTTGACACAATTGATCGTTTGGGTGTTGTAAACTGTGCCAGGGTGACAGACGGTTGTGTCAGTGTCACAGGCCATCGCGTCATGTGAGCGATTGCAGGGTTATACACGGGCAGCCAAGTAAGTTGCCTTATTACCAGCTTTCTCAAATTGAGGCGACGCTTCGGGCTTGAACCTTGTTAAGCTTGGCGGTTCTCATAGAAGCGATTATTGTGCTTCATCAGGAATTTATCAAAGGCCCTACATTTCTGTTTTCCCTCCTCATACATCCTTGACTCGCAGCCACCCCTGACATGACGGCTGCATAAATCACAGTAGCTGCAAAGACTCAACTATCCCTCCTGAACCTACACAACAACCCCCCAACATATTCTTGTGTTCATTTTTTCTTCATCACACTCTTATCGACGCTCCACACCTCCTTCACATCCCACCATCGTGTTTCTCATCATCTTTTTCTCCCCAGCCATCAGAAATGGTAAAATGAGATGCGAGTGTGTCTCATCTGCTGGTAAAAAAAAACCAAGGCAGCGTAACACGAGGAGAAGCAACGTCTTCCCTCTCAAAAAATCGGCTCAGGCTATCGAGCTCTAAAAGCACCATGGGAATTCAGCGGATGCCATCATCACTCTCTTTGCATCACTCTCTTTGCTCGCCTAACCCCAAGTGCTGCTGGGTAATTTGGAGGCTGAAAGCAAAGTAATTAAATAGGCCTCCAGATGAGAACATGTTTGTATTTCTATTCGGGAGCGTGCGCGCGCGTGTGTGTGTGTGTGTGTGTGTGTGTGTGCTTGGGCTGCACTCAGGAGGTGGAGTAAATCTGGAACCATTACTCGCCATAACGCGGGTCCGTTTCCAACACTTTGGCTGAAGCAATGACTCACTGAGCAGGATGTTCTTTTGTTTCAAAATATTCCATCTCCAGCTTGTCAATGCAGATCAACATCACTAATTTGTGACGCGATCATTTATTAATAAGAAAAAGATTAATAAAACAAAATAACATTAATATTATTCCTCATGGTAAGCAACGTCATGTTTGAGGCTTAAGCTCTCAGGCAGAGCATCCAATGCGCTCACATGATTGATTGCTAAGGGTCTCGCCAGAGCTGCAGTAAATATACAGTTTATTGCACATAAATAAGAACAACATGATCCTTTGTCTGCTGTGAGAATGGGTTTGAAGATGGCAGCCAGGCTTTATATTCACCGTGCCAGTGATTTATCATGTGGGAGGTATTCCACATGGCTCTACAAGCTGCACCGTGAAGTGTTAAAGAAGCATATGCTATTCACTCAGGCAGAGATCCCTGCTCAAACCAGGTGTGTGTGTGTGTTTTCTGTAAGAAAAGAAAGGGAAAAATCTTTACAAACCTGAAGTGGCAATACACACACACACACACACAGCGGTCTTGTGTGACATTTAAAGTTCAGGAAGTTGAATGAGTACTGCAGACAGGAGACAAGGAAACAATACTCACCCAAACAGAAGACGCTTAGTTTGTAGCAGTAAGAGGCTCCCGCTGCAGGTCCTCCCTCGGGAAAGATCCCCCGTGTTATTTTAGCGCAGTGCATAGTATGACATTTGTGGATTCACTACAGTAGAAAACACTAACCTCGGCCAGTGTGCATACTGTGCTTGGGTTGGTCTCGGGTTGTATTTGTTACATAATGAAACGTAGCGATCGGCTAAACGGCAGGCGGTATGATTTACATTTCTCTCTTCTGTTCCCCTTATGTCTCAGCCCCCCACAGGACACCTTGATCAAACTCACTTGCTCCATCTATTACTTTGCAGCCGCGTGTTCTTAATAGTGTAGGCTATAGAGCTGTGATTTATGACACCATCGGTTACAGATCAGAGCGCAGTGAGATACTTGTCCATTACCTCTTCCATCAGAAGTAAATGTTTGGAAGATTCAAAATATGTCCTGTCTTCGGCATGAAATACTGTACTTCAGGAAGTCGGCTCCCTTTCTGTATATTACGTTAACTGTAAAGCATGGACAGAAGCCGGGTTGAGTGTTGTTTTAGCTCCATACTTTGAGAGAAATGTTTCTTTATCTTTGACTAGTTTATTTTAACAGGGCGGTGTTACTTTTTTTTTATTGTGGAAAATGAGTCTTTATTAAATTATCCTTCTGGAATTGTACCCATTAGTGTCCCTGTGTATGCTGTGGAATAAGAGCCGTCTCTGCTCCTCTGTAGGCACTTCTCCTGTCTGTCCGCCAAGTACATGTGTCCCGGTGTGCCGGCGGTGATGAGCAACCTGCTTGCTAATATCAATTCCTACTTCGCCCACACGACCACCACCACCACCACCACCGCCTCCGCCTCCGACCGGTTCGCCGCCTCGAACTTCGGGGTAAGCGCACCTGCTGTTGCTTTGCAATGTGCTAAATGAAAATGTGCGTTTCGAAACATCTATTGCTGTCTTCGACATCACCACTCATCACTCCTTAAGAGTTATTTGTTTAAAACCAGTTGAGGTGGTCAGTCCTTTCAGATTGAACTTTTAATAAACTAATGTTCCCCAAATAATATCTCCAGGCAGGACGTCCAGTCTGTCAATATCGCTAAAACCCAACCAAAGTAAAAAATGACTCACAGCAGGCGCGTGAATGTTACATACCACGCAGTGTTATACATTTTCACACTCAAGGCTTTCTGTGTGTGGACACTGAACTGAATTATGTAATTTTTCATCCTGACAGAGGGAGAAGTTTGTCAAATTACTGGACCAGCTGCATAACTCACTGAGGATCGACCTGTCTAAATATCGGGTATGTATGAGCCTTTGCTTCTGTTGTGTTTGTTCACTCTTTTTCTAAATTCAAAACACTGGTATTCTTTGCATTAGAATGTTAAACTTTCCCTTAAATATAACATTATTTAGATTTAGACTGAAGGAGCAAGAGCAATTCGTCATTTTGGAAAAACGTTATTATTTGGTATGGTCCGTTAATGATTATTTCAAAATTGACTTTACTAAGTGTTGTCATCTAAAGTACGTGTACATGTAATTTGGTTGATTTAATAGGCTTCAGGGTGGATTGAACACTGTCTGCTTGCTACATCTGACTTGGAGCAACAATCCTTTTTCACCCGGTTTCTGATGCCAAATGTGTGTCCGTCACCCTTCACATTACTATTGAGTGGATTCTCTTCTCTGTGGGATACAGTGGAGAATCTATATGAGGCACGCGTGCCGTGTTCGACTCCCACAACGTAATCCCACACGGGGCACTTAAATGCGAGGCGTTAGGGTGTCGTAAATATTGTCACAAAGTCTATTTAGATTTTATAGGTGTGATGGTGTTATTTTACGATTGATATTATATAGTGTCCCACTCCAATGTGTTCATAGTATCAACAGCATATAATATTTGGTGTTGAAGTCTATTTGTGGTTTTAAGATGTGATATCGAAGGAAGATTTTGTAAAGTGTGATTTTGAAAATCTGCTACACAGCAAGAGAAAATGTCATAAATTGTTTAATTCAAATGTCTGCATCAAATTGAATTAAAAGGCTGACTTTGCTGTGTATTTGCAGTGGTCAGCAGAAAAAAAGCCAGGCACTTAAAAATAATAGATGAATAGATAGATAAATATAGTCAAGTATTCCTCATGGTCCAAAAAAAAAAGACTATGCCACGGAATGTCCCGCAAGAACGGGGACACGGAAGACCCACACGGAGAGCTCAAAAAACTAAAATACCTAAAGTAAAAAGAACGTGTCAGGGCAAACAGGGACCAGGAGTAAACAACAACCAAAGGACTCAGTGAAAATCACTAAGGAACCAACCAGAGACAAGGGACACACATGGTCTAAATACACTGGGAAGGTGCAGGTGATTGGACACAGGGGGAAACAATCAGGGACGCCACAGACAATCAGGCTGGGTTTGAATTGTCAAATTTGCTTTTGGAAGGTTCCTAACGGAGTGAAGTGACCCCGGGAAGTAGTGTAAGTGGCCTTGATGAGAGCTGTTTCTCTAATGCTAAGGAAAGGAGCTATACAATGACGATCCTCTAGTGAGTAAGAATAAACACTACTAAAAAAACACCGCAACCGTTTTTTAAAATTAATTAATGTTCAATCAGAATTAAAAAAAACACATGATGAGGATCTGTTACAACCATCGCCCTTGCTTATTTTGTCAAATGACCCACTAATGAATACTGATTTAATTGAAACGATCAATATCAAACATTCATACCCCTCCCTTTTCCGAAATAAATGACAAATCAAACATACACCTCACAATGAACGGCCCCCCAACAACTGTGAAATAAAGAAACCGGTATCTTCCAAAACTCCCCTCTAATCTCCAGCAATCTGCCCCTCGCAGGCCACTAAAGCCCTTTTGTGTTCTACTCAGGCAGATTGAAAACCTGACATATAACACATAATCTTCCACAGCAACCCCCCCCCCGGAGAGTTAAACCTGTTAGACGCCACTCATCGCCACACATTCTCAGGCATAGCAACCCCGCCCCCATCTCTGGCTCGCAACACACTGCCCCCACCCCCCCCCCGACCAACGAGCAAGGCATCCACGCTGCTGTCTGCGGCTACAAGCCGATGCCACGAAGGAGGAGGGAGAGGACTTGAGTAACTGCCAAAGAGCAGAGTGAGGCAGAAAGAGGATTGCTGGAGAGGAAGAAAAAAAGAGAGACGAAGAATGAGAGGGGGGGGCACGGTGGTTGGGCAACGGAGGGTTAAGTGAAGGAGCGACGCCCCCCCCCCACCCCCCCACCCTCATCTTAAGATGGTCAGGCTGTCTGCAGAGTATCACATTGGCTTCACCTGCCAGAGCTGCCACGCTGCTCTGCTGTCAAGCCTGCCACAGACCAGTGGTTCATACTCACACAGTTCATTCTCTCCCCCTGTGAAGCCGTCCCACAGAGGCCAGCCTGCCACTATCGGACAGTAATACGAATTCAGGTCCGGCCGCTGCGTCCGCTCGCCGTATGGATTTCACCAATAATGACATTCGGAGCGAGATTGAGTTTGCTTTTGTAAAACGGCGGGCGCTCGAATCAGCGGAGATGGAGCCGGGTTGCACCTGCCACTTTACATTTTGCTACATATGCGTTTCTTCCGTGTGGACTTTATTCAAACAGTCCTGATGCGCAGTGACACTCTCCGCAGCCAATGGGTCTCAGCTGGGATTTACAGGGTTCTCTGGTTCAGTATTCAGAGCACGCTGCTCAGGATTTGAGCTGTTGGCTTAGTTTGGACAGTTTGATATAAAGTGTTGTATTTTTTTTTTCTTTTTCAGAAAACTCCTCCGGGATATTTTCTTAGAATGAAACTCTGTGAAGCGATACGGTGGGCCTCTAGAGAAAAGGTTATTTAATGCGAACACCTGTTTTGTTGCTTTCTACGACGCAGTAGCAAGAAAAGAAAAGAATCTAACTGTCTCATACTGTACGCGCTGTTAATGGAGCTGCTAAAGCGTCATTAGAAAAAAAGAATACCGCTGTTATATTTTCTTTGAGGAATATAATATCATTGGATGTATTTGTGATTGGGTTTTTCAGAGCCCCTTCTTTGAAATGTATCGAAGACAATTTAAAAAGACAAATCGGAGACAAGCTAGTCTCACCTTCCTCATTGCAGATTGTGTGCCTCCTCTAAAGTGAAATGAATAGTTATATATCTTTAAGTTATATATATTTAACACACTCAGCGAAGTTTTTGCATGCAGCTTAAGAGACGTCGCCTTCCAAAAAAAATACTGCTGGGTCAGCAGTTTAATTTTGCAGTTTATCGCCAAAACAATTGGGTAATAAATTTAAAGGCTATTTAAAGGCTAATTCAAGTGGTAGTCCAGGGTGGGCAATTGTCTGTAAATGACAAAAATAGAAGTGAAGAAAGGGCAACCCTTACAGTGCATTTCTCCCACTCCGACCCAGGCGAGCACTCATGGAAGCACCATCAAACATCGTCCTTGAAAGACTATTCGGGGGAAATTTTTCGACCAACGACGCCATAAATAAACTGCTTACGGGCGGCTTTTAAGTGATCTATTCTAACCTTTTAACTTCAGTGGACACTCTATGCATGTGGCATACGCGTGTGCTCGGCATGGTCAGAGTGCAGGGTGACCAGGGCAGTGTCCCTGTGGCACTTTGATGGCCCGGTGCCCGTCAGAGCATGACTGCTCTCTTTTTCCACATGATTACCTCCACTTGTTCCGGCTTATTTCCCAGTGTCTGACACACGACTTTTTAAACTATTATGCTAATAAATATTAGCGGTAAAGAGTTTTGTTCGTGGGCAAAAGGGCGCCGGTCCAGCATAATATTGCATGTACACTGGAACAAAGGAAAGCTCATCAGCATCACTCTCTCCCGGGAAGGAAGAGCTGATATTGTCTCTGCTTTTGACTCAGAGATGGATGCTTTTCTTCCTTGTTACGCTTCCTTGGTCCATGGTAATAAATAAGCTTCTTTTTGCTTTGTTCTTTTTCCTAATGAAGTAAGATATTCTCATTCCCTGTCTTTGTGTATTGAGACGGAACATTTGTTAAAGTTAGGCAAAGTCAGTTAGACCTCTGTCACTGCTCTAAAAAACATATACTAAATTACTGGAATACATTTCATTTTTATATATTGGTCAGCAACAATGAGGAGATGAAATAAATTAAAATGATGTCTGTTTTCGCTTTTTAGGGATTCTCAGGTGCACACTGTTTTATTTTGTTTCACACTACAGTCTTTTTTGCCTTGTACGGCACTTTAAATGTATGATGCGGTACCACTACAACTTGTCAGGTCTTTTTAAAGTATTGGCATATAAGCATTCCAGACTTGGTTCCCAGCCTGAAGCTGGCATTGTAATTCAGATAAATCAGTTGTTACCTGCTTTAAAAGGAAATACCATCAACGATGAATGATTTTTCGCTTTCTGCTGTTATTTGCCAAACTAGATCATTGTATTATTTTTATCATCACATGTTGCATGTAGACATTTGTTTTTTGAGAAGAACCCACCTCCTCTTCAGCAAACATGAGAGTCAATGAACACTTGACTTTCTATGACTTCAATCACCATAATTGCACAGCCAGATTCCTGCTTGAAGTCATCATTCACTAATTAACAGATTTAAAATGGAAAACTGTGAAGCATTTTTCTCTCCATTTAAATGTAAAATATTATATAAAATAATATTTAACATGCAAATTTCAATAATTATTTCACTTAAAAACTAATTAAGCCTGATTAGATCAGACTACCAACATCACTGAAAGGTAGAAAGATATTTTTGGGCAATTTCATTTCTTTCATTTGGGATTTTCTCTTAGATTAAGTTGCAATTACTCGTTTGGCAAAGCAGAAAATCACATATTAGTTTGACAGTACTTGAGGTGCATTGGTCTTCAATAGAATTCAACAGATTTGTTTTTCAAAATATCGTTTTAGCTACAAGTTGCATTCCATGAAAGCATTACTGTTTTTGTAACTGGAATCAGCAGTTGCATTAATGGCGAAGTTCAAGGTTGGACATCGAGTCACATGTTTCAAATGGACTGATGTTCTCACTTTTATCTAAAGGTTACATGTATGTGATGATTTTTTTAAAGAAATGTCTATGTCAGCAGGCTCCTGGGCTCCATCCTGTGAAATACACTTGTGCAGCAGAAGCAGAATTTCTTTCCTTTAGTTGTAATTGAAGGATTTAAATTAAAAGTCTGCTGAGACAGGATACACTCCAAGATACTGTTTTAAAATATAAACTGAGGAACAAGTGATGAATATTCTTAGTATAAAAAGAAATGATGCAAACTGCATTTATTGGAAACTGCTCCCGACAGATTTCCATTTTTTCTTCTTCTCCCGCAGCCAAATATAGAATAACTGGTCCACATGTGCCTGTGAAGAATGTGTGTCAAGCTTGTTTTCCTGGAGGCTTTTAATCTTTACTGGGGACTAGACTTTTAACTCTAAATTTGATTCCTCTTATTAACGCTGGATCCTGAGAAATGCACTTTAGGTGGACAGCTGACTGTCTGTCAGACATTAACAGGCCATTAACCAACGCCGAAAGCTGAAATTCTGATCCACGTTTTTTTTTTCATCCCTACTGTGGCTTTTAAGACCACTGTCGGAATTTGGGTTGAAATAATCTCTTTATAAAAGCTCTGTTCCTTAATTCTTCTTTGAATACTGCTCATCATTGAATCGTTCATCGACCCAACAGATAGACCTCTATGGCGCTGGAAAGGGTTGTGCTTCTGCTGATGGGCCTTGATCTCAGACAGAGCCCCCCCCCTGTGCTCGTGCTGTCAGGCCTACGGGGCGGCTGGGAGGATTTGCTTCTATTTCATGGATTCCCATTGTGCATTTATTGACAAGGCAGAGGAGGGTTAGAAAACCAGCTTCATTTTATTACGGCATGGGGGAATGTAGGAGAAGTGGTGCAAAAAAAAAAAAAACGGTGATGCCTTTCCTCAGTGCTGTCGGGGCTTTATATGCTCGCCGTCACGGTGCTCTGCTCCGCCTGATGACTTCATGGCCCCAAAATAGAGGTTTTCATCAGCGGAGACCTCCCTTGTCCGCTAAACGATTGGAGAGACAGTAATTTCGGGATGATTGCTGGACATGGTCCTGCAATCAATTTCAATGTCTCGGGATAAACAATGTGATGTAGTGGGTGGGTGGTTGGAGGGAGACGTTAAAAGGCTGCCTCTCAACGAGATGTCTCCTCATGTTATTTTCCCCTCTCTCTTCATTACAGGATAATTTCCCTGCAGGAAACCAAGAACGTCTCCAAGATCTCAAGTCCACTGTTGATCTGCTGACCAGCATCACCTTCTTCAGGATGAAGGTAGCTTGTGTGTGCTCGGGGCGGGCGGGGGAGGAGGGGGGAGTTTGGCATTCGATTGAAAAAAGGAATTAGAGGAAACAGCATTGATTGGAAAAACGACGCCATCCTTTTTCAGATGTCATCTTTAACCTTTTCATCACAGCGGTGCAGCTACTGAGCGACTGACACACTTACAACACCTGTTCCTCTCTACCTGTCTGTGGGGGGGGGGGGGGCTGATCCGATGGAGCCCTGTTTGTGCAACGTTGACCCGCGTACTCCAGTCAGCCTGTTAGTTTGTTGTAAAAGGCGCCCGGCATCGTCTGGCGTCGTCTCCCTCCCTCTCCCCCCTGGCCGTTTGCCTCGCCGCGAGGAGCCCCGGCACCGCTCAGCTCTCTGTTTTTGGAGCGAGTGTGGGGGGGGGGGGGTTTGCAGCACTGGTGCACTGGAGCAAAGCTAAGATGGCAGCTATGAGCAAAGAAATGAAATCTGTCACTTTATGTTACCAATGCTTTCAGTCTTTGCCATGCCCGTGCTACGCTGCGCTGTGTACACGCACAGATGCTCAGCACACAGGAGCTACGGTGTCACTCTAGGGTATAATGCACATTTACAGTCCGGCCACATGTCGATTATGAAACATAATTTCACTTTTCTACAAGGAAGTGATATCTCGGGGGTAAAAATGCACGTTACGGTAAGGTAGATATCATTTAATTATCAGTCCACTGATGGATGTTCCTCTTTGTTGTAATCTAGTAAATAACGCAGTAACTTTCATCTTAACACGTTATTTGAAGATTTGATATAGTTAATAATTGAGACTCAGGAAAACACCAACCATTTTGTTCAGACGCGCGTGTATTTTTGTGTGTACGCAGGTACAAGAGCTCCAGAGTCCACCCAGAGCCAGCATGGTGGTGAAGGACTGCGTGAAGGCATGCCTGGACTCCACATACAAATACATTTTTGATAACTGTCATGAACTGTACAACCAACTACTTGACCAGGTAAACCGCTTCTAGATCCTTTGATCTTCTACAATCAGGCATTATTACTCCTTAAAAGGGAGACTTCTACTGTTTCAAAGGCACCAAAAGACACAATTTGAGATCTCTGTTTTCCTCACATCAGCACACTGCAGATCTAGTGACGCACAACCCCTTGTGTCACTCCAACGACTGTCGTGTTCTCAAATCTAGTCAAACATACAACCAGACGTTTGCGTGAAAAAGAGAAGGAAGAGCTACAAGGTGTCGGTTCTGAGGTGTGGATATTGTTTGTGCGATCAATGTAATGCTTTGCTGCATGGGGCTCACGGAAGCAGCTCCGTGCTGCTCGGCTTTGGAATCATCGCCAAAGCCGGGACACAATTACTTCCACCTCCTCCGCCTGCGTTATGAACACACAAATAGTCCCATAGTTGTTTTCTTGCTGCTGTCTCTTGTCTCGTAGGTTGGTTTATTTCCTTTAGTTGGACAAACTCCTAACCAGGGGCATATCACACATTTTGAATTCTTATCACAGTAAAATACTTTGCCTTAGCTGCCTCAGCTGTGGCTGAAGCAACCTGTGCATCTTTCTGCAAAATGTAAAAAGCTGAATCGTAAAAACGTAAATTTGTTTAACCCTACTTTGGAATGGGATAAGTCTGCCTTTTCTTTTATTATGGTTGTTGTATGACATCCCTCCGTTGAAATATATAATTTAATGATTTTGTAGCTATTTTTGCCAATATAGTCTGCCTTTCTGAAACTAAGTTTTCTGAGTAGACATGCTGTGAGCAAGAACTGAAGTTAATTGGAAACATCTGACAATATACCTGCTCTGCTGATTTATGTAATTACATAATCTAAAAATCTACAAACTAGCAACTGAACATCTGTTAATTAGCCAGGCAGACAGTTACCAGATAACTCAACCTTAATGGAGTCTTTATGAATGCAAAAAGTGAGCTGGTAGCTAAATGATGCACTTTATACATACTCATGTGGAAAAGACAAAGAAACGCATTTTTTTTTTGGTAGTGCTTTAAATGCTCTTACAATAATGTCTAATTGAGTTTCTCTTTTGGGGTTTTTCCCATCAGCTCTAATGTCCTTGGTGCCTGCAAAAAATGAATCAAATTCAACGTGGCTAGCGATCAGTAGAATATTTGTCATGACATTAACCAGACAATAAAAACATTCTCTGTGTCTAATGCAAACTTTGCATGATTGAGTTCAACCTTTTAATAAAAAGAGTCTGTAGACTACTACACCTACCTAGTTCAAATCACAACCTTTTTAAGGCTCTCTTGGCTATGAAGAGTCGCGATAGATAACCACGTACAGTTTGAGCCCAAGACACCAAGCGTCAATGTGAATGATATAAATAAACTGAAATGAACTGGCGAGAGGGTGTCTGTTACAGACAGGTGAGTCTATGAGTTCTTGTTATGAGAAACGTGCCTCCTGCAGCTCGGGGCATGTTCTGATAATAACAACTCATACACCCTCTCGCCAGGAAACACTGCAACATCCAGTCCTCGGCTACAGTTTGCCTCTCCGAACACATGACTGTTTCCAATTGGGTAATTCACTCTCTTCGGCCTCGCCTGAGTAAATAATCAGGCGACAGGCTGAATAACTTCTATGGTTTACTTCACAAGCGCGAATGGTCTCCCCACCTCAGAAGATAATGTCCTTTCAGGTAATGGGGGGGGGTAAATCTGTTCAAAAGTTGAATAATAAGCTTCCTTTGTTTAACCAGCCTCAGGGGTTGTAGGCAATTACCAAAACCGGAGAGATAGACACTTTCTCTAATTACATGTTCGTCCACCACAGTTTGAGAATTGACAGCCTTTCGATCATTGTCTCCTCGGCGGCAGAAGGAAAAAAAAGCCATCAACTAGATTCCAGAGCAACTCTTACTGTGACTCTAAATTATTATGTTCACACACATACACACACACACACACTTGGTAGCCTTTGACTCAGCGGATGGAACATATTTCAGACCCTAATTCTCCGGTTGCTAACAATGAGTGAGTGCTGCGACACGAGAGCCGACACGGTGGCCGGGCAAGCATAGAAACATCCAAGCTCCAACAAGGCATCTTGCATAACAAACAACAAAGCTTTCTGCCTCTTCTTAGGCGTGAAATTGATGCGAGGAGAAAAGGACTGTGAGAGTCTGGTTTAACCTTTTTTTTTTTTTTTTTTTTTTTTTAGTCCTGCCAGCAAAAGTATGCTTTTTTAAAAAGCAAGAGGAATGAAGGCAAAAAGATCATGGTAAAAGGGCAACGGGAAAAAGGGCCATATTGCATTTTCGTGGATAGGCAAATGATGCAAAAGCGCCTAGTGGCATGCGCACGCCTCTATGATAAATATATACACGTACATGCACTATTTCCTATGCATTATGCAAATACTAATGCATAAGTAGGCGGATGGATAGAAGCAATCTGGTTTGGAAGAGGTTGGAGATTGGCGTGCGAGAGCAGCGGCCCACTGTGCCCGTTTATAAGACGAGTCCCAGAGGAGCTAGAATACTATTCCGCTTGTTCCTGAGAAGGCAAATCAAAGTGATTTGATTTGTATCTCTGTAATGGGCATTATCACATATTTGCCAACAATACCAAAACGGTTTGATTCGAATTTGTGCCTTTTGAGTTCATTTCTTCCCTCCAATATTTACACATAAAACCTGTTTTCTTTAGGCGTGAGAATGCATTGGCGATAGCTTCTGTTCTTCCCACAGCTCTCGCTCTCAAATCTTCCACCAACATCTTTTAAATCAGAGACTCTGTAATTTGTGTCACACTGTGAGAATTTATGGGGAGCCAGTGATATGGTAATGCTGATTACTACCGCATAGGGGCTGGGAGTGCTAAACAATACACATAAACCACTAGCTACCTTCTGCAGGAGTGAATATGCTGTGAATATTTCTGCAGGTGCCCCCACCACCATTGTGCATTGGAAGTATAGGGAAGCTACGCGTTGATCTGGATACAGTATTCAACCCCCGAGTACAGCTTAGAGTGAAGCCCATGGGTGTGTGTTGTCGACCGTCAAAAGGCGGTAAGCTTCTTAATCACCCTTAACAATGGGCTTGTACCTACTTTAGGTGAATACAGATGAGCTAAGGGAGATGTTTTGGCGGGACGCATGCTGCATCTAATGCAATAGAGATGATCCAACCTTCAGTGTCCTTCATTCATGCATACAGCTTTGATACACCCACAGACTGGTAGACAGACATAGTCAGAGATAGTTGTTTCTATACTTTATATAATGCTTCCTATTCAACAGATATTTGTCTTGTTGTTGTGTCTCGCCCCCCTGATGGCTCAGGTCTCCCAGGTCAGGCCTTCCCCTTTGAAACTCATAAAGTGCTCATATTTAAGCAATAAGGTACAAGAGGCTGTACTTTATTGTCTAATAATGTAACAGTTCGGGGGTGATGTTAGGCCCGACGCACAGTGGAGGCCCGTCAAGTACTGCCTCAAGTACCTTATTGCTTTTTCAATAGCAAAATTATAAATAGTAAGTAAATAGCTGCCATTCAGCACAAAATACCAAACGTTGTGTATCGCATTTCAGTAGTCTAGAGAAAAATAGTCCCTGTACGTGCATGTAAACAGCATTGGGTCCCGCACCATCTCCTTCGATCACATCGCTCATGACGTCCACCTTAATTGTCCGATTGCAAAAGCTCACATTGCCTCAAAACGATCATTTGTGGGATTTCTGCTCTTATTATGGCGATCGCCACCAAGCGAAAGACTGAAATCAACTAGCGGTCGCTCAAAATCGAACCTGTTACTTTAAGTGCGCACTGATATGCAACGCTCGGGGCAATGTGAAGAGCAACTGTACATTATCGCTGAATGATGCACCCCTCCGTGACTCACTCTCAACCAATCAGAACGCTGGATTTGATCTCCCCGTATTATAATCTTTAGTAGTCACTTGTCAACCTTTCAACATTTGGAATTTCATAATCGATGGATCAAACAAGATGCTGTGCTGCTTGTCTTCATTTATGATGGAACTAAGAAATGTTGCCTCTCAGACATTCTATACTGAATATATGCTATATTCATACTGTGGATGATTTACTTTACTCTACGGGGTTTGTGAACTAGAAGGTCAACATGCAAACAGGTCCCAACACAGTCATTGATTCTGCTACATCTACAGCCCCCTGTTGCCACCACATAGAAAACCAGTGCATTCATCATGCCGTGCCGTGTAAGAAACCCGAGTGAATATGCAAATTGGAAATTGAATGAGCCTTTGATCAATATGATGCCTGGTGTGGAGCCTCCGATGGAATGAGGAGTAATCTGTTTTTATGGCCACGGCACATTCGATGACTTAACTGCAGTCTCAAACCCCGGTGATTAAAGTAGTGAACCGTGGGTCGACGTGACCGACTGTCACGGAATCAGCTGTAAGCCTCGTCTGCGTCACTCGTTCCTGTGAGATTATATTCTGGAGCTTTTCCAACTTAAAACTTCCTTCACGAATCACCTCCTACTCAGACCCGAATCAAAATCTCGAGGCACAATTTAATTATTGTAGGAATTGATTAGATTGTACGGATCAATGATGAATTGACCCCCATGTTGCGTTTCCATCTCCCCAGCTCTCACTAAAACATTTTCTCTCGGAAGTCAACAGGCATAAGGCTGTTAAATATTTCAACCTAAATTATGCAATGACCAATTGGAACGTAATTCATTTTTATTTTCAACCGGTAAACATCCAACACAGATTTTGCTTCAAGCTAGAATTACACTGACAAATGAGTGAGCTGCGTCCTCTATACACAGTAGAAGATTCTCAAATGCCTTTTCATGTTGTCATGTCTGTGTATAATACAGAGCTGCCAGAATGGCTGATTGTGTTGCAGTATGTGTGTGTGTTTTTTGTGTGGAACCTGTTCATGGCGGGGCGAATGACCGTGACTGTTAGGTGCTGACCGGAGATCAGTGTGTCGACACTCAGTGTGGGGCTGAGCAGATGGTGGAGTCAGCGAGAGGTTTCATATTTTAACACCTTACAACCCCAGAGATTTCTGCAACGCACTTCCACTCACACGCCCAGCTAAATGAGCACATGACCGAGGCTAATTGCGCTTTATTGCGCCGTAATCCACACGATGGGCCGTGAGTCGGATCCGTTTCCGATTTTGCGGTCAAAGAAAACTGGTATTGTTGTAGCAAAGAGCTCGGTTGATAATCTTCTTTTCCCATCGTGTCCGTGAGCGATCACTATTGGATTCGTTACAGCACGTTGGGTCGAGAGTCGTGTTCCACACAGCGCAGTGACCGCAGCTCTTCTACAATGATGAGGAGTTGGAGGTTCACAGCCTGCAGCTCTCAATCTGCCAGCTCACAATTGTTCTTTTATTTGGAACAGATTACCAGTAATCACATCTTTTTGATACCAGTTTAAAAAAAAAAAAACATCAAACTATGAGTATAACATGTATAATATGATTGATTGATTAATGATTGATGCTGATTTGAGGTCAATGTCTCACTATGAATTTGTTTGTTTTCTTAATTTTTTTAGAGCCTATACACTGAATATCATAATGCTGACATGATCACCCTTACTTGTAAACAAGTTCTATTTGAATAAAAATGCAATGATTTTATCATTTTTATAGTATCAGAAAAAAAACTTAGCAAGACAATATATTGACATGCTATCAAGTACTAATGTGTTAAAGTCTGTTACTAAACCTACATCAACCATCTTTGTTTGGATTTCTCTCTTTGTGATCCAAGGCAACTTGTTATTTTTGCAAAATCCCAGAGTAAAAAATGCTTCACCTTCAAGACGTTGACACTGTGTTTGGGATCTCTCCTTCTCTGTAGAGCCGGAAGCAGGACATTCCCCGAGAGGAACAGGGTCCGTCTATAAAGAACCTGGACTTCTGGCCCAAGCTCATCACTCTCATGGTCTCAGTCATCGATGAGGATCGGACAGCTTACACCCCAGTCATTAACCAGTATGTGCTTCTTTATTGTACCATTAAAGCCTTTTTACCAAGCATGCGGATTCAACACGTCTTCACCGTGTGCTTAGTTGTTGCTCTGTCAGAAGTTAGGCGTTATTATTACGCACGCATTGTTGGACACGACCACCCTAAAAACAGAGAGCCAATCTTTACCGAACAGACATACATGTGGTTGACTGGTAATAAGGTTGAAGAAAGTAAGATAATAAATATATATATATAAATCTTACCTTTTTATATTTTCTTATTTTTTTAATGACATTTTAAAATATGCATTTTATATATATTTTAAAATGTCGTTAAAAAAATTCTGGGTCTTTAATAGGACTCATGTAAATGACATATTTACTTAATTGGTCCTGTTTTTTAAATTCTCTCCCTTATTTTTAAATTTATCCTGGCTACACATCGTATTGATTCATTTGATGGCACTAACCCTTTTTATTGTGACTTGCTGATAGTAGTCGAGACACGAATGAGCGTAGTGTTAAGTATTGATGGATTAAAAAGGGCCCGCAGCTTTTTGCTCAATTAAATATCCCGATGATAGATTTGTGCGATCTGAGGGCTGGTTGTGGTGATGGACTTTTGTGTTTACGTCCTTCTGATGATTTGGTTGTTGATACAATTTGAAAAAAACCCAACAACTACCGGAGCCAAGATGAAATAAGATGAAGGTTTTTTTCCTCTTTTGGTCTCGCTCATACGTATCCTTTCACGCCTTCGCATACCCCTTTTTCCTCTTCTCCTTCCTCTTGCTGATTTACGACGCTTGTTAAGACTGTTGATGCCCTAAGCTCTTTCTCCTACAGTGTCTAATGATAGATTTGAAATATTCATGCCCATTTCCTGCACGTTCCCCTGGTCAACGTCCAGAGTGACAGCTACTCTGTTGGTTTTTCACGATAGGAGTGGACTTGTTGCTCTTAAATGATGGGAGCTTTTTGCCGGAGGGGGAAAAGTGTTCAAATGTTGCTCTCTTGCTGCGTGCTAAGAACATTTACTGGGCATCTTGCTTTTTTGAGTCAATAGACTGATTTACATTATTGGAAACATAAAATTGGATGCTGCAGGTGTTTTTAAAACTGTAAAAGATAAGAAGCTTTAGAGATTAAGTCCATGAATACTCATCATGCGGATTGTAAAAGCACATAAAATCATTCATTGCACCACATCAAAGTAGATTGTAAAGCATCTAGAAGCACGCACGCTGGCAGAGGATTTTGTTCTTTTATTTTTATTGACATGCCTTTCCCACAGTGAACCGCAGAGTCGCATGAAAAACCAAAGAAAATCAGTTTGAGAGAAAGATTCTCCAAATTATAGAAATATAAGAGGGGGCAGTTGTTGTTGGGATCCTTGTCTTTTTTTGTTCTTTGCCACCGGAGGCACAAATTTTCCTTCTCGTCTCAGCGTTTGTTCCTTTGCTCCAAAAGGAAAGTCAGCGTGTGTTTGTAAGCGTACGGCCACACTCGGGCGTTGTTTTTTTTTATTACTGGGCAAATTATGACTGTTTCAAAGGAAATTAGCAGGCAAATACGTTTTGTTGTCCGATTGGCAAAACATTTCCAAATAAATGGACTTTTCTCAGAACTGGGCCCCCCTCTTCTCTATTAACAACTGTCCAAAGATGCAGCTTATTAAACCATTGACACCTCGGAGCTTTGACTGAAAAATCTATAAGCCTTCAAAACAGCAGATTAGTCTCTCATCAAAATGCAACCCAGGATCATTAGATCAAGAGATACACCTACCATGTGTCCTAGCTCATCTGTTTTTTTAGAGATTCAGGCCGGGCAGAGACACGAGGCCACCCGGTCGAGCGCCGTACGGAAATGAGTCTGATGTGGAATCCGTTTTCAATTCCGTCAGGTTTCCACAGGAGTTGAACGCAGGCAGGATCAGCGCCGAGATCATGTGGAGCCTCTTTGCCCTGGATATGAAGTATGCCATGGAAGGTGAGTCATGCCGCTGATCACACAATTATCTCCCGCTCCGGGGGCATGCTCGTGTGTGCAAGGGAGTGAATGAGGTCTGGAAACAACGGGTATGAATGGATCGTGTGTGGGTTTAGAGTAACAGGTTACACTTGATTGTGAAACAATGTGCAAACATCCAGAGTAGTCACTACCGAATGAGATGCTACTTGCTTGCTATTTCCTAATTAGGAGTTAATTCTAATGTTCCCTCTTCCTTTCTGTGTAACAAGTCGGGGGGGAATGAGTGTTAATTGTTTTTGCGCTGTACCTCGTTGGATCTGATTGCTGCTTATTGGCTGGTGTCAAGGTGTTGTTTATCAGCTGGGTCCCACTGCATTGATCATTATAGAGAACCTGAACTTTTAATCAAGATAAACAATCGATTAGTGATGTGATCAAAAACAAAAGAGATACTGAGGGTTAGTGTGTTGGTGTGCTACTGTCTGTTTGTGTGTGTGTGTGTGTGTGTGTGTGTTCCTGTACTATGGACTGTGTGTTCAGATCTTCCTCCAAGGCAACATAAAAAGGACAAACTACAGAGTTTACTTTTGAATTATTAAAGGAACAATTTAAGACTACCATGATATAGTTTTGGTATTGCTTTCATTAAAACATGAATGTTGAAGTCATTATATTACATTGTACCTGGAAACATTGTACAGAAGAAGAATTGTTCATGGTAAAAAGTTAAATTTGCACCGTGGGAAGCAAGTGATTTAAAATCTGTAACCCAGCGTGATCCAAAATCATCACTTTCTTTCTATTCCGGTAATTAATCAAGCGTGTATAGCCATCATCACTGTTCATGATTTTCATAGTAAATGTATTTACCATTTTGGATTCATCTCATCTTTAATAGTTTGGTATTTTGTCAACATACGTTTTTATTTTCCAAAGATAGCAGAGACTCACAGTGATAAAGCAATAAATGTCAGATCTTCTCTGCTAGCAAGCTGATGGATGTGGATTGTGGGTTTTGCCTTCCATTCCCGACCTGCTCTATTTCAAACTCAGCTTGAGCTTTATTACCGAAAAATCATGCAATATGACATTCTTAAGTAGCACACGGCATGCTGTCTTCCAAAGTCCTCTCGCATTTGTGCTCGATTCAAACCATTTTCAGAATTCGTCTGAAGAGAATTTATTTTTCGTAATGTGTAGGGCACACTACATTTGACCTGGGCCGAGAACATTACCATTCCCAGCAACATTTAGGAAATGTTTTGCGCCTCCTATGAGAGAGATGTGTTGCTCCTATAAGCTTCGGCCCCACTTTGATATTTATGTTGATGCGGGTGTTTTTTCATACAAATCTTGCCTGAATCCAAGTTGAACACCGAGAACCACCTGGGTGTTGAACTATAAATCGATGAGACCAGGGTATTTGCAACTTTAATGATGACAGATGGGGTAGGATAAGTTTTGGATCTGATTGAGGTCAAGGATCGAAAATACCTCTGAGATGGTGTGTGAGAGAAAGGCAGCGATGCACCAAAAGAGCTTATTGGTGATTTATCCTCATCTACACAGCACATACCTGCGGCTTTCTAAGTACTAAGCCATCTTGGGTTGCTATGGTAACCAGGTGCCGCTGCAATCTGCAGTGGCTTGATATACCCACACAAAAGGCTCAAATCGATTCTACACATGCAATATGATTTTAAATTTGAGGTTGTTAGAAATACGAACTATTTTAGAATAGCTACATAATGTGTAGACTATATGCATCTTAAAGAGCTTTTGCATCAGCTTTTTTTATTTAAAGATACAACATCATCATCTGTTTCTGTGGTGAGTTTTGGATAATTGGAGCAAAGATTTGAAACCACTGATCCTAACAGCCATCAAGACTAGCAGTATATACTGTATATCCTCTATATTTCATTAGTGGACATATTAAAGTTGCCCTGACTTCTGTGGCTTTTTGTTACAATGGATCTCATCTCTTTCCTTGTGAATACAACCTATCCATCAACCTTGTTTTATCATATGGCAATGCAACAATCTGAAACTATGTCCCTTTACTGGAAGGGTAGTGAGCTCTCCAAGTTTTGGGTTGTAGCAGAACATATCCGACTGGCCTCCTGTAATAAGTGTAGAGGATTTGATCCGATTCATGATTAATAAATAGTTGCTTCCTAAGTGGTTGTAACAAACGAAGGCAGAGCGAGCACACGTGTGAGTCCTGTGCACCGGTTACACAACCCACGGCCACGCATGATTCTCAGTCCATTTGAGAGGGACTCCGTTGTAACACACCGACTGGCTAATGGCTGCCGCTCTGCACTGAACTCACAGACTATTTATCTCTGGCGTCGCCCCCTCTATGTGTCCTTCCCTGGGTAAACACCCAAAGCTCTGTAAGTCCACTGAAAAGTGAACACTGGATTTTAACAAACCTCTGCTGAACAGCCCATTTTCATGATTTTGTCGTATTTATACTTTCACGACGGATAATATACACAGTTTAGTAGATCAATAAAGAGATAGAGATTGACACACAAACAATTGTGTCTGTCTGTATGTATGTGTGCATGTCTGAGTCAGGGCAGCTGGACATGTGACCACCATAGGGTGTTACTGACTGCTGTCACAGCAGGTTTGGGTGTGTGTGTCTGTACGTGTGTGTGTGTGTGTTTTCCTGAGGGTGTCCGTGTTACCAAAAGGAGAAAAAAAAATCGTGGATGCACTAAGTCTCCTAGACCCTCATTCTCTCTCCTTGAGTCCCAAATCATCTTCCCTTGCAGTGCCTCCTATTGCATCATCTTGTCACTACATCACTAACCGCCCTGAGCGACACATGCCAGAGGGGGGGGACACGACTGTCATGTTCTTCAAAGGAGCACTTTGTATGAATTATTGCTCATTTCTTGTTGGTCCTACTCGCTGGTGGAGTCCCAGGTTTATTTTGGTGGCGAGAGGTTAATAGTTAAAGGGAGAGTTTGACAGCTCACAAACCGCACAGCGGTGTAGTGTTTTACTCAAAGGGTGATGAAAAACGAAAAGGGATGTCGCTCGTGGCGAATTTACAAAAAGATTCTATGTAATATCATAAATATGTAAGTTATATAGTCTGGGTTGCAGAATACAATGATATAGATGAATACAATGTATGCAAATCGTATCCAAATTAAGTCTCTCTGAGTTTTAACGGAAAAGTAGATCATTCTTTAAATGATCTGGATCCAAGTGTGTCTGTGTTAAAGCTGTAGAGGCAAAAGATGTAGCCACGAAAATAGAAAATCATCTGTTATTCTAGACAAGATTTATTTACAATGGCTCACTGCTTTCAACACGGAGCAGTCCCGAAACAATTATTCGGTTGCACATTCATAAATATAAATTGTCTGTGGAAAAGCAGCAGTTGTTTGCTTAGGTCATCTTTGACATCATCAAGGAAGGCACATAGAAGTAACTGGCGAGGCAGCTGACACAGACCACCTAAAGGAGGCGGGGCCAAACGCTCTGCTTTGTTGGTCCGTGTTTCTCTGCTGTGTGCCTGTGTTCGGTTGGACGCGTAAGTAAGAACGAATGAATGGATGTGACAAAGTCTTTATATGTGTGTGTGTGTGTGTGTGTGTGTGTGTGTGTGCGCACGCGTACGCACTACTCCATGTGCATTACTTAATAAAATCTCTGATGCATCGTCTGCTTCCTGCTCGGAGGCCTTTGGTGCCAGAGCTGGTGCACAAGTGGATACCGCTAATTTTAGCATCTCTCTGTGAATCTCTGACTGCATGAGAGGGTGCGAGAAAGAGACACATTGCAAGAGGTAGTAGGGAAGACAAAAAAGAGAGAGGATAAAATAGGAAACGGAGAAAAAGGAGGGTGGGAGAGAGTGAATGAACAGGGCTGCAGCTGAAATCAATCACCACCTACACGAGAAGCACCCAAAGGGGTTCTCTACTGAAGCCCCGAGATGCAAGGAGATAGGGAGTTTTTATTTGTTCTGAAATGTTAGCAAAAATCCTACATCCAACATCACGCATTAGAAATGCAGTTTACAGTTTACTGCAGATCGTACTTGCGGGAGTTACTGGGACAGAGGAGAGATTATCACAGTTATACTTAATATAACGTAGAACAAGTCATAATACCTCTAGACTTCTGTAAAGAAATTCGACAGTACGTAATGCACATCCACTGTATAGTGGTTTGATGACTGTGGTCCCTGGAGCAAGTCATTAAAGACCCGATGCTCCAGCAGCCCATTTACTCATCTTCAGCCTGTTGGAACAGCTTTACTCAGAACATTTTAATCAAATTGCCTTTGCAAGGGTAGTTTTTTTTGTTGTTTTCCTACAGAAAAAAGTATTCACGTAGTCTACAACTATTTCTAATTCATCTTTCCAGCATTGCGTAACACTGCACATTCTATTTCGATTTTGTCTTTTTGTTTTGAATACGTCCAAAATATCACACTCTGCTGTGGACTTTTGTAATAAAACATAATAACTGCAGTCGTGACTCATCCGACTGAAATGAACTTATTAAGTCATACGCTCTAAAGTATTACATGATTGAGTCACATCAACAGGAGTTAGTGTCTCCGTGGGTTCTGGTGTTGCAGCAGAGCTGTGTCTGTCCGCCCCTGTGATGCATCTTAGACGGTCCATTGACAGAACTGGGTCAGAAATGAAGATGAAGGAATTATGTCAAAGGGAGATCCACACTGGCCTCGGCTGCCACTGGTCCTCCGGCCTTTAGTCTTAAATGATCCTGTCCAAACACATGCACCTATAGATGATCACTGAATAGTCATTTGAGTATGAAAATGGTGTGGAGATCCTCTGCAGTTCATCATAATATGCTCGACTTTTTAAATCAATGAGGCGGAGAGTGGTTGAGTCCCCTCTGAGTTTGTCCGTCCCTGTGGGCCGACTCAGACGAGATGACATCCTCACAAGGGACCTTGAGCCTACTCCTCCCTCAGGACCGCCCACACTGTTTACCACCAGCTGGGCACAAAGGCACACACACACACACACACACGCATCCTGTATGCATGTACAGATGTGCTTCATGCATAATATGATCGGATGAGCAGCATCTGATTGCAATGCTACATAATGAATGCTAAAAACCAATAGGAGCGAATCGAAGCACACTTGAGGCTTTAGTTTGTATACGTCTGTGTGCTTGTATTAGCAAAAGCGCAGGTTTAATAATAAATCTTCACATTATCTCTTAATTAGCTGTAATGAGAACAATGGCCCTTAATGCAAACAAATGTTATCACTCAATGATGGCTAGACTATTTTTGTGGAAGAGGTAAAGTGGTAAGGTGCAAATGTATGGCGCTACAAGCCATCGCATGATTACATATACAGAAAACAACCATTTTAATGCCTTTCCTTTGTGCAATTACAGTAAAAATGCTGCTATATCACATCATAAAGTTATTGGCAATTAAATAAGGGATCATGAGGTTATTACTGCTTCATTGCTGATCGCAATGATTTTTTTTTATTTTGGATGTCTCAATGCAACACCCCGCGGAGGCTGGATTTATATGAATAGCATGAATAAATATGAATCCATCTTTAGACAAGGAAAAATAACACCTTTTGGAAGAACTTTTGAAAAACACATCTCAATAAGAGATCAGATGAAGTCAGGGAAGCCTAATTTCCGTCAGATTATCTCCCCTATTCAAACAATCACATTGAAAAATAATAAGATATATATATATATATATATATATATATATATATATATAAAATAATGAAGCTTTGAATAATATTGTTTTAAGAGTATCATATTATCTTTTGTGGTCCTGTGTAAAATTCCCACATGAAACCAAAGCATAAAACTTGCAGATCTTTACTTTTGGGATGTTAATGACGTCCCAAAGATTTACATTTCTGCTTAGTATGATCTTCTGCTTAAACCATGTTCACAACAATAGGTCATTGTTACTGTAACATACACATGGAGAACAATGAGACGGCGCCAGCTACTTTCACGCTGTTTTTACTTTTGTTGCAGTAAAGGAATCTCCCTCCTTATGTTGTACGTTTTATTACACTTATCTGTTGACAATGCCATAAAACCTTAGCTGACCTTCACTCTACCGTCTCCCCACTGACCTTCAACCGCTTGGAAAGAAAGTGCGGACAAACTGTGATTGTGTCCACCCTGTGTGTGTGCAAGCCGCCTTGCAGCGCCAGCTCAGATGTCACAGCCAGAGTTGATGGCTCAGCTCAGGAATTGCACAAGCGCTGCGGCATTAACACCTGCAGACCGTCTGAAACAGTCTCGACTCAATATTCACAGTGTTTAAGCCACCTGCGCCTCCAGTGACACAGACTGACCAGGTGAATCCGGGTGAAGCCTTGAATCCCTCGGGCAATTTCAGCCATCAGAACCAACTCGGCGGTGAAGGTTACGGTTTTGATGAAAGAAGTGATCTTCGACATTTCCACGTGTGACTCTGAGGTGCTGATATAATTGGGGCTTTTTATATCAGCCAGTGGCAGGATGTTGCAAAACGTTAGACAGTCCCCTGTGTGGCTCCTGGGATTTTTAGAACATAATTGGACGTTAAAATCCACATGGGACATGTAGTGGCTACGCGGATTAAATAACTTTAATAGCAATGCTGCTCAACATCATGGGATATTTAAATATGTTAGTCTGTGCTGTGTTATTGATGCATTTTTATAAGATTGCTTAACCGTAGTGTAATTTTCAGTCATTACTGGTTTTGACACTCCGTATGTGTAATTCCTACAATGCGCCTTTCCTGATACATTGTAACAAATTGTCTTCCACAAGTTCTACCAAAGAAATACTGAAGTTAGACCAAAAAATACATGTGTGTGTGTGTGAGCAGACACATTCACACAAATACATGTGAAAACCTTCCATGTTATTGTACTACATTCCTTTGTAAAGCACCATCTTACCTTGCAGTTTTGAAACTTGAGTGGAGTATTTCAAATGTTATCCATCCCAGGAGTGAAATATTGCATTGTGCATTCGAATTATTTACCAACAGGTATGTATATAATTACATGTACATAAATATTTTCTTCCAAGCTTAGCAGGGAGTGCAGGCTGGTAAGCTATGCACTATTCGCAAAGGTTCTTATCAGGCTTAAGACTGAACAGCCAGGTTGCAATGCGTGGATTTATAGTCTTTGATGTGGAAATGTATGAATCTTGTTTCTCAGCACAGCTGGGATCATATGGAAATGTTTAATTGTTCAGAAATGTCTACTGTGAGATGTATTAAATGACTCGCCGACATTGTCTGCAAATCAATGCCGATCCATTTTAGCTTTAGTTGTTCTGGACTCATACATCGCTTTCTTTCCTTTTGGTTGCAAACTCTTTTTTAATTCATAACTGAGGTGATGTTTTCCTGTTAACCCTATTTATTATGCTTTATCATCAATCCACAGCATGAGACTGTGTCTAAGAATCACGACTTCAGTTGACTTAATATGCTAATCTATGCCTCTCATGTTTTAATCAAAATTACAGAGCACGACAAGCACCGCCTATGCAAAAGTACTGAATACATGAATCTTCACTTCAAAGTCAAATGGTTCCATAATGAGTATGTTCGTGACCTGCCGGCCTTCAAGAATGTTCCGCCTGAGTATTCTCTGTAAGTATCCTCTCTTTTCACCCACGTGCAGTGGGCTAGATCGCCCAAAAAACCAAACCGATTCATGGCGGGTGGGGGGAGCTTTTGCAGCAACGACTCAAAAAGGAGAAGTGGAGTGAAACCCATCCGGAGCACAACTAAAAAAAAAACACACTCTTTTTTCGCAGAGAGGAGAAACCCTTGTTCAGATGAGTGACAAATGTGTTGGTCTTATCTCTTCAACGTGACATTTAAGCTCCGGGGAATTGGCAAACTGCCAAGTGGACCAGCGATTCGGCCCTGAATATTTGAAATGGTCATCTCCGTGCTCTGTGCTCGCAGTTTTAATGCTTTCAGGCAAGATGTTAAAACACGTTGATCACAACCTACTTAGTATAAGCAGAGAAAGTGTATTACCGACCTACTCATGTGCAAGGGGTGGATTCAATGTAAAAATGTGGAATGTTCCCCCCCCCTCCTCCCTCCTCTCGAGTCACTCAAACACTATATCTTGCAGGCTTGATTCTTCCAGAGGTATATGCATCACTCACCCCACACACACACACAGTCTGTCTCTTCTCTTATTCTGTCACCACACCGAATCTGTGTATTGTCTGTCCCTCCTGTAGCAGATGCCCTTTGCCAAAGTTCAAAGCAGTTTTGTGCGGCATCTCCGTTGCTTTGGGGAGAAGCTCAGGCCACATGTAACACGACGGAATGGCAAATTGAAAGCGACAGAACAGCATTATTACTCCACTTTGAAATGTACTTCCCCCATGGCCTGACCTCAGCTGTCCTTTGTCTGAGCCTCGCAGTCTAATCCGTCCACAAGCTGAAACCTGAGATCAATGCCTAGATGGATTTCAGCCTCGGCTAGAACCACGCTAAAATCTGCTTAAACACAGGGGTTCTCCTCTATTTCATTAAATAACTCGGGAGCCTTTCAAATGTTCTCATATACTAAAACCCTGACTCTTCAGGTCCTCCGGAAAGCAGAGAGGGGCCAAATATTTAAACAAAAGACCTGCACACTATGATTTGATTGTTCAATTAAGGAAGATTTTCTTTTCTAGGTGGTTCGAGCCATTTGTAATTCAGTGGCTTGATGAGAACGAAGACGTTGCCATGGATTTCCTCAATGGAGCACTGGAAAGGGACAAGAAAGATGGAGTGAGTATAGCCTTGAATTATATCTTAATATTTATTCATATATTTTCAGTTAACCAACCAGACTACTTAAGACTTTTACTTATTCAGAAGTAGAGAACTTAGACTGAATTCACCTTTTCGTGGGTGTATGGGATAAAAGAAGGTTTTCAGTAAAAAAAAAAAAAAAAGCACTTCTCCCCCAGGAGTATGATTTGTTATAACAACATGAGGCACAACAGGATTGTTAGGCCAAAATGTGGCCAATTTCCACAAAACGTTTGGCACAGACATCATTACAATATATCGGTGCATCTTCTAGCTTATCAAATAAAAACATTGCACAGCATCGTATGTTCATGATGATCTTGATTTGTCCTACCTAAAGTCCTAACTAAAACCATTATTCATCTTTACTTTAACACATGGTATTAAACGTCACTCTCAGTCACGAATTGATGCAGGAATTTCAACGTGTTCAAAGAAATGACGGCACAGCGAGTTCAAGTGTTAGACGTTTACAGCGCACCGTCGCTGCTACTGAGGATTCACACGTTCTACTTGGTAATATATAAGTAATTGGCAGTACGTGGTTCGTATTGCTTTGTGAGTGATGCCATTAGTAAGTAATTGGTAAGTTAGTCTACGTTCTCTTTACTGAGAATAATAACGTCTCACAAATTCTGAGGTGCTTTCTGGGCTTCACTCCTGAGATCCGACACCTTTTCTCTTTCTCTCTTTTCCTTCTCATGTCACCGTCTCTCCAGTTCCAGCAGACCTCAGAGCACGCCCTCTTCTCGTGCTCGGTGGTGGATGTGTTCACTCAACTAAACCAGAGTTTTGAGATCATCAAGAAGCTGGAGTGCCCAAATCCACAAGCTCTGGCTCACTTCATGTGCCGCTTCGCAAAGGTTAGGCTCTTTGGAGAGTAAAAACTCCTGCTAAGAGTTTGGTATCCAGTTAAAGAGAGATTGTGGTTTATTTACTCTTGTTTAATAATACTAGGTGTTATTAGGCTGTGACTGCTTACATTTATTTTTAATGAGTTGCGGAAATTAAATAATACATCAGCAAACAAACTCTTTCCATCCCTGCAGACTATCAACAAAGTTCTTCTGCAGTATGCTGTGATCATTTCCAAGGACTTTCCTTTGTATTTGAGTAAGGAGAACGTGGTAAGTGCCCACTCTAAGTATGCTGGTGCAAATAGTTTTTTGTTCTGGGCTGAAATGCAAACATGGTTCGTCATAATAATGATGATGACGGACTAGAACAGTGGTGTGTGGGGGTTAAATTTCAGTTAGCATCCCGAGCAAATCTGAAAAACAACATTCGGATTTGAATTATTCATCTCAAGTCAGCGTCATATTCAGGATTTTCGGTCCGTTGTTTCGTGCGAACGATGAAGCGCACAGCTCCATTGCTTCATTATCCTGGGTGGACTTTGAGGGTGAAGTGAGAGGTAGCAAACAGGAGGCTAGCGGAGGAGGCAGCTGCTACTTTGCAAGCTCATTACAATTGTTCCAGAGAAAGCATTAAAACCGCCCTCCCCGGGACAGCTCTGAACGGACAGAATGGAAAGAAGGAAATAAGAGGCAGATCAAATCAAATCTGAGCTTTCATTTGCTGTCACACCTACATTAAAGGGGTGCAGTTATTGCATTAGTTTAGTTGAGCATCTGGAGCAATGCTTTCTGGTGTTTTTTTTTGTTGTTTTTTTTCGACAGCTACCGCAAAGACCAAAGGTTTGCTCTGGTTCGAGTTTGGTATTTTTAAAAGCCTCAAGTATTTCAGAGATTTACATTAAATAGCAGAAATCTGGCATTGCGGGTGAGGCAGAGTCGACCCTGGACAGTAACAGAACCCCCCAGGCCCCAGCCAGCCAGCTGGCTCAAATCTACAATGCCCATCCTCTCTCGAGCTACAAACATGTACGCGAGAGATCTCATTTGCATATCTAAATTGTAAACATCTTATCATTCCCGTACAAATATGTTGAAGGAATTTATAGGAGTACAAGCCGCTTTGTGCCTCCACAGAGACTCTATTGGCCTCTTTGTGGTTTGAAATACACCAATATTGTCCTATGGGGCACCGGCTAATCATTTTAGTGGGTGTGGTATGTTTGTCATTGTTTTTTTTGGGGGGGGGGGGACATAATGCACTGAAAGCCCTGAAGAATTCCTCGCATTCTCCATGAAAGGCGACGTGATTAATGTCTGTCATCTGTTAAACTTGTTGTGCAGCTGAGAATCGATGATGCTTGACACAGCGCAGACGTTGCCCTCCCCGTTTGGTTATGTAACGCGTTCCCCTGCTGACTGTCATGCTGACACCTACCATCTTTTTAAAGAGGAAGTGTCAGAAAATCATGACCATTGTAACTTGTCGTACAATGTGTTGCAATTACATGGGTCTGCGTACAATGTCAATAGCATTCCGGAAATTCGCCGTCTTCTGTAGAATGTCAACACAGTTATTTTGTACTGATGTACAGTAATGTAAATGCAAAACAATCTATTTTCGCAGCCCTGCATCATCCTCAACAACATTCAGCAGCTCCGTGTCCAACTGGAGAAGATGTTTGAGTCCATGGGTGGCAAACAGGTCTGTGGCTACTGAAGTGTATCCGTCTGCTGTGTCCGTGTCACGTTTTGAGCCAATTCACTTTCAATTTAAAAAAAAAAACTGTTTTTTTTGTTGTTGTAATATATGAATTATTACAATGCAGTTATGCAAATGGATGCATTCTTCCACTGAAAGGTCAGACTGCAAGGTTATAGCTGAAGGGCAGTGTCCCCAGGGCTTCAAAGGATTGTGTGTCTTTCAGCAGCGTTGATGCCGGTCTTAAACCTCCACCCTCGGATCAGCTCTTTGTGCCGGGTAACACACGCTGTGCCATCAGGCACACATGACTGTTTCACGTGACGTTCATACGAAGCGAAAGTGAATTGACCCTAACAGTGATGCGCTGTGACCCTTCCCTCCGTTCTGCGATTATCAATTTAATAGAACAATCTGTTTGCTAAAGTGACCTTTTTTGACTTCTAGCTCAGGTAAAGTTCTGCATTACCTTCCTCTGTACCTGGTCCCTATGTCCCTTCCACTGGCTCCCCTCGTGTTGTCTTACCTGAGAAGCAGAAGCCGTCTAACCTACGAGCATGTTTCTCTTCTCCAGTATCTAACGCCTGTCTTGCCTTGCGTTTTGTCTCCCGTCGTTGTGTCTTCTCCCCCCCCCCCCTCTTGTTTCCTTTTGTGCTCTCTCTCTCTGTCTCCAGGAGGAGGGGGTTGTGTCCTTCTGTAAGGTGTGTGCAATAGGACCCGTCAACACCCCCTTTCCGCCATTTTACCGAACGATAGCAAAAAAGCACGCCCCCCCCCCCCCCCCTCCCCCCTCCCCCCTCCCACCTGTTCCTCCCCCCGCCACCCGTCACACGCTTCTCACCCCCACTCCCCTAAACCCCTTCCAGCGGCATGTGCCACAGAGCATATGGAATCTGAATTACCCATTATCCCTCTGGACAGGCAGCTCAAGCCCACCATCCCCAGTACACTGGGGATGGTGGGTCAACCTAACCGATCCACATCTTTATTTTTAGCTTCCCCCCCCCTCCCCATCTGGCACTTCTTTAGCCATAGATAATTTGGAATTGCTGTATTTATTTTAGTCTGTTGTTCCTCTTTTTTTCTTCTATTTCTGGTGCCAGCGGGGGAGTCAGAGGCTCACCCAGTTGCTGGGTGTGGTTTCGGTCGTCTCTTTGCTCCATTCCCCAGGCTGCAGACACAAAATGTTTCTGACAGGATTTTGCAGCAGAGTTTAACGAGCTTCTCAAACCATTTTCTCAAGCGCGGCCCTCAGCTGATGTGCTGCTGACGGCTCACCGTTAACAGTTCCAAGCCTCTCTTGGTGGACCATTATTGTCTGAAGGATAAGGACAACAGAAGTCTTCAACTCCCTTTATCATCATCCCTAAATCATCATCAATTCAGTGTGTCTTTAAGAACATATTAAGTCATTTCTCTTGAATACTAATAATGCAGCTTAGGTGTATTTCAGTTAGTTTCCTCTCTAAATTATAGCCTATTTATTACAGAATAGTTTCCTATCAGCAATTAACTCCAAAAGAGCAAATGTAATTACCAAGAACTGTTATCATAGCATTGCCAATAACAGAGATTAGCAATAATCTCTCACATTGCCCACGTTCACAGAATTAACGTGGACTGATCTCCCTAGATTTATATCAGGCTTTATTTTGGATTTCGGGATGTTTGCTCATATGTTTTTCTCACTTTAGAGATGGCAGTTACGTATTTTTTGGCACTGTTCAGTAGAAAGTATATATCCCAAAGGCCCTCCTGCCGGAGAGTAGATATTGTCTTGTTAAAACAGGCAAAGGGAAGCGAAGCTGGGCCTCTGCTGATAGGCTGTCAGCCAGGAGAGAGTCTGTGCACTAGGGGGGGGGGGGGGGGGGGTCCAGTGCAAGTAGCTACCGCGAGTGAGCCAGGTGTTCCATACGCTTCCTTCACATTAACTTAAATCACCAGCATTGAAAATATAGGTAATCCCTAATTGCAATACAAGCATTTGAATGTTTTGTTGCGTTGTTGGTCCACATGTAAATGGACAAGTAAAACCAATTTCCTTCTGATCTATTCTGCTATTATATATGCATTAATAGAAGTATCAATATATTCTCAATATTATATCCCATTTCAAGATAATCCAAGATCTTCATTAACCTGACATTATACTACAACCTGCCTCACTCAGTTACAGTGGCTTTGAATGGAGACCTTTCATCCAGCATGCCAAGAAGAACTGATAAAAGACCATGGCCTATAGTTTTGCTATCACTTGAAATGATGTAATCTGTTACTCAAAGAATAAAATAAATCAATCAATTTCCTTCCTGCTCGGGAAGATCTTGAATGCTGCGATGATTGCAATTAAGGGGACAGCCGTTCGAACGCAAACTAATATAAATATATCGCTTGTGTTCCGCACATAGAGGCATGTCTTCATGATAACAATGTCTATTGAACGTTTAGCTTGCACATCTGCTTCCCAGCTCAGCCGTTCGCCATTAAAATGTGCGAGTTGAGCGGCTTCATGGCTGAGCTTACCGTTTTCCCAATCGGACGATGTGTCATGCATGCGGCGCGGTGCCTGGCCTGACACACGCATCTCAGGCACTGAGCCTCTGCGACGTGTGCCCTCCACCCCCCCATCCAACAAAATCAATGTTTGGACATAAATACTGACACGAATTGTGATACAGATGCACTCATACGTGCAGTTGCTTACTCACACAAAGCACGCACAAACCTACGATATACACCCCCGGAAATTTGCCCGTGAATAATTTGTGGCCTAAAACCACAGAGAACACAAACATCTGCACATCATGCATCACGTGCACTTGCATAAAGATGGCGTTGCAGAAACCCCAAAACGTGCCATGCATTGGCATGTACTGTACATGATGTAAAATCTATTTTGTAAATGTGTTTGTTTGAGCTGATACACGGAAGACTCTTCCTTGCACGTTCATGTTGGATTATGATTACAAAGTAAAGCTTCAGCTACTAATCCAGTTACACCAACATCTCCTCAACCACGAACAAACTACTGAAAATTTGAACGGCTCAAATGATAAAGTCAAACAAACACATGCAAAATCAATTTCCTTTCTGATGAAAACAGTGAGGAAATGTACAAACCACAGTGAGATATTACAATGTCTACAGTAAACTCTGTACTGTAACTTGTGTAGTGGTGCACACAAACATTTCCTTTTGAGAGACTGCCTGCTGTGTTGCCGTGTGTCATGACTCTCCAGGCAGTCGTCATCGCAGCGCTCGTAGGTGAGCCGTCCGTTTGTATTTACGACGCGGCTCGGCACAGATGGCAGGCAAAATGTGTGGGAGGCCACCGGCGAGGCAGGTTACCTCTCCAGTGTCCCGCTGCCATTCAACACCCACACCCGGAGTGGAGGCAGAGATCCGCAGCTCTAGTCAGTGTGGGCTAACGTATGCAGCGTGACAACATACTAACTGTCCATTTCCCCCCCCGCAGCTGGATGCAGAGGCCAGCGATCTTCTTAAGGAGCTGCAGAATAAACTCAACACAGTGCTGGATGAGCTCAGCGCAGTGTTTGGCTCCAGGTGAGCATTAGCGTGACTCAAAGTGTGTGTGATGGGGATCATTTTCATTAAGGGTAATTCCTTCAGGAATTTGCACTGACTGCTTAGTTTCCTAGTTAAGATGTAAATTGACTTGAAGTCTTGCTGCTGCACCACGCGCTTATGTCGAGTTCACATATAGACTGTCTTCTGATCACACCCCCCCAAATGACCTGAACCCGCAGGGACCGACTTCCCCATGTAAATGGTGAGTGGGAGAAGCTGCAAGGGCTTGCAATTAAATAACTTAAGAAAAAAGAGGACAGCACTGTGTGGCGTCTTATCACAATACCACGAGGACGCCAAGACATGTAATGTGTGCAATTGTAAAGGATTTATTTTATATTTATACTCTATGACCTCACGAGCCCATTTACTTGTTTTTTGTCCAAACGGCAAAATCCAATGAAGTGGTTGGAGAATGCACCGTGTTTTTCTGTCTCTAAGCTTCCCTGGTAGTGGTAACCTGTGTGTTTGCCCTCGCGACGCTGCGAGTCGAGTCAAACAGAAAGGAAGGCGGCTGAGAGGAACTCTGCTTGAAGGGATCAAAACGTCTGCAAGAGAGCGTAACAACAACAACTCTAGTTCATGTTGCAGATGTAACCCCCGCCAGGTTTCCTTTTAAGCATCATTGGCTGTTTGTCCCCGAAAGCCTCCCTAACAGATTCACATATTCAGCAGACTAGATATCTGGAATGAGTTTGCGATACACTGTGGGGGGGGGGGGGGGGGGGGCAGCATCTCGCGCTCGGGTCTTTGAAAGCGGATTTGCCTCAAGATCTCAGCCCGTTTGTCCAGGAGCTCCAACAACATTTGGAGAGCAGAACATGAGGACCGGGGTGGTGTAACGTGAACACACAGCGGATTGATAAGCACTTCATCCTGATGATGGCACCCCTGCTCCAAACCCTTTTCCAGCGTTCCAGTGTGGAGCAGCAGCGGGAGCCGGGCAAAGCGCCTCCTTAACGGCTGCCGTGTGAAATGTGAACACGGTAGAAAAGGATTTCGAAGAGATTCTGTTGTTTTCTGTCACACAGTTTCAAAGGCGTGATCGAGGATTGTGTGAAGCAGATGAACCAGGAGCTGGTTCAGATGAAAGGTACGGCCAAAGGGAGCAACGCTGCCATGGACGCAGAGACGGTCCTTCGGCCTCTCATGGACCTCCTGGATAAAAAGTCAGTATTCACTGGGTGAAAGGTCTGAGTTTAACCTCTTAACGGTACTTTGGTCTTCACCAAGTTCTCCTTTGCAAACCAATCACACTCACTGCTTTTGTGTGCTAATATTGATTCAGTTTTCACCACATATGTTTAAAAAAAAGAAAAAGAAAAAAGAAAGTCCCAGCTCCTTATCTCACACGGCAGCTGGAGTATCGGGATGCTGTGAGATGACGCCAGGGTCACAAATCACAAGAATGTCAGACTTCCATCGATGCGTTCATGTCCAGCACGGAGAGACACATCTGCATGCCAGGAGGAGTTAGACAGGGCCTCATATAGTGGTTAGAACAGGTGCTATCGATGTTCTCGGTTCAATCAGAGCCGAGCGGTATTTATGCACAGAGAGAGTAGCCGTGAACGGCACTGAAGGCCTTTCCTGACGGGAAAATGTTTTGCTCTGCCACCGACCGAAAGTGACTGATTGTGTAATGGTTCCACCAATCACCTGCCAAGTATTTTGTGCCAAGTGCCTAACCCTTTTTTTCCAAACGTTTTCCAGTCACAACCGCTCAGATGGTTCAATGTAACAATCCATCTAGTGGGTCGGGTTATTCGACCCCCACCACATCATTCAAACTAACTGGCATCAAAAGGAAGTCAGATTGAACTCGAATTGTTCGTTTAATCAATGTTAGTTTTTGGTACAGGCCAAATGTCTCTGGTTCAGGGCTCGTCAGTTTATTTTACAATAAGATGATTCCCATCACTAGCTAGTGATACAGCTGTGTTATAGAATCAATAGGTACTCAGAAATAATATCGTTACGTTATTGTTACTATTTTCAGTCTAGTTTTTGATAAATACGAATAAATATAGAATCCAATACAATGAAATACAGCAGTATAATGAATACTTTGATTTCATATTTCTAGACACATAACATATATGCTGTTTTTCTTGGAAGAGCCATAGTGCTGAAATGCTCCAGCTGAAGTCAAGGAATCGCTCAAAACCATTTGTCAAAGGAACATTGAGGCCAATGGGGTATTACAGAGAATCCCTTTAATGATATGGAAATACCAAATCCTTCCTCTTGTCCGTGTGACCCTGCTTGCACAGTAGGTTCAGATTAAATCCTAAAGCTGCTGCATTTAGTTTCATGAATCACAGGTGTTTTTTTTTTCTTTCTTTTATCATATCCCTTGTTGTTGTTGTTGTTGTCTTTAGCCATGTTGACTCAGTCTGTGACACGTGCTTCAAGTGTTGACCTGACAAATGTCCGTCTTTTGCCGCTTTGCAGTTTGATGTTATTTGCCAAGATTTGTGAGAAGACTGTGCTCAAACGGGTCCTCAAAGAGCTTTGGAAAATTGTCCTGAACACCATTGAGAGAACAATTGTTCTGCCTCCACTGAATGACCAGAGTGTGAGTTTGATCAATCATCAGTCGTTCCCTCACTCTCTTTCACTCGTTTATCTCTTGGCATGTCCTTCATCTCCCTCCTCTTCCCCACCTGTCTCTCGCTCTCTCTCCCGTATCCTCCATCTGTTCAGCTCTCTCATACTTCAGCATGAGATACAAATGACTTAACAGGAAATGAAACATGGCATCTCTAAATCTTCACACACCTGGAGTCAATTGTTGATACTCCTTTTAGAGCCGGGCTGACATTTTTCATCTTAGGGAATTTCTCATTTTACACTTTTACACATTTTAGGTTTCTCGTATGTGGATATTTCACATCTATTACCTGGTCCAAACAATCCAAAAGATATATTTTTAAAAAAGGAGCCAACTACTTGACATTTGACCAAGTTGCTGTAACAACTATTGCTATTTTACAACCTCAATTTGTGGCCACGCCCTGTAGTTTACATCAGCCATCTGTATGAATACTCCTGCAGTAACCGGAGGCTGTTCTGTACACTTGAGCACGCTGACCCCAGCGCCCCAGAGCAACTCGAATTCAGCCGACTCAAAGCCCAGCCCCGGGGAGTGACAGCAGTGAACCTGTTTGTTAAAAGCAGAACCAGACAGAGTCAGGGCGGTGCTACTGGATTTGGACCCAGGGACCGGGGTTTAAAAACAAACTAGTGAAACGTGCACAGAGCGTGGATGTTTTATTGACAAGCCCTCGGTGCCGCCCTACTTTGTTCTCTGGAATAAGGGCAGGCCGGCCTTTACTGCAACTCACTATCCAGCCTCTCAAATATCAAGGGGCATTGCAGGACAGAACGGGCCGCGTTGAGCTGTTGAGCATGATAATTCCAGCCGATATTGCAGTAAACCCAACCATAGACGTCATATATTACTAATTCCACCATTAAAACTCAATGACCTTAATGAGTTGTTGTTCAACATTTTACCCCTTTATCTTCTGTTAGTTGATTTGAAAAAGCATTTTCATCCTTTTAGTGTTTTTTTTCCCTCGCATTAACGGGAGAATATCTGTCCGTTCCACAGCAAGGAGCTCAGATGATCTTCAACGCCGCCAAGGACTTGGGACAGCTGTCCAAACTGAAGGTGACTAAATATCATCATACCAATAACGTAAGATTGATGTTTCTTTCATGCTAAAACAGTTTGTAGGGTAAAAAAAAGGATCAGTTACCACCTGCACCTGCAGATTCCCATTATCTGCACATTTGGATGGATGGATTATGTAATGTGAAAGCATTGTTATGTAAGCTACTGTAGGCTTTAACGTTGTACACTGTAACTCGGTGCAATACTTGTCAGGCTGATGTCTAATTGCTCATGTGACCCAGTATGTGTAATCCCTGGAGCTCCGTGTAGTGAGGCATGGAACGGATCAGTGGTTCCACTGTGGTTTGCACTAACAACAGCGGCATGAAAGTTCTACACAAAGATATTTTGCAGGAGATCCAAACTGTGTTTTTACAATTTAAATACGAGTATTTGTTCGTGGGAGTCGGATGTTATTTATGGGAACTTCTGGGTTCAGTACGTCACTGTTTGTCGCTCCCAAAGCATTAAAAAAGGGTTTCCTCATCCTCTTATGACTCATAATCTTCAGCTTAATTCACAGAATTTGTTCATGTCGTCCAGTGTATTATATCACTTGCTGTGTTGTCCAAATACTTACTTATGATATAATATGATATTTTATTGTGCTATTAATGCAATTGTGTAACCTCTTTTCCTAAATGTAAAATTGATACGTCTCAAATTGCTATTTAAGAATTTGACCAAAGAAATGCTATTAATTCAATCTTATATGTTGTCCGATTGTGGTGGACTATTTAGACAATCATTCAATGTTTTATTTGTTGCCCCCCTTTAATTTACTGTCTCACAACAGCTCTTCATCTCTTCAAAATCAGTTTAAAACAGATTGGTAGCAGATACATTTATATCATATTCTGAATGCAGAAAAAATACATGTTTCTTTCATATCCAGCATCTAGTTTGAGGGATGGTATGTGTATTTTCACTGTGCACCAAACTGCACATCTCTGTTCTGAATAGGTTTATTAAAACCCAGAAACAAACAGTGAGACTTGTGCGCTTCTGTGCACAAAAGTTTCCAGAAGGATGAAACTGCAGATTATGAGCATGCTTGTGGTTAGTCTTTTGCAAAACCCTTTTCATTGAACATGACATTTTTTAGCGCAAATGAGTTATTCGATGTAATCAATTCCCAAATCAGGGGACTCAATCGTCTCAATCTTGAGAAATGGTAAAGTATTTAAAGCGCTTGACTCGAGCTGCTTTCCCTCCAGGAGCATGTCATCCGAGAGGAAGCCAGGAGTCTGACTCCACGACAGTGTGCAGCCATGGACCTCGTGCTTCCCACCATCAAGGTGAGTTTTATGTAGATTGCAGTGTTGGTTAAACAGCGAGAGACACCTAGCTGGCTAAAATTTGACCTTTAGAAAAGACAGGGGAGCCTGCAGAGGCAGAGCTGAGCAGACATATGCAAATGGTCCTGAATGAGAATTTAATCCTTCGCTGTCACCTCGCCAATTGCAAATGAGCTGTTTTTTTTTTAATCTCCTCTTTCGATTGTATATCTATTTCCTTGATGTTTATTTTTTTTAAACGTGAAGTATGCGACAGGATGTGTAATCAATTCACATTCAGGAAAAGGCGGAAAAAGAGAAAGTAGCCTCTCGGCAGAAGAAGGTGTAAAATGCAGTGTTGCTAACTTACTACCACACTCCCTGTTAATGTAAAGGGATTCCAGACCATTACAAGACCAAGCCTCAATTTTTAAGGGACAAGAAGAGAGTTATGGTGAGGTGCCACTAGGGGAACAC
Organism: Pungitius pungitius; assembly: GCF_949316345.1. NCBI lineage: Eukaryota > Metazoa > Chordata > Actinopteri > Perciformes > Gasterosteidae > Pungitius > Pungitius pungitius. The sequence continues at coordinate 18,281,592 of NC_084903.1, forward strand.
TGCATCATAAAGTGCAGCACAAAACTAATTGATTCTTCTGTCTCCAAGGAAACTACCTGCTGGTTTAGATCTATCATGTCGCTGGAATTTGGTTAATCAGTATTCCAATGAGAACAGTCAATTAACATCGATCAGTCATACATAGATAAGGCCTTGGGAGGGTTAGATGATCAGACCAAAAAAAGTGCTTCATTTAAAAGGGGAAAATATGCTGCTAACTATAAATATTGGCTTCTCCTATTTCACTAATGTGCCAAAATGTTACCCTGAAGGCTAAAACCCAGCGTATCTACTTGAACATTTTGCCTTGAGTGTATTTAGTGATTCTCCCAATAAAAAGACTTTTTTTTCCAGACTGAACTCTGATCCGGGAAAAAACTAATAATTAGGATAATGGGTAGATGCACTGATCCATAAAGGGGAGTTAATATGTGACGGCAGATGGCACGCAGTACATTCAACTGATTCACAATGGACTGCCTCCTTTGAACTCTGGCTCGTGGTGGATTGTAAAAGAAATGCAGCTGTTTCTTTCTTTTCAATTCAGTTCTGTTTTTCTCTGTCCATTCATACAATATGGATGGAGAACACATCGCAATACGCCTGTTTTCCCCTCATATAATCAGATGTAGGTTTTAAATGCAGTAGCCTAAATGGGAAATACATGGGTGTACCTGGATGTTTAGACCCGTTTATAGAAGAGGAAAGTAACCTCCAGTGGTTCACCACAAGATGCTTAACGCTGATAAGCCTCGAGGATGGAGGAGAACAAAAGAAAAAATGAAATGCTGAAGAAAAAAAGAAAGGGATTAAGGATATAGGGGAAGACCTAAGGAAGAGAAGGAGGACATTTGAATACTAAAGAGACCAGATAGAAGAAATGCAGGCACGCGTAGGAAGGATTGCAGTCTGGCAGGTAATTTTGCCCGAGGCAGAGAGATGTTTTTTGAGCATGTGGGCCGATGCTGCCGAGTCGCCTGTCAGAGAGATGGCAGCCTGGGAGAAACACTACGGGCATCTCGCAACACCCCTGGACCAATAAACAGCAATAACACGATAAGGATTTTTTGTTATTGGAACAAACTAATAGTTGAGCAAAACTAAACCAGTCAAAACTGCAATTGCATGACTGAATCGAGTCAATCAAATCAACTGTTCACCTGGATAGACGGTTTGCTGTGGAGCACTCATCCCAACCAGTCCCTACTGGGGCCGTTATTCAATGTGTGATCACATGATTTGGCTCAAATGTCACCTGAACAATTTGTGGACATTACATCTACCATGATATTTCATCCCAAGGGTACGAGATTATGGCGTTTCCTAAATCCTAAACTAATTCTGCAAAAACCTGAACAAATTCAGTTTTGTTTCTAAAACGATGATTTGTCACAGAGGAGAGAAAGCTTAACACATAATAAAGAATAAAGGGTTTAGTGTCTCCAAGTACTTTCACCTTCCACACGTAGGAGTGACAGCATTTCAAAAGAAGGCAAAGAACGTTCTATCCTCAGACATAGACTTATCAGCACAATTGTGCATTAACCATCATGGGGTTCAGATGTAAATACATGTAATTAGCAACAAAAGCGGCTATTACTGCTGCCTCTTGTCTAGTCTCTATAAGTGTTTTCGCCTCCTTTTTAAATGCATCCTGTCCACATAATCCTGCTGGCATATGTGAACATAAAAAAAGTTGTTGCTTTTTTCTTGTTTCTTTGTGTTTCAGCAATACTTCCACGCTGGAGGAAATGGGCTGAAGAAAACCTTCCTCGAAAAAAGCCCCGATATGAAGTCCCTGAAATATGCTCTCAGCCTTTACACTCAACCTACAGATGCCTTGATCAAGAAATATATATGCACCCAAACCTCTCAAGGTAATGAACCAGCCAATGGGATGACCTCATGAGTCAAGTAATTAAAACTTTAGGGTTACTGTAGCCAGATTATATGGAGTAGTTTTATTTAACAAATGTAAGCAAGAACAAGTGACGCTAAAAGATGCTTAAATTGTGGAAGTGGCTGGAAATGTGTGAATGCTACTACACCACAGCACTCTCTTCAAAGCACTTTCTTCCGATACCAGTTAGTAAACATTATTGAACTTAATATAAACTCTGGTATTTAAATTCAGAATGAATAGTGCAGCTTTTACTTGTTAAACATTAAAACATGTATATGCTTAAATGAGAGGGAAAGGCTTTTTATCACCAAATCACAAGCTGTTATTGGTATTTAGAACTGATTTAAAATAATGGGGCTCATTTCAACCTCTACATCGGTCTGTTCTCCCATGAGCATTAACTTCCTTTAAAAAGCAGTTAATGTGTTCTGAGGATGTCGCTGTGTAACCTTTGACCTATAGTGCAGTGGCTTTCCAGCGGTGGCCTTTATCACCTTTATCTCTTTCACTATTCATAAAATACAAGCACGTCTTTCAATCCCTAGCTCTCTCGCTCTCTCTCTCTCTCTCATCAGATTCACAAAAAAAACCGCTCCCAATCCGCAACAATTGATAAATTCCCTCTTGCTCTCCCCCGTCATCACCGACCCCCTTTGATGTGTTGTTTTTCTCGTTCATCCGTCTTTCGTATGACAATTGTTCCAGTCGCTCTGAACAACGCGGCGGAAGTAGCTCCGGCGTGCACGAGGAGATATCGGGAGGGGGAATTCAGGCCGGGTTCAGCCTTGCAGAACGCCGTGGAGGCAGGGCAGCGAGGAGCAGGCAGCCGGGCAGCCTGCCGGCCGGCCGGGCCGGGCCCCCGTTTCCGGCGGCCCCCGCTCTGGCTGGCGCGCAGATGGCCACAGACGCGCGGACTTCCGCTGTGTGCTATTTTGAGATCTGCTTGATGTGTTTCTGTTCTCCCTCCCTCTCTCTTGAGTTGACACCGTGTTGTCTCTCCTCATCGGAGGTGGTCTGATGTGATGCTCGTGAGTGGAGCTAGTGAAGTGGCGGATGAAGTGCTTTAGGTCAGTGAGCAGTGCGGAGATGTGCTGATGCTTGAAGAAGTTTTGTTAATCACAGACCGTTGCGCGCTATAGTGTGTCCATGTAAAGTGTGTGTGTGTGTTTGCACACAGATGAGTGTATCTGTTTGCTCTATAGCTGCTTTGAGCTACAATACACAGCAGTACTAAACAGCGTCTATTGATTAGTCACTTTGTTTGGTTCGAGATACAATCTTGGTTGTTCAAAACAGCAAAAGGGGGGGGGAAATTCAAATCAATTAAACCTCAGCCTCGCAACAATAAATTCCGACAACTGGCCTCTCTTATCGGTTACCTCTTCTCGCTGGCATTTCCCCCCCTCGATCCGCTGACCCTCGTCACCGTCGCCTTTGTTTTTTTTATCCGTGTTCGCCTTCTTTTATCTCCCTCGTGCGCCCTTCATCGTGTTCCCGCTCGGCTCTCCCATGTGCCTCAAAGCTTCCCGTGCCAGACAGAAACCATGCAGAATCTATTCAGAATGTTCAGGTTCAGGTCTTCTGCTCACAGCTGAGGTAATGCATTGCCCAGGTCACTCCCTGAATGACCTCTACTTAATTTTCATCAAACAAAATCAAGAGGCTAATTTTCCATTACCAGCTGTAATGGGCACTGCAGATTTGGCACATATTGATTGGCTATTAGACGAACACGTCCCCCTCATCCACCACACATGCACTTTGCTGTTTGTGCCGGGCTGGATGAAACACACCGCGCTTCTCAATGGTCCCCAATGGTCCCCAATGGTCCCCAATGGCCCCTGATGCTTCAAGTTGGATGATGTACCTGCGCAGGCTGTGAAGCCATCGCTCTCTTCTCCCCTCTGCCTTCATTCCGATGCGTTGTTTTGCTTTTCATTTCACTACAGTCAAGCTTTTGTTCGTGTTTCTGTTGTTTGGAACAGGATTTTTATTGCAGAACATATTTTTTTTGTCTGTGCATCCCACTATACCATCTGCCTTTTTTTCTTCTTCTTGTGGCTCATGTTGCGCCTCAAGCTAAAGGAAACCCTAGCTCTGCTTGCAACTTGGCTGCCATATGGTGAATTCCAGTTTTCTCCCCTACTGTTTTTTTGGGGTTTATTTTTTCATTAAGTACAGCTTCCACCCACAGTTTTGGATCTGACTTTTTATCTTCCTCCCTCTCTCTCTCTCTCTCTCTTGCTCTCTCCTACTCTCAATTTTCTACAACCTCTTTTATTTCTACTTCCTTATCTCTATTCTCAGTGATTGTTATTGTGGTTCTTTTCTTCAACTCGCCTCGTGTTGTCTTGGTGTGTGTCCAGGTCAGTCATCCAACGGATCCGTGGGGGAGGTGTCAATGCAAGTGAATCTCATCTCTCACCCTGGCACAGGAGAGCACAAAGTCAGCGTCAAGGGTGAGATTCTCATAACCCATCAGCGTCTCTGTCTCCTGTATAATGGAATAAAACGTGCATACTGGTCTTCCAATAAACCTTTTCAGTGTGACTCATACATGACATCCAAAGAGGTTTATTTTTAATGTTCTGCTATTGAACTGCTTTGTATTCGTTCCGACAGTAACTACGCTCTATATTACACTTTCTATGTTGCACGTTCTATTACAATACTATTTTAGCTCATCTTGTGTGGGTAAAAAGGATAAATATTACAGATTGAAAAAGTGAGAACAAGACACTTCATCCTAAACTGTCTACAATAATACTGCTTATTCTTTTCTCTGTATTTCTCAGTGTTTGAGGTGAACAACCTCATCTGGCAAACCAATGCCATGTTCCGGCCGTTTGTAGAGGTCAACGCCGTGGGACCACACCTGGCTGACAAGAAGCGCAAATTCAGCACCAAGACCAAGAATAACAATTGGTCACCAAAGTACAATGAAACATTCCAATAGTGAGTAACCATGTATCCTTCTTGGCATTTACAGAGTTACAGAGGGAGTTACTACTGTTATTATTAATATTGTTCTACTGCATACAACCCAAAAAAGCCCTTCATTGAAGATGAATGGACATTAAGTATCTGTACTATATTTGCAGTATCTTCAAACTTGGCTTTCATTTGGGGAAGGGAATGAAATTGCCTTTCCAGCACTAGACGTTGCATTAAACTGTTGAAGGCAGTCATTCTGAAAACTAGGTCACTGAGTGTCCATCTATGCCAGACTCTATAAGACCATCTAACAACTCTCACCCACAATGACACACACACACACACACACACACACTGGTGAAAGGTAAAAACCATACCTGTCTCAATGTTGTGGCTCGCAACTAAAATCTGCCTCAAAATAATGACTCGCTTAAATAGAAAGTTTAATTTTACTCGCAAAACACAGCTAAATGGTCTCAACACGGCCACACATTTAATAAGCTGTGAAAAAATATCACCCAGCCAAAGTCTGACACTTTATATTCACTGGGAACAAACACCAAATCTCATTGCCCTGAAGACATATTTATTAGCACTCGTACACAACCCAAGTAAATTAAAGTCGAGGTTGTTAAACTTTGAATTACAACTACCTTGACAGTGTCTAAACTGTCACCATGAGGTAATTCCCACGTGTCTGTTATCCGCACTGGTTTAACCTGTTGCACACCAGACTGTTCTTGGGCCTCTGCTCTGAAAATTGCATACCCATGATAAAAAGTGGAATATCTCTGGAAATACTGTGTCTATTTGGACACGTTTTTCTGTCCGGATAAAGGGGAACACCATATATATGTTACTAGTTAATAGTTAACTTACTGATACTGAAGTACTACGGTGTAGTAAAACGCTACAGCTTTTTGCTTCATGTGAACTCATTTAAATTGTCCAGTGTGACCTTTCTGATCTCTCGCTGTGTGTGGTTTCTCCCAGTGTTCTAAGCAACGAACATGGTCCCGAGGCCTATGAGCTGCATGTCTCAGTGAAGGACTACTGCTTCGCCCGCGAGGACCGCATCATCGGCATGACGGTCATCCAGCTACGAGAGCTAGCGGACAAGGGCAGCTGCTCTGCGGGCTACCCGCTGGTGAAAAGCATCTCCATGGACGAAACTGGCCTGACCATCATGAGGATACTCTCCCAAAGGACCACTGACGAGGTGGCAAAAGAGTTTGTGCGTCTCAAGACAGACACGCGCTCGACGGAGGAAGTATCGTAATGTGCAAAGAAATCGCAGTGTTAAAAAAAAAAAAGTTGTGTTGTCTTTAGTGGGGGGGGATTAAAAAAAAAAAGAAGAAAAAAGCAAAGGGAGAAGGAGAAGGAGCAGTAGCAACAACAGATTCTCTCTTTCTGGATAAACGCTGGAGAGGGAGGTTGTCCAAAGAGAAGCACAGGAGGCCCAAATGGGGCGAGGCAGCATCACAGTGAGAGAGAGAGAGAGAGAGAGAGAGAGAGTTGTGTTTGTTTGTTTGTTTTTGTGCATGTGCGTAAAACATCTGTTGGAATGTTCATTTTAAAACTACAGTATGTACAAGTGTTTACTGACGGTATGCTTACTATTAAGTACTATATTCTACGAGTTATGTTAACGAGACATGAAATACCTTTTGTACAACATTTAGTCTTTTTGAACAGAGATTTGTTCCAATAAAGTGCCAAACCAGTGAAAAAAAGAACAAAACCAACGTATATGAATTATGGTGAAGTTTGTATGTTTGAGTTTGCTCGATTATTTTGTCCGGTGTAAGTCATTTTCTGACAGTGTGGCGTTTTGATTGTTGCAAAGTCTTTCATTTTGCATCCTCGTTTTTTGGCTTCACGTTCTTCCACACAGCACTGTTGTGCATGTCCTCTTCTCATGTCTCTCCCATGATTCTACAGTGACCACCGAGCAGGGTCCTGTCCCCTTGCCTTCAAACTGTTTGTATTTTAAGTCGACCTGAAAATAGACCACGTTTTTTTAAATGGCGATGACTGCTATGTGAACCTTCATAGGTGTTTGTAATTTTATAACCATGACAACAATGACGACAGCCTCCAGTACTAACAGTCTTAGCAGAAAGGATGGAAATATTTTACTTTTTTTGGGGCTTTTTTTTTCTCCTTGTTTTTGACCATCAGCTTCCAGCCTTTCTGAATGACCACTGTGAACATGAGCTTTGGAAGGCAAGCTTACGTGACATTGCTGACAGTTTGATATTATGGTTTCATATTTTTCCGATAACTTTGTTCTTGATAAACTGCCAAAGTTATATGAAATATTTGTACAAAAGCAATCCATTACATGTATGAAGATAAATATGTACATGTGATCTATTACTTTTTCAATGCTTAATATTTGATTATTGATAAGACGGTACTAAGATTTTATTTTTTTTATTTCCTGTGAAGCTGTTAACCAATATGAAAGTTGCACATGTTACTGTACACATTAGTTATATCAGCTTATGTCATTGGAATTATTTTTCTTCATAAAGGAAAGAGTCTAACATTTGGTAAATATGCAACATTCCTATGTATTGCACTGATGGCGAATTGTATGTCATGTAAATATATTTAGTGAGATATTGTACAAAAGTCTACTTTTCTTTAATGTGCATAAAGTATGTGCAAATATGTTAAAACATTTGGGTCATTTTGGAAGAATTGTCCAGTAAGCATCCCTGTTCTTCATAGCTTACATTAGACATAATGAGATACATCACGAGACATAATGAGATAGATCTCACAGCAAAGGAGAAACCAATAGGTATTGATATTTGAAAAAGAAAAAAAATGATTTGAACTGGTTTTTAGAGGCTTTGGGGTAAAAAGAAAACAAAACCAAACCTCTTTTGTTTATTCCCTGAATTATTCTTCTTTATCAAAAACCTGGCAGCTCGGTCAGAGGTTTTGGGTGTATTGTGCAACAGATAATTAGCATGAAAAGGTATTACTCCTAAAGAAAAAGGTAAATACTTTCTTTATGGTTGTGAGATCCATAATGGGACAGTGCTGCCTGGTAGAACACGTTGCCCACCCACACAGTCCTAGTTTTGTCTTCTAAAGGCTTCATTGTCCCGCATCACAATGAACATTTGACTCCATACCACGGCCTCGTGGGCCTTGTTCAAATGTCTTGTTGTTGATGAGTGTGTGTGTGGAAGAAACATTTGCTTTGATATTAGTTATGCTCTTATTTACTGTCGATCGTTCCACAGCCACAGCCAGAAAAAAATGCAGAACTGTGACAAGAAAATATCCTTAAAACACACGTTACCTGCCAAAACATTAATGCCGCGTTGTAAGTTTTTTTTTATTTGGGCCATCTGTGTGACTTCAGAGACGCACAGGGGCACTTCATTTCTGGGTAAAATGTGTAAATGAGTGCAAACGCTGTAGAAGAATGTAATGAGTCCATTCCAGTTTCCATTTCACACTATATAACCAATACACAAGTACTTTTTTAAAGAACCACAACAAAAACAACGGTGGAAATAACTTGTTCTCTATTGAAAGCAATTAGGAACAGCCAGTCGTTTGATCAAAAGCCCACACAGGGAATCTAATCACCTGGAAAAAGCACATCAGAGAGCCAGATAAAGTGAGTCCATTTGTCAGTGTCGCCTTCTGTCTGTTCCTCACTTGCAGCCTTCCAACACTGGAGGAGAAGCGGGGAAGGAAGGAAAATGAGTTGCCACGAGGTCAACAGAAAACACAACAAACTATAGAGAAGAGATCTAAACGCAGGTTAGAGAACTTCAAAGAAAAGGATGGGTCTATTTTTAGTTATAATGCACCGCCAGACGGGTCGATCACTTTCACGCAGGAATAACGGCGCTTTTTTTTGTTTCTCCGCAGGGATTTCAACACAGATTAATAAAGACACGTTTTTGGTGAGTATTTCTTTACTCTTTAGTTGACGGTATAGTTTGAAGCTAGAACATCAACAAAGAATATTTTAACCAAGTTGCTGTCAACCTATTTTTAACATTTTTTTGTGAAAAAAAAGTCTATTGTTTACACAGCAGACAGTTTGGAATGTCAAAGCAAAGTGAAAGTGTAATTAATTAATAACAATAAACTGCATGACTTGCCATCGTTATTACATTTATTTCACTTTTATTATTCCTGCTGTGACAGCTAAACATGTCTTTATTCTCTATTTAATCATTAAAATGCACACACACACACACACACACACACAAGAAAAAGCAGCTATAACTGCAAGAGTCTTGCTCAAAAACAGTTTTTTTATTACAACAGAATATTGACCACATTAAATGAGAAGGATGTTTTATCTTTTCAACCATTTCTCACCAAGAGAAGATAGCGGGTACAACATTTTGCCTTTACAAGCTACAGCATATAGATTAATTTCAGCTAATCGCTTGCCACAGAGGCGTTTAGTACGGCTGAATGCCATTAAAATCCTTTCAGCGAATTGCATCATTGTCTTAAAAAAATCCCCGAAAGCTTCAATCCCCCAGCCTACTTGAAAATCAGCGCGCAATATTAACGTTCCACGCTTTCTTCTCATGCTCGATTGCTCAATGCAAGTCACACCAGCAAAGAGCCAGTTAAAGCAGGGAAGGGGGGAGGGGAGGGGGGGGGGGCACACTGTCACTCATGTACTCCCAGAAGGTGGGAAAAATAGAGCAAAACACTAACTTGACTCATCCAACAGTGGAGCTGCCAAGACGAGACATCCTTCCACGACCTTGACCCTCGATTTGCATGTTGTCAACTCCTCCAGGAATTTGTAGTCATCTGCTTTGTTCCAAAGGACAAACCCATCGCTGAGGAGGAGCCGGTGGATGTAATTCACCGAGAGACGACATCCGTGTTGTTAACCTCGTGCTCCGTGTGTATTGGTGTCCACCTGGAAGCTGGTTTCTCTTACCGATGGTGTTTTTGGTTTAGATTAATAAAGGATTTTCCAAAGGGTGACTAATTGAGCGTGTGACAGGAGGGTGAAGCTCGACAAGAGGACAATACATTAACCAGAAGTTATGGGCCAGAAGAACTGTGTCCGACCGGGTGATGATGTGATGCAGCCAGCTGTTGGAAATGATTAACCGATGACAGACATGGACAACCTGTACTTTTCTGTGTCCTTCAAACCCGGAGGGCTGTTTATTCTTCAGGGCACGATTGATGGAGCTCACTTCAAAAGAGGGACAAGTCGTTCGCGGGCAAGTGAGTGGGAGAGAGCGGCTTGTCCTTCAGTCGGAGGGTCGGCGGTTCGATCCCCAGCTGTTGGTCCACGTCAAGCCCAAAGTGCTTCCGTAGGCTCTTCCTCCGTGGTATGGATAGTTTGAATAGTGGCGAGGAGAGAGTGGCACCTTGATGGGTAGCCTGTCGTTAGTGAATGGATGTGAAAGGCCATGTAGTTAAATGGGCTGTGAGTGGTTTAGCGGAGCTGTTCCAACCATACAAGTCCCACGACCTCCACGTCAGGATGTTTTTCAAACCAGGTCAAAGATCTAAACTGGTGGAAAGGTGGGATTCTTTAAATGTAACGTACATATACGTTATTTTGATGATTATGGCTATGTATATATATAATATATATATATAGCCATAATCATCAAAATTATATCAAATAAAGGCTTGAAATATCTCACTTTGCATGTAATGAGTCTATATAATATATTAGATTCACCTTTTAAGTTGAATTACTGAAAGTAATGAGCTTTTGCACGATAGATTTTTCGAGTTTCACCTATTTTATATACTAAAATATAACGGGTTTACACTTGATTCAAATCACTTAATATCGCCACTTCATGTAACATGATCTGACATAAGGGGTGAGAAAATGCAAGCTCGTCCAGTTTTACAGTGTTAAAATTCCATTAAAATGCAATTACATGCAATACATTGAAAAAACACTGCTTCAATTTGAAACTATTAATTTTTAAATCATAAAGAGAAAGTTTTAGCAATAAAATTAAGTAAATTCCATCAAAAGATAAAACCAGACCATTTGTCTTTATCAGAGAATGAAAAGCACAGCTGTACTGTTGACATTTAAATGTTGACATTTATAAAGTTATATGCTGTGCATTCTGTTTCACTCACTTAAATCCGATGGAGCAGTAATGTTATTAGATGCACCTGGATCTTTATTTTGAAAATGAGTCCAAATTTCTGCTGTAAAAAACGTCCTAGGAACCTTGTGATCCTCCCTCACGTCACATACCGGCGAAAAAACGGCACGAATATAAATAATGTTGCACCACAAATACATCAGAAACTGGGTTACAACACTAATTAAACTGTTTCAATATGCTCCAGATATAACTCAAACTAACAACTAAAAGTTTTATCAAAATACCATATCCTGATTTTGCCAGGACTGAGCACACTCGGCACATTTCAGGACCTAACGATCGGAGCTAGAACAGAAAGCAAGCCGATTACACCCAGATTACACCCAGATTACACACATGTCCGTCACGTGTCTCTCTGTCAGGCCATCACCGAGAAATTAGCCCACAAACTGGTGTTATCAACATTATCGCTTCCCAATCAGAAATCCTTGTCACCTTTGGAACTGATGTTGAAAATGGAATAGTGCGTGCATGCAGTTTCCGTATCAGAGGCCTGAAGATGCCTAAGGCTTTAAAGGTTAAAGGTCAAGGAAAGGACGTCTCAGAGATATGTTCTTGTGTTCTCTCTACTCGCATGGTTTCCTCTAAAAGGGAAACATGAACGTAATCAAGGGACTCTGGAGGTTGCCATAGTCTCCGTGGTGACAGATCCTACCTGGGCTGCATCCACAATTCAGCCATGCTCGCCATCTTCTATGAGGTTGTATTTAGGTGCGGTGCTTGAGCATTTCATAACGACAATTAAGGTCTCCATTATTCATCCCGAGTGGGCCACGATTTACTGCCATCCGTGCAACAGTTACAAATATATTTCCCTTAAAATAACCAATTTCAACTCCTTGTGGTAGCTATAGACAGAATCTGTACAAAATGTGATGGAAAACATTTTGTGAATGTAATCTATGTTACATAAATGTTTTTTTTTTCTTTCTTTTTTCGCAGAAATTCGACAAGTGGAATTAGACGTGTTGTGAATGTCGGAGCGAATGGCTCGGGACGCTCTAGTGCCATATGTCCATATAAAGAACCACACACACGTAATCTGTTTGGTGGAAAGCGATGATACCACTCTCTCTCCGACCATCTGCCACGGGGCCTTCGTCTGCACTCTGGGCTCTGGACAGAAGCGAGGGCCGGCTGGTGGCCTTAATGTTGGATTTGAGACTTCAAACTGGGCAGCACATCCCCGCCTGATTATTGGCGGTCCGAGTCGGAGATGTCGCCGCCGAGGAGTTGTACATCTTAAACTGTCACAGCTGAGATTTGTAGTCCGACAACCTGCCTGGATCCAAAATGTCATGCCACACAAAAAGTCATGGCCTCATGCATATTCAAATGTACACTTAACCCTGTTTACAGATATGAACAAAATACTAAAAACGAACAGCCATTACTCATTGTGATGACACAAATGGGGGACTTGCATACAGTGTGAGAGAAGTGTGACAGGTTGGGACACTCCAGTGATTATGATTAATGGCAAAACTGTCGTGGGTAACATCTATTGCTTAGTCCTGGTATGTTACCCTAGGTTTCATGACATTTGTCCCACTGTGGGGGAGTTTGTGAGTTAGCACATGCATACAATCATCTCCACACATCACTTACATCCATCATGTTGGACAGCCCTCAATGAGACACAGAATGTCATGTGGCGCTAAAGACATAATAGGCAGTTAGTTCATGACGTTGCCTTAACTTTGACAGACATTACCACAGGGGATCTACATGGCCGCTGGATGGAAACCACTATGACTTATATATTTGTCATAAATAGTGAGAATGAAAATGGCCAATAAACCCACTTGTACATTACCTCTTGTTTGTTTTCTTTTTCAGATTCCCATCACACGTGACTCCCGTCAGCTGGAGAGGTATTTAACGGCTCATTCATGACTTCAAACCATAAGCTGCGGAGCAGGAGACAAAGCCAGCCCTCACCTCTCAGCCAGGGCCACGGGCCTGTGAAGGGGACCCTGGATTCAGACTGACAAGAGGACCATCCAAGCTGTAATCACACATGAACAGATGGCCACACCGGAGGACTGCGCCTCCTCCATCTCCGCTCTGCTCCGAGCGGCTACCTGCAGCGCGCCGAGCACTCGCTGCCCTCAAAGCGTCGTTGCACATCGATGATGTGGCACATAAAAGGATGGGGGGGGCTGACAGGTTGATTTTACAGTTCCAGAGATGGTTCTTTTACCGGGAGCCATGAGTTGCATCGCCGGAACCGGGCACTGCATGGCTAACCATCTTTTGGCAGTATATAAAACAATTTGATTCCTAGAGCTTCATGTTGTGTTATTGCTCCTACATCCGTGCACCTGAGTATGTCTCGTTTCTCTTTCAGGTCTAAATGAAAACTGCATTCGTTGACTGCAGTGAGGACAAAACCAGAGTGCGCAGTCCGGGGATCATGTTATTTATCAACAGTCCTTCTGCGGCCTCCCATGAGATAAAAAAAAAATTGTGGGAAATGATAATAGATGAAAAAAAAAAGACGTCCTGTGTTCTCTCTGTGATTTATGACTCGACAATACAAATACTGCTGCTGTGTTTCGTTGTGCGTCAGTGGCCCAATGCGGACGGAAACAGAAACACATTCCTTTCAAACTCTGGCTATTTCTCAGGCAAGGACAACAAAAGGGGGACAAAAGCCCAACATTCTTACATAATGTGTGTTTCTTGTTTAGTAAGGTTTTATGCAAAGGACCAAGGGGGGCGGTTTTCACCAATGAGTCAGGTGCCCCGGAGCTCCAGTGCAAACAGGAGATTGTAGATATTTACTGTTGCAGGGGGCCCGATTGAGGCCTTTTCCGGGGGCCTGGGAATGAGACAGCTCAAGGCTTTAAAATGTAATGATTTGTCAAATCAAAGTGATATACTTGCCATTGAGCGATTTTTGGGGAACAGACTCCATTTGCGGTGCACTTCCGTTTAATCAAAAGCTGCAAAATGAAACCGCGCGCCGTCAACTGAAAATTACCCCCGGATGACTGTATCACAGAAGAAAATAAATGATGTCTCCCCCTCCCTTGTTGCCATGTGCGTTTGCCATAAAAGTGTCCACCAGCACAAGTAGCACAGCACTGTCTGACGCTAACAGTTGGATGCTCGCTTTCATTTCCCTCGCTGTGTCTAATCACCTCACCTCTCAAGACCAGGGGGGCGCGTCCCTTCGCGCTCAATGATTAGAGCGTCCACCTCTGCGCTTTAATAATTTGCTACCTTCCCCAATGGGGCTGCAGACCAGATTTTTTCTGTTTAACGTCTGGAGGAGGAGCAGGCTCCCTGTGCCCACTGAGACAGAGCTGTAATTACGCTCAGCCAGATTGGTTAGGAAGGGGGAGGGTGGGGGGGGGGGGGGGGGCATAGGACAGTCTCAAAATATACATAGTCAAGTAAATACTGTATATGTCGTTAAAGTCGTAAATGGTCAGTGCACCCGCATGCAGCTCATACACGCCATCTGGAAGAGGAAGTGGGTTGGAAACCTGAAACTGAATTTGACTGGATCCAGAAAAGAAAAGGAAGACATTAATGTAAAAGGAGCCCTCGTAGTTTCAAAGGTAATTACTATGATGACCAGCCCGCGGCCATCTCCGGCTTTCTCCATCTAAACACACAGCACAATATTACTTTACATTACATGTGATTTAGATGACGCTTTCATCCAAAGCGACTTACAATAAGTGCATTTCAACCACAAGGATAAAAACTCAGAAAAACCAAAAAAAAGAAAGTGCAATTTCATCAAAGGTCTAAGCTGTAACAGTATAGGTGACCAACAGCAATGCACATTTGGACTTGTTGAGGAGCCTCTAATGCTGCTTGTCAGTAAGTAGGATCATTGTTGCTAATATGACCTGAACTGTCTCCAGCTTAATTAAAATCAACCAGACAGACCTACGAATGTTCAGTCATTACGGGCCAGTGGAGATGACTGTGAAAAACAGTTATACCTCCGGTGTGGTTGAACTCTATTGTGTTACGCATTGACATCAAATAGTTGCCACATTGGTGTGAATTCTGTTATTGCATTGGATTTGTAAAATAAGTTTGTGATTTCACGGATTACCTTTCCAACACGTCACGGCTCACTTACACAGGTACTGTTGGTGACATTTGTAAAGCTTAGGAATCTCTAAAGCTACTGCAAATACTTGCCTGTTATTTTTTGGTTATGAAGGAATTTCTTACCAACAATTCAGTTTGATTTACCACTTTGCTTTAGGGAGCTCAAGAACAAGTAATTAATGATCTAATATTTAATTAAGGGTGGTTTTGTGGCACTCAGAGGGTGATTCCTCGTTAGTCCAGAAACTAATGAGGAAGAAAGTGCCAGTTCACGCATAACATTCCCTATTCCGCAGTAACCACTTACAATGTCACGTACTGTAATGCAGAGTGTTACCCAGCAGAAGCCAAAAGGGGAGGGGAGGGGAGGGGGGGCGTCACCCTCCGCATGACTATCTACAAGAAATACAGATCCAGAATACTGCTTTCATGGTCCTTCGGAATGTCATTAAGAAAAGTGTCTCTCTTTTTGCTGTGGAGAAGAAACCCAGCCACGTAATGTCATCCGATGGTGAATTGTTGATGACAGCGTGGCCCGTTGATATGTTTGTTTCAGCTGGTGAAGTGACGGCTCATTAGAATGTCCTTTGAGATATTGGTTGTATCAGGCGGGGGGGGGGGGCTGTGTAATGAAATGCTTTGGAACGATGCCACGATGAGTTGTAAAACGTGACCCTGGAGGGGACAGCTGCACCGTGTTGCTTCCAGCGCTGCTACAAGAAAAATCAAACTCGCAGACTAGCTATTTAAGATATAATTTCATTGATAAATTGAACAATTCTTTTGTCTATCTTGGATTTAGTGGTTATCAGATCATTTAAAGCACTGAATGGGAAGAATGGAAGGAAAAAGCAGGATACATGCATACAGACGAGTTAAAGGACACGTGGTGAGCGGAGTCTTCCTTCAGTGCACGGCTCCGCTGGTCTGCATGTCGGGTGTGTCCTTGGGCAAGACACTTAAAAAAAAAAAACAGACCCCATAGCTGTGACTGCAGTGTGAGAGTGTTAATACCGATGTGTACGGTAGCTCCTACCCATCGGTATAGGAATGGGTGAATGATGATATGTAGCGTTAAAGCGCTTTGGTTGGAAGACCAAGTACAATTTGTGAGATAAAAATCCCGTACCGTAGGAAGTGAACAAAGTTACTGTGACGTAACTCATGGGTCCGAGAGTGGACTACCGTTTTGAAGCAATGACTTCAGCAGTGTGGTTATTGCTACCTTCGATGCATTTTAAGGCTGTACAAAAGGTACCCATGAACTTTCACGATGGGGATAAATTCATTCATCATAAATAATTAGTAAAAAAAAGACAACTCTTAAAACGTTACCATAAAAAATATCACATAGTAGTTTAAGCCATGGAAGTGTCGCGTAACAATAGTAAATATAGTATGCTTAGTATGTTATAACAACATAATAACACACAATATTTCAAATACGAATTATCATAGTATTACACCATAAACATGTCATTAAACATGATTGAGTGTTTAAAGAATTGGTTCCATCAGTGCTCAGACTTAATTGCGTTTTAGGTTGACCAAATAGATCAGGAAGGCCAGAGATTAATTGCCTTTTCACATCTGGTCGTTTGTCCAATGAAGAATCCTTTAACAAAGCATGGAGAGTAATGAGGGCTGAATATTCCTAAAGAAGAGGATATTGGATTATCAATAAACTGAAGACACAATAAACACACACAATACACTTTGCATGAGACATCCCGGGAGGGTCAGCGTGAAAGGAAAGAGAGTCCAACCCGTATGGATCCCCCCACTGTCCCTACACACGTGGTTTCTTCAGAGTTAGTCAGGTTATTGGTTGGGCTCAGCTGCTGTCAGATAGCGTGAAAGGGCAACCTTTGAAAAGCCTGAACTCAATTAGAAAAAAGAGACTCTAAGATAAACCAATAATCTTTATGCTGAATGTTGATTGGCTGCAGTGAGCTGATCCTGGGATCCTGGGATCGGTCCATGGTCCCTGTGAGTGGTGGAGGACTCCTAACCTTTATGGTTGCTCGGGGCGCAAGAAACTGCCTGCACGATCACCTCAGCCGAGGCAGAGCGTTGACATCATGCATCAGCTGAGCGTGCTCAGGCTGCGCTGGAGGCCAGGTGGCCTCATCTCAGAGAATCAGTCCGAGACGGGACGCTTTTAAAATGATTAGAGCCTGTCAATAATATACGTATACTCCAATAGCGTTTGCAGGTGCTTTACATGGACTGGGATGAGGTTGAGCCATTGTATTATGTGGAAGTCAATTTAATAAAAGATTCTTTAGTTGACAGTGTTCGTGTTGCTTTCAGCGGTTACTGGTATAATGATGTAACCTCTCCATAGTGGCCGACGATTTGCAGCTACCTTTTGAGATGCGCTCCCTTTTGTTCGGTGTCAGTGTCGGAGGGGGCGAAACCAAAACATCTCGGGTTTAAAGTTTGACACTGATTCATGCAAATTAAACAGGGTTCCATAAAATACACCAACACAACGACGCTCCTGTTGCACAGTAGCCTGGGTATTTGACCCCTGAGCTAAAAATGTTCAAACTGTATTAACGCTTTCAAAACCGTACATTTAATGAAACTCCATTCATGCTGAAATATTGCAGTAGAAACACCATTGTACAAAATGATTATTTTTTAAATCATAATGTTTTTGTACGTGGTAACCTGGAATTTATGAAGCCGCTCTGAAGATTAGTTGATGAAGTTGCAGGTTATTTCTCCAGGGGGCTACAATATAGAGAGAAGTTAAGGGTCAAGCTCAGGGCGATCCTGCATCCAGCCTCGGTGAGGTTACCAGGAGACGAAAGCTGATCAATAGGAAGCCACTGCCCACCAGATGCGTTTAATCCTTCCTTTTAGCTGTTTTGCTTTGCATGAGCTCCTGATGAAGAGCAGCCGTTTAACGCTTCTTAAATTAGAAGTGAAATTGGATCGATCGCTGAATGTTTTGCTGAATCCCAAATATAATGTAGAGATTCAGAATATCTACAAATAAGAAAATGGATGTCAAAGATTATTATCATACTCTGAGAGAGATCTGAATTAAACATGATTCCCCCTGAATTCATATTTTCATTTTCCAAATTTGGAAGAATTCTTAATTAATGTATTTGGTTTATTTATTCATAAATACATTTGCCCAAACCAAATAAAATATTGATGTCTATCTTTCAACCATAAGGCACTTGTAGCAATTTGGAGAAAAGGAGAGAACAGTTATGGGAAATTGCCTCCATATTGTCATTAACGTTAATGATGGAAGTAATGAGACTCATCTCCTCGGTTATTCCTCCCATTATCCCTAAACTTTGTTTTGGTGGCATTTTCCTGGCTTATTTTTTAGCTTTTATTCACCTCCTGCGTTTTGCATGTTTTCCTTCCTGTGAGTGTCTACCCCGCCTTTGAATGAAGCCTGCCATGTCTAATCACCTGCACCTCCCTAGCATATTTAAACCTGCATGGAAGGTATTACTAATCCATACCATAGTCATATTATTGGTATCAATATCATATGTTAATATTTTTATTTCTGAAATTAAATTGTGTAGTTTCTATGTTACAATCTTAAAAAAACTAAATGCATTAAAAGGGTCTGATTGCATTAGCCGGCACAAAATATAATACAAATACAAACATTAGCCCAGATCTCCTGACACCACTGTGGGATCATCTTGGGTTTGAGAGCTTCTGAAAGCGATCGGCACACTGCACCCAACCCTTCAGTCCATCCGGATACTCAGTAATTTCATCTTCTAGTTTCAATGTTAAGTTGAGACGTCTTCAAAAGACCTCTTTCCTTCTGTTTAATATGTTTAATGAATGTGGAATCAGAACTGAGCTCCACTTTTTGTGAGAAATAACTGCAATCATTTTTCATAGAATGGAATAGAAAGTAATGTTTCTGTTTTTTTTTCTTCTTGGGACGTTTACACCTTTCATTTGGCTTCCAAACTGTTTAACTAATGTTTCTAGATGGAATATTTTGTGAAAACACGTTGTGTTGTGAAGTGGAAGCAGTTGATTATGTTCAGGCGACAGAACGGCTCGGTGGGGTTCAGGAGCAGATTTAGGATTGGGTTAAAATAGCAAAAGGACATCAGGTGGTTATGTAACTTACTTACGTACGTAACTTAACAATAACTCAACACTTGACATTTGGTTTCACAGAGGACACAAACACACAGTGTTTGTTTGAGACACCCAGCATGACCCGCCTCAGACTTGACCATTGCACCCGACTTCTTCCTCGGCTCCATCATAAATAATACACCAACTAAAAGCCAGCACTTAACAACCATCGCAATAATCTGCTTGCACAGACAACCTGTGCAGACGTTTATTCAGCAACAACAGCTTGGTATTTTCAGGCTATTGAGTGACAGTAGATAAAGCTAATAGGCAACTAACAATAGAATCATACCGTATATTAAACAATAACCGATGGCCCATTCCCTCTCTGTGTACCGGCCCTGAAGTGCACACTCCCTGAAACAATTCTGGATGTTGTTCCCCCATCTTGTATGACGATCATTTCAGGGTCAGCGTTGAATAAGGAATGATTTTAGTGAATAAAAATACTTTACATGTATTATTTAGACCACCCTGCATCACTGTGAACTATTTCTTTAATCTCAACGATGGCTCTATGGCTCTATGTCAGTGTGCTAAATTAGCTAAATTATTTTTGTGCCGTGGAATTCTTCTTCACGCTGTGATAGACCACGAAAATGTAGGCAAAACTGCAATAAATCTTGGACGGGTCGAGGCAGCTCCAGTGTAATCGGAATAAAACGCTTTTTGTTGTTTTCCTGTGAAGCTCAGAGGGCTTTGACAGCCGATTGACACGTACATCTTGTATCAGTCCAGTTGCAGTACCAGTATACAAATACAACTTTCAAGTACTTTCTAAACAGCCCATGTGCAGTTGGGTAGTAGCATATATGTATCACTTACAGTAGATATCCAGTAGATGGGCATTGTTGTCCCAACTATCGCAGAATATTTGCCGTTCTTCTTAATTTAAATTCAGTCTAGAATACTAACAAAGCTTATTCATCAGGGCTGTTGTGGTTCACACTAAACCCCATGCAAGATATACAACAAATTCCTTATATTGACATTCTCGGTGCTCTTTATGGTACAACGATAATTGCCGGGGCGGAATCACGTGAGTGGATCGAGATAACGGCCGAGTGCTCGCACACACTTGGAGGGCTGGAAAGTGGGTCACGCAGCCCACTGAGATTCAGTCTGTGGCGTTCACTGATGTGGAAATACTGTAGGTTTCCGTCATCAGGCTCAGCTAGAAGGATTGCAGTACCGAACACGGCCACTGTGAGCAGGCAGCTTTCTGCGACACAGTCCTCCACAAAGAAAGCCTCGTCTTCACCACATCTTAGTTTTAGGATGCAGCACTGCGGTCACTGTTTGGTGGTGTCCAAGGGTGTTGTGCTCTGGAATGTTTACCTGGGTGTGTCCTCAAGAAAGAGAGAAAGTCCAGCCTTAAATGACAATAAAGCTTCATGCATTTATGCCAATTTGGCTAAATTTGTTTCCCACTTGAAGGACATTCAGTGGAGATGCTCCGGAAACCATTCGCCATTAATGGACGGCAGCCTCAGCTTGTGCACTAAATTGAATTTGTTTTTTAATGCAATTGTTTGGCAGAGTGGTTATTATCAATGAATGCAACATATGCCCATAAAGGCTTTGCTTCCTCCAAGGAATTGCTTCATGATGTTTTTTCATTAGCATTTTTCATTGGCAATTAAACAATTCAAGTAATTTCTGCAGCATTCTGTCGCATTTCTTCTTCCTGTCTGCAGCAAAGCAAAACAAAACAAGGGGGGGGGGGGGGATGCTAAGTGGACGCCTTGTATCCATATTATAACCTCTCATGTAAATACCATATTTTTACCATATTATTTTAATATTTGACTTCATATAATTTTGCCCTTACTATTAATGGCTTTTTTACCAATAAGCCCTTACTGGTAGAATCATATCCCTCGTGTTTAGAGGACCTGTGACTTTGGCCGGGGTCTGGTTCTATGTACTCAGAGATTTGAACTCTTGCAGCTTTAACATGAGGTCAGAGTCAGCTATAATGTAAGGACAAGTAAAAGCCTTGTTGGATGACTGATGGCTGGGGGCCAGCACTTTACTCTGAGCGAGCCCTAACTGGCGGGCGCCACGCTAGCTGTATGTGCCACATGCATCGCCCCAAGCCCACGGCTATAGATGGATCGACTCACTCCTGGCCCCTATGTAACGCCAGGGAGACAGGCATGCCGTCAGGCCCATTCAAGACATTCTCTTATCAGCCATCAACCTTTGTGGTTTAGCTTGAAGGAGGACAGATAGCATAAAGGTTAAGACTGGTGGACTTGAAACAAGAAAAGAAAAAAATCCTACAATAGACCTCACAACTCACAGATGCACCATTTCCTCACTTCAAATAACAGTGTGATTTTTTTTTTTACAATTTTCCAGTATGTAATATTGGTATACAGTGATTTGTATAGCTGCTCTGCCCCTGGGATCCTGTTGTGGCCAGTCAACAGTGAATGGAGAGCTGCACACAGGACCCAGAGGAGAGAGGAGGCTGCAGCACGCAGTCCACAGCCATCAATGACAGCACCGTGTGAGCACACTTCTTACAGCCCCCTTTCCCATACACCGTCACCATTAGCTTCACAAGCTTCAGGTGTACCACACAGGATCTAATATGAATCCAGAGATACGTACTCGGAGTGAGGCGGATAACTTTCCCCTCATTCTTCCTCCTCTCCGATCCGCTGCTCGCTCAAATTCATCCATTCATCCTCTGATTCATCCTCCATTCTCTTTCTCCTCAGGCTTTGTCACTTTGTTTGGGGAATATTTGATTGGCTGGTTTCAACCCTCAGTAGAGCTGACAGGTAGAAAATAAATAGCACAACTTCAAATAGCTATGTCAGAGCATTGCTTGATGAAAGCAGGAGAGCGAGCGGAGAGATATGAAGATGACAGAAACTGGGTGATGCAATAAGACGTCTATTTTACACTCACCGGCCACTTCATTGGGCACACAATTGCTTGTTAACACAAATAGTTAATCAGCCAATCACATGGCAGCAATTCAATGAAAGGCTTCTAGAGGTGGTGAAGAACAAACCGAGCATCGCAATTGAGAAGAAAAGGGATTTAAGTGACTTTGAAAGAGGCGCGGTGGTTGGTGTCAGGCGGGATGCTGATCTACTGGGACTTTCAAGCACAACCATCTGTAGGGTTTACAGCAAGTGGTCCGAAAAAGAGAACATTTCCAGTGAGCGGCAGGCAGTTGTGTGGATGACAGGTCAGAGGAGAACGAGCGGACTGGTTTGAGAGGATAGAAAGGCGACAGTGACTTAAGATAACTCACTCGTTACAACCTGTTGGTATGCAGATACCTCTGAACGCACAACACGTCGGACCTTGAAGCAGATGAGCTACAGCAGCAGAAGACCACACGGGTGCCCCTCTGGGCAGCTAAGAAGAAGAAGCTGAGATGGCTGATGGGTAGTCCAGCAGGATAATGCACAGTGGCACAGAGCTCATATCATCTCAAACTGGCAGGTAAATATTTTCACTGTACTGCAATGGCCTCCCGCAGTCCCACATCTCCATTCCCCAATAGAGAGCAGCTTTGTGATGTGGTGGAACCGGGGGACTCGCAATGTGGATGTGCAGCGATCAAATCGATCAATATGGACTCAGAGGAATATCTCACCTCATCTCATCTCTCATGAGCGTATATGCTTTTGTAAAATCATTCAAAGTAAAGTTTTCTCATGATGAGAAGAAAACGGCTTGAATACCAAAGGCATACATGGCAGGATATTGTATCTATCCCCGAGCACTATGTACAAAGGACGTATTTTTAAAGGTATTTATTCTGTTGGTTTTCGGTTTCATTTATATGCAAACATTAGGAAAGACAGCAGAGCTAAAGTCATACGCCAGACCGGTTACCATGACACCATCCACACGTTGTACACCTACACAAGCCCCCGCAGCTTCTACAATGCAGGCAGTGCTTTCTGTTTCAGAGGTTGAACCTGAACAAGCCGATATTTAAAGATAAATAAATACATTTCAGATCTAATGTACATAGAAATAATCTCTGAAAATACAAGGTGTCACTGGGATCTAATGGCGAAGGTTTGAGGTATTCCTGCTCACGGATTTATTTCGAAGAGCACATAAAGTTCAGTGAACATGCAGAACCGAGGTTGAATGTGGAGATGTAGTAGTACGGCACAATACAACCAAAGCAGGGGAGGCGTAATGATTGGACTGATTCAAGAGGCACATTTCCCCACAAGCAGTGAGTTGTACTGTGCCCCATGAGTCCCTCACCTGACTCTCCGATGAAATATGGGGCCTGATAAACTAGTCAGGAGACCACTCTGCTGCTGGAGGACGGGGAGACAATTCACACTTTAACAATTACGCATTCAGACAGAAGCGCTGTCGAGTGCAGTAAAGTATGAGAATGCATGCATGCATGTATTTGTCTATATGCTTGTGCATGATATTGTGTATTCATGTGTAGGTTTGTGCATATGCGTCCTCTCTCAGAGCTCGGAGCGCTGATTAACAGTGATGAGTAGATGAAGATAGTGAGACGCGACCTCGCTGTCGCTCAGCGAAGAGCGTTCATCCAACTCCTCAGGGAATTCTGACACGTGATGTCACCTCACCGCTTCTGTCTTAGATCCGTGACCTTATTTCACCCTCTTATCTCCGTCACCTGCCTCTCCCATGTCAGTCTGCCTGCCCAGTGCACACGCAAACACGTCCAGGCCCACCCATCCCATCCTGCATATGCACACACACACACGCACGGACACCTAGACAAAAAAAAAACTAAATATATAAGCACGCAAGCTTATTTCTCACACATTTTTTAAAGGGGAAAGCGTTACAGTGGAGAAATAGGTTTTATCATCCTCCATGTCCTCTACAATCCTGCAGCAAAGATAGGTATAAAGTCAGCACATGAGGTCCAAAACCCTGGAGGCGATCTCTCCAAATGGGAGTGGTACCAGGTTACAACGCTGCTCATCCAGAGCCCATGGGAAGAATCACACTGCCCTCTGGTGGCGCATAACGTAAACAACACATTTAAACATGAAGAAAAGTCCAAATATTGCCTCCTCAAATCTATTTGGAATAACTTTTCCTTGACCTCTTTGGAAGATACTGTGGTGTCAAGGAAATGTTTGAAGGAGAATTGTGTTAAGAAAATCCGACAAGAATGTCTTGTTATTGTTATTGTGAACATGGACTTGTTCAGTGGCAGTTTGATATGTTTATTTAACTGTAGCCTGGGCCTTAAAGACATTATTTATTCTGTAACTAGGCTATTCACTTCAAAAAATGAACATCAATCAATTCCTCCACTTTCTGTATTGTTTTATTTATAGTATATTGTTGATTCCCTCAAGTGAAGATTGACAATATTCTGATCTTTAGTAGGTAATTGTCCTAAATAAAGATATACTGGAAGGCTAATGATCCCTCTCACTTTTGTATGCTAAGTACGAAGCTACAGTCAGCAGCTACTTAGCTTAGCAGCAGGAAAAGCTTGGCCTTTGAACACCGTGTATACCACACTGGAGCAAAGGAGGCGAGTCAGCAGCTGGCGGAAAACACGGTCACATGACCACAGTTGCAAAGAACTTGTCAAAGAACTATTCTGTAAAAATAAAAAAAAAACACAAAACACAACATGATACACTGAGTGTATACAGTCTAACATGATGGTGGGCCTCATCAGAACATGACAATAACTAACCCTTGAATCTATTATGATGATAATTTGAATTCAAGTTAGGGTGAAGGGAATATAGTTGACTAGATTTATGGCTTAGATTTATTCAAAAATAACACTGAGTCTTGCTTTTTTCTTGGATGTTTATTTACAGAAGAGTAGTTCCAACAGACAACTTGAGTTGCTATGAGTTTTGACAATTTCCCATATGGCAAAACAGTGGATTTTCTTCTAGAAACCACAAGTACTACCTATCCAGGGATGATATCGCTGAAAAGCAATGTTTGAAATGAGAAATCTGTTTTTTACAGATGGAGAAAAATGCACTTCTAGAAATGTAAAGGTGCCAATCCAAAGCTGCTCATGGCCCAAAAAATAACTACCAACCTATTAACTGCTCCTAGAGTTCAGATCCTACTTTAGCACATTTTGACATGGTTAAGTTCTTGTTCCGCACACAATAACTATGAAGGTGTATCCAAAAAGCAGAGCCCGAGACTGAGCAACACGACCGAAGAAGACACTGTGACATCACTGGACAAAGCAGCTCACCACCAAAGCACCAGAATGCACAGAGAAAAGCCAGAGAGACAGAAATACACTGAGCGAGTTTGTACAAAAAATATATCTATCATGTATGCATAAGGGTTTCCTTGATTTACTTTCCCAAAAGAACAAAATGAGGCTTTGTTTGACAACAAACGGCATGTCACTGAGTCCAATACGCTGGCACGATCCTCTACAGTTCAATGCAAAGATGGTTCACCTGAGTAGAGAAGAGGCAAATATTTTGTTTGAATGTCCGTCAGCATTGAGAAGAACGACCGGCCTGGGAAGGACGTCCCTTCATCCCTCCTCCCTGCTTAGCACTTCATTTGTCTGGCGTCTGCCTTTGTTTTGTTTTTTATTCAACTTTTTTTTTCTCCATATTACTCTGGTTTAAAGTATAGCTGCTACGTGAGTGAGTTCATGCTTTAAACCTTTTACAAAGCGTAGTAATGACCAATATTGCAATTAGCAATGTAAAAGTCCAATTAGATAACATTGACCCGTTCACCACTAACTGGACCACTCGGGGGCCCTGTGATGCAAAATGAAACAGTGAGTCAGTCCTGTCCTCTCTTGGCTCACAAAATGGGATTGTTACAATTATATGCTCTACTTATTAGAAAACATTTGCAGTATCAAGAATCAGATCAGAATAAAATCAACAAGTTACCAAAATGAGGTATACTGTTTGATAAAACCCATAGAAAAGATAAAATAAACAAAAATTAATTATCATCTCAGTGAAATGAAAGCATGAGTATTATTCCTCCCAAAATATTGGATTGTTCTAGCCAACAACAAGACAAACAAAACATGGTGATTTACATGTCATAAAAAGACAGTTAATACAGCTCCTGTGAGGAGAGCATACATCCTTTATGCTGCAGGCAGGTTTTACTGCATCAAGACCGGATGTTTCTACACGGTACCATTCGATTTTGACAGCTACATGGTCACGAAATCCAACTCATGCATCACATTTGTCTTATTGTCTACTTCACTGCCGAATAGTTGTGTCCGTTTTTCAGTGACAAATGAGAACCTTCCATAGCGGAAGGGAAACCCTTTGCTGTATCTTTATAGAAATATACTTACAAAAGTAAAACTTTGGAAATTATTGTCTTTCTAAAATGGCTGTGTTGGATGAGAGAGACCACCTCACACACTTTGTACTCAAAATATTTAGACCTTCACAAACGGGAGGTCAATTTAATTTTTCGGCACAGTGACAACTTACTTGGAACGTTATATTAAAGGCTCACGATTCAGTGAGCTCCATCCGCTTTGCTGTCGTCCCAATGAGCTTTGCTCAGGCTTCAGCTTCTGCAAATGATCAACGGAAGAACCGAGCACAGGTCGATCAGAGCGGAGCAGGAACTTCACTTCTCCCCCTAAAAGGTTCATCAGCATGGCTGACCTGGTCTGAGAGAGGTATGTTTGAGGTATCAACCTGGAATGCTTGTGAGAATATTATGCTTATTTCTGGATTCAGAACATACACACTTTTGAGGATGATAAGAAAAACAGAAATATAGAAGAGTGTCAACAGAGAACCTGGATCAAAAATATAAACACTTTGTTTTGGTGGTTTCTTTTAGCTTACTGCATGTAAAAGGGAAAATTATCTTTCTTACAATTCAATTGTCATCCAAGTACATTTTTTTTCACTTATTTGAACATTTTCCCTTTAGATTGATGAGTTTTCTGCCATCGTTGAGCTGTGTGTCATTGGGAGGTGGTTAAATCTCCAGATTCTCCAAATCTTACTCATCTATCCCCTAAAAGATCTTGCAATTAATGTTTGGCCAAGGTTTGCTTAAACACATTCAATACGGTCCCTATTTGCAGCAAAACAAACGTGTTAATCCCGTTGGGAAGGTGAGTACATACACGGTAAGGTTAAAAAAATAACTCTTTGAGGTACCAACCATGCATTTTGTTAAGAAAATCAAGAACGACACGAGTTTTTACAAAAGACAGTTATGTTGGTGAGAAACATTTCTCTCGTGCACGTCACAAGGAACCATTTACATTTTTGTTGCTGATGTGATTGAGTTGAGCTGGTGAGATTTTGTCGCTTGACCCAGACATGAGTAGAAAACATGGGGGCAGCACGCTGGGAGTCATCCATTCCCTTTTTCGCTGCTGGATGACAAGAAAGCCACCTGAGAGAAGACGAGACGTCACGTACACCAGGGATGGACTCGATGCTCTGCTTGACTCCCTCACTCTGAAATCAATAGTGTTCTTATTGTTGCGTGATCCCAACTATGGCAAATTGGCAAATGTCTCAAAGCCATACTGATGCACAACATCATTTCACTCTCATCCAGAGATACCTTCATCCTTTGTGAAATGAGTTATAGTATGTTAGTGTTTTCTTTTAGACTTTTTGGAACTAACTCAAACTCCTTTTTTCGTCACGATAAACGTGAAACTGCTGTAATTTGAACACGTCTGCCTCCGTCTTCAATGAGCGCCGCAAATCAATAGATCCTGTAAATTAAAGATTAAAGATAGAAGTAGCACTCGTTGCAGGGAGGTGGCACAAGTGTCCTATTGCTGAGGCGGCTACTTTTCTTGCCCATGGTGCGTGCTGCATGTCATCTAACAGACTTTGTGTCAAGGACATTGAGTGTTCAGGTTTTTCTGTAGGGATTTAACAGTGAAAACCACAGATCCGAGAGGAATCCGCAATACATTAAAGCAACGGAAAATTCCTTTGATATAACACAAGAACGTACGAATGCAAGTACAAAAGGCTGTAGAATTAGTGTTACGGAATGATTACACAAGGTGCGAGTTACATAGAAGTAATAAAACCACACTGGGAACTGTCCTGAAAGGAAATGAGGTAGTGTTGTTGATAAGCAGTAGGGATGCACCGGTTCCCCGTTTACACGGCCAAAAACAATACTGAGGCAGTCAATTATGGGAAGCAATCTGATCAACTTTGGGGTCAGTGTAGAACAAAATTGAACAATATTTAAATTTGTTTTTTTTATCGAAGGTATGCAGAAATGTGTGATATATCATGTCTTGCACTGTAGCAAGAGCACAGTTGAACAAATATCCTCATACAACTAGAGTCAAGTTGTGTATGAATCAAATTGAAAACATGGATAGCTGTTCCCATTGGCAAATGATCATACCAGGTTTAAATGACAACTATTGGCACAGTATCACATTAGTACTTCCCTAATTAGGAGATGGTCTACCTGCGTTGTCGTAACATTTGCTCTAGTTCCCCCACCAACATAATCAGACCAGTACCAACATAAACACGCAAATACTTTGATTCCAAAGTGGGATATACACCAATGAACCAGTTTTTTTTTTTTTTTTACTTTTCAATAAGAGACCTTTGTGAAGAAAAACTATTACAACTTGGATACACTTCATTTTGGAGAAGAATACTTTGTACCTATGTACCAAATCGGTATACGTTTCTTTTTGCATTTGAAGTGTTTTTACCTTCAGTTGAACAGGTGTTTTGTACTTGCACTAAATATCCATAGAAACATCCATAGGTCATAAATGCACCCCCAATAATTAGGCACCTGAGACCCCCACACTACAGTCAGGGAATGTGTGTGTTTCCGGGTCACTTGAGCTTTCCGAGTGAGTGTGTGTGTGTGTGTGTGTCCGTTTGCGGGAGGACCCTGAGACAGCAGTCGGCTGCTACCAGACACAGGTGTTCTGCACTGCGGAGTGTGCGGATTTTCTTTAAGGCTTCTCCCTCAGTGCCCCGTTAAAAGTAGCATCCGCACGGCAAAGCCCGGAGGGAAATCTATGGAGCCCGCGTTTCAGATTCTGCACGATGGCAACTCGTCTCCCTCACTCATCAACACATCCCGGGCTCCGTCATAGAATGAATCCACGTGCGACCCAGTGGGAGTAGCCTCCTTTAATCCACTTCCATCTGCTTGGTTAAGTTAAATCTTTTTCTTTCCCAAAGACAGGATGAAAAAAACCCAGAGGAAAAGATGGTCGCATTGCTAGATAATGCATCACCATACACAGGATAAAAATATACGGCGTGTGCCAACCAATGAAACAATGAATTCAAGGACCGTATCAAAACTTTCCACGGAAGAGAAAGGAATCCAATAATGAGGCGCATAACAAAATAATCCCTAGGGATTCTACCTGGGTAAGAAAAATAAATCAGTCCGATATGTGTGTGTGTGTGTGTGTGTGTGTGTAGGGGCGGCTGCTACGGGCACAGATAACTGTGTGCTGCTGAGGTAGAGTGGACAAGGCCGGAGCTGACAAACGGGGCGGAGGACATCCTACCAGAGACGGCCTTCCCTGGTGCCAAAGGGCAGCGCCCGGGCTCCCCGTTCTCCGAACGCTCCGACTTCAGAGCGGAACGCACACTCTTTGGGGAGTGGAAGCCATTGGTTAGCCCCGTGTCCTTGTGTGGTTCTTTGCCCGCGCCCCGTGGCTGCTCCCGGTTTATCGAGGGGGGGCTCCCGGGGCCTTTGGCCGGCGATAGTTTTTCTAAAACGTTCTCTTCGCCTGGTGCGTCTGGGTGACTCGAGGGGGAACGTCTGTCCTCTGATAATGAGGGTCCCCCGGTGGTGGTCGAATCCTCCCCTTCGCTGCCCTCCTCCTCCTCTTTCTCTCTTTCTGGGTCCGCCAGCTCCGAGTGAACAATGACTTCTGCCTCCACCTGGTTGCTGGACACGGATGTACCATGATGATCTTCCATGTCCTGCAACAACAACAAAAAACCCGTCACTTTCACTTTGAGGTTGTTCTAGTAGTTGATCCACCCAGATCACATAAACATTTCATGTTTTTGGGTACAGCGTGTGACGGAAGTTTACAAAAATATCAGCAATAATCAGAACTGACTGTTTGCTAAAACCCTCCACCAACACCGATGGGCAAGTCACAGCTTAGTAACTAACTGTGTGGATTTCGCACATGACCAAAAAGGTGAGTGATGTGTATTTTTTTCCTTTTCAAGAACAAAGTGCAAAAGTATAATTGAGCTGTGTTTCTATCAACTCTTTAATTCTAAGCTTTAACTATTATCATGTCCAACTGACTTAGTGTCAGTGTAGTAAGTGTTACTGCCCTCAATAAAGAGCGCATCCCAAGCAGAGGTTGCATTAGTGTGTGAGGTTGGATGTGATGACAAAAAAACTGGTCACAATCCATGTGTGTGGCGGTTTCCAAAATAACTGAAAGGCGGTTTGTTAACAGAATCCAGGGAAAAATCTTTTGCTTTATTAAATTTGGGTTGGATATCATCCAATTTGTTGGGACATGCATCCTAAGCCTGCATCTTCATATATGAAGCCATCAAGTGCATATCTAGGAACCATGAAACTACACCAGGTTTTTCTTTTTTTAACCCATTACTGTAATCAAGGAGCTGATGTTTAGAACATAAACATTCATTTCAGGTGGTAAATCTGCCCTGATGACTCTCATTGTTTGAGAGAGGATACGAAAGCTGAGCAGCCATGGCAACAGTAAATACGGGGTTTGTTTAGCAAACAGTCAATTAGAAAATGTCATTTGAGATTTGCGACGTACAGCGGAAATTGCTGCTCCAAGACAGGTTTTTAACCAAAACAGATTTCTCATAGAATTCAGTTCATTTGTTTACCGTGCAATTATCAATAATTTGCATGTTGGGAGCTCCATTAATGAGTGTTGGAGAGTCTTCTGTCATGGTGTCTCTGTATCTAGTGATTCTGTTGGCCCAGTCATGACTCACAGAACCATTCCATGCAGCCTGTAAGACAGTGGACGTACCAAATTACAACTAATATCCCTCCATCAACACGTCAAAAAACAAACAAACAAAAAAAAACAGAATATCCAGAGCCCGACAGGAGAAGAGCTCCCGCGCTCGCAGGTTTTTGACCTTGGGATCAGGTGCTGGGGCATCTTCCCCTTCACCCGGATTAGCACTTGCCATCAGGCTCTGCTCCTCGGGGGCCTCGTCTGGCAGCGGGCCAGACCCTGGGACGCCCCCCCGGGGCATCAGCGTCTCCAGCTCGTGGCTATCGCCGCACTCTGGCACGTCGGAGGGAATGGTGCAGCCTCCTCGTCTGTACTGGGGGGTCACAGCTGCGGACTCCAGGCCCCTAGACGCCTCCCTGTTAGGACACGTAATGAGGGATAGTGGTCTGAACGTTAGTACAAACAACCTGGATTTGGCTTTTTAGCTAGTAAGAAAGCAGCTGTATGTAAGTGAACCGTTAAACAAAATACAGCGTGCACAGAGGCGTGAGTAAACCTACCGTGGTTTGCTGTTACGAAAGCTGAAACACATGCAGAGGAGGATGCATATCAGTCCCAGGCACACGCCAACTATGATGCCTGTCACCGCGTGGATGTCCAGCTCTGTTCAAATGCCAGAGAAAATGCAAAGGGATAACAGCACTATTAGAATTAACTTTTTTTGAAGGTGGAGGTGTAAAAGCTAAGACAAAATGCATGTCTAGCTTGAAATACCATTTGGCTCAGGCCTGATGTTATGAGACTACATATTGAGACCTTCGTCTAAGACAAAGTTACAATGATGAAGAAACACGAGGCGACATTCAGCCAGGGACAGCAGACCTTCATTGATATTCATTTATGCTAGGTATCTTTGGCAGCGTGGACATGTAACGAGAGGAAACAGATGGCTGGAGATCTCAACCACCCAGCAGCCACCTCACTCCCATTCCCACTGGCAACACTATTACAGCCTACGTGAACAAAATAAACCTGTTACTCTCTCTCTCTCTCTCTCTCTCTCTCTTATTCGGGATATGGGTAGAACAAAAACACATGTTCAATGCTTATTGCATCAGGAAAGTTTGGTTTTTTCAGATATTTCAAAAAATTGATCTACAGGTTGGAGGACAGCATTTTCACACCAATAATAACAAAAAAAAGGATTAAATAGTCAGATGGGCAAAGAAATAGTGATTATTTTGTTGATGAACAAATGGGTTTGTAAGTACGGGGAGTTTGACTGGCTCGTCGTGGATAATAGTTTACAGAATAGTATTTGTGTTTAAATAATAAAAAGAGTATCTAATAATTAAAAGTAAAAGGTGAAATGCTGCCTGTTGGAATTAAAATGGGTATAATGAGATTGAATGCTTAATCCAAGTGACATGAAAGTAAAGAAAGTGCTTTTGACAGCAATTCTGCTCGGCACAAAGAGCATCAATTCAAAAGGTCTCCCTTGGGGGCGGCCGATGAGTCCGCCACTTTGATACCCACAATCCTCCTCCCGATGGCTTACAAATAATAGCGTCCTGCCGAGCTACACTTTCTCTGCTGGCAGTGACGAATTACCCACTTTACATCAATAGAAACGTGCATGTGGTTGCGTGTCACTATGTGAGAATGCATGGTGAGACTTGTGCCTATTTATGGAAGCCAAAACGGTTGTGAAATTTTAAACCTTCGAATAATTGAAGAGGCAATCTGTAAACTGCCGCCTTCATTTTAGCTTAGAACATGTACGAACTTTTTAAACAGAAAAGGTCGGTGTCGTCTTGAAATACCATATTGTGCATCAATAGTCCCCGTAGTGTCCACTGCAATTACCATAATTCTGAAGGGGGGTGTGAACATCCTTTACGGGTGAAAAAGGCCCCGGCCCCACCTCGGTCGACGCTCCCAGCTTGAAAAAGTAACGGGTGCCGCTGGACAAACCCCGGACTTCCACACTGGTGGTGCTCCCTGGGACAGACGGACAGAACACCGTGGACGCCGGGTGTAAATCACAGGTTTCCCATCGGAGCTTTTTAACGGGATCGTAAACGGCTCAGGGATTTGTGTCCAACGCCTACCGTCCTGAGAGAGGTTTTCCCACGTGTGCTCAGGCTGGCTGAGGTTCCCGCTGAACAAGATCTTGTAGCTGAGGATGATGCCGTTGGGCTCCAGCGGGGGGCGCCAGCTCGCCACCACGGAAGAGGAGTCCACGGCGCTCAGCTGCAGCTCCTCGGGAGGCGTGGAGGGCCCTGGAGGCGAGAGGACGACCGGGTCAGTAACTAGGGCCCAGACATGAGGCCTCACAGCTGCATAATGTATATGGTCTTGGCGGGGGGGGGTGGGGGGGGGATTTGACATGTCGTGTGACAACCATCTGCGGTACAAGAGAGCGGGGACGATACATGGCAGTGGAGAGCCCAACGGAGTGACTGGTGATAATAATAATAATGTCATTAAAAGCGGCCCACTATGCGAGCCATACTTGGCTCTCAGGCCCAACGACTGGCCAATATAAGAAGCAGCTGTTTACCCAAGAAGGAACAGGTTACAACTCTGAGGCCTCACGTCCGAGTAGAACTACACTGTTCTGTGTGTTTTTCGCATGGCGTAGTTGCCCTCGAGTTGTTTGTGAGGGATTCCTTTATCAAGTAAGTAAAAAGAGATTTGAGAAGTTTCCAAACCAGGTAGATAGCATTGCTCTGCAAGTCTCCATTCCTTCCCCTATTAATTAATTTGTTTATTTATACAGCGCCGTTCTAAAACAGAGTTACAAGGTGCTTTCCCATGACAAGCTAATAAAAGCAAATACAATAAATGAAAAGTCAAGTATTCTGTTATAAGCATGTCATAAAGGTCACAAAAATACAATTCAATAAGTGCATTAAGAGCAGCCCAGCAGAGACTCACGGTCGGACAAGGTCGACTCCTCCACTGTGCCGCTGAAGGGTCCCACCTCGTCCACTCCATTAGACTGCACCGCTATTTTATAGCGGGTGAAGGGCCTCAGCGCTCCGAGCAGTATCTCCTGAGCAGAGCTGCAACACGCAACAGCACGGGAGAGTCCCGAGAGTGAGGTCAGTGTATGTGATCTGTGTCCAGGGCTGGCTGCCTTTGTACAGCCTGTTGAACCCCTCTAGCGCTCAATATACATTACTTTGATATTGGCTTTTATCACCTGCATTCTATTTGGCAAGCATGTACTCTACTGTGTTTATTATTGTGGCACATGTTTATCCAAAGAACTGCATATCCTTACTAAAGAGACTTTTGGAATAAATATGACAGGGATGGGGAGGACAGGAAGAATACACGGCATATATATCATTTAGCATGCTTCATTTTGATTACTGTATGAATGAGTTTCTCATAAAGCTACCTCACAAACAACACAACTCAGGGCAGTTCCTGAGGCCTGCTGCTTTATACTTATGAATAATATCATTCTTAAGGTGTTCTTTTCTCGCAGTTCAGGTTTGTTTAATAACTGAAGACGACTTCACACAGAAACACTGTTAAGATGGATTGACCTTTAAAAATACGCACCAGTATTCCTAAAACATTGACCGCAACCTACGGTGATCAGTTTTTGAGATGTTCAAACCTCCGAAAATCAAAAAGGCCATGGTAGAGTTTCCGTCGTTTTCCCTTTACCTGGTGTAGTAGGAAACCAGGGAGGCGTTAGTGGTTCCTGCTGGACTGCAGCGCACCGTGTAGTTGATGATGCGCACATTGCTGAACCGCGGCTTCTCCCAGCGCAGCCAGATGGAGGTGGAGCTGTTGGCCACGGCCCGGATGCTGCTCGGGGGCAACGGAGGGGGGCGAATGGGCGGCAGCCATGACGAGGCTTTTGACACACACACACGTTCTGCATTGTTAGCCTCGATGCCTTTTTTATTTTTGGACAAGACGCTCAAGAACACACACATGCAGCAAGATGAATGTTACCTCTGTCCAGGGCTTTGTCCGTCCTTCCTTTCCACACTGCAGCTGCTCCTTCTAATTGCTTGTTGAATGCCCAAACCCTTACCTCATACTGCCGATCAGGGACTGACACACACACACACACAGCAAAATTATTAAATACTTTACATGAGAGCCGTCTGTGTATTTCCGTTACTTTTTTTCAAGTAAGTGCTTGTCAAAGCAACTTTAAATGAAATACTACACTGCCTGGAAAAGACAGCGGTAAAAAAGCCTCTCTCTCTCTCTCTCCCTCAGGGCTCTCCCAAAAGCTTAGTATACTTGCAAAAACAGCGGAATACTTTTTGTTGAATTGAGTTCTTATTTAGTCACAAGTAGATGAATTGAAAATGAATTGAAGCAGGATCCACTTAAAGCGTGTGACATTCGGAGAGGTCAAAAGCTTACCGAGCCCTTTGAGGAGATGATACCTGGCCTTCTTACGGAGCCTTATGGTGTGGGTCTGCGTCGCCTTTTCTCCATTGTCTGACTCATCGGCCTCCGCCTCTCGACAAGACAGCTTGTAACCAGACGCCGCTGTGTGATTCGGCGAGGGATGCCATGTGACATTGAGTGAGTCCGCTCTGGCTCTGACTTTCAGCTCAGTGGGGGCAAAAATCACTGAAAAAGTTTGAAAAAATTAAACAAAAATGAATGTTGACCTGTTGGCCTAAATGTCATAGGTCTACTAAGCGAGTAAATGGTAACTTCACGGCGAAAAGCGATGTGCCCTCCGTGGATTAGAGCTGTGAAAAACCCCCCCACGTCATTCCCGAGGACACTACAACACAAGCCGGAAATCTGCCTGAAACTAAACGGGAATTTTAGGAATGAACAAATGCCGAGTGCGTCGGGTTCCTTACCCGTGCTGTGGTTGCTGAAGCTGTAGTGGGCGAACGTTTGGTGCTGGGCCCACTCAGAGGGAACCCCGAAGCCAACGCCTGTCCCAGCTGCTATCCTCAGTCGGTAGGCCTGGTTGGCCTGCAGCTCTTTCAGCGTGAACTGAGTCTCGTTACCCCTTACTTCCACAGAGAACACGGTGTCCACTGGGGGAACACATTACGCACTTTAAATATGTCAGCTTTTGAAAATGGTTCCATGGGTTCTGAGCATCTTCATTATTAAGCCAATCTCAACTATAATAAGAAACGGAACAGAACCATAGGACATTAGTATGCAGCTTTAATGAATAACTTGAGTGAAGAAAGCAAAACTGGCTACTGTCTACTGAATAACACCACGAGTCACTGTGTTGGGCTGTCGCCGTCAGGTCAACTTGATGCAGGGGTCACTCACCCTGATCCAGAGTGCTGTACTCAATGCGGTAGCGGGTGACCGACCCTCTGCTGTGCTGCGAGGACAACGGATGCCACATCAGCCTGATGTCTGTGGGGGAGGTGCTGACTATGGACAGCTGAGGAGGCGCACTTGGTACTGAAGGAGGGAATAGAAGGACATACTGAGCGGTTTGATAATGCACATTTAAGGCGTATGCTATAGATGTGCACAGTTACTGGCGGCCCTCTTAACAAAATGCGGATTTCACACAAAAAAAAAATGTTAAACTGATTTGTAGTTCTCCTACAACGTGTGTTGTGATTAACAAACAATGGAACTTCTCTCTTTGGTCACCTAAAAACATCTCAATCAGTGTCGGGTTGGACGTGTGGTTTAGTCCTGTCGCACTAATGAGTCTTTAAAATGTAAATGAACGGCCGACACGGTTTACTCAAACTCTTAATCCAACGTACCATCCTCGAGCATGTCTACAGTAACGGGCAGGGACGGGCGACTGGCACCCATGGGAGAGTAAGCCACCACAAAGAATGTGTAAGCGGTGTGGGGGAGAAGCTCTTTGACGTGATATTCCGTGGTGTCGTTGTTCATGGCGAACTGGTACTCCTCGTTATCCGAGCCTGGAACCAATGAAAATATTCAAATCAAAACAGAAACGTGTTGGACACGTGTGAACATACCCACAAGCGCGCACACACACACACACACAATCACAACCAAATGGAGACACACCCGCGGCACGCTGGCAGTGCACAGAGTAGCCGATGATTTGCTCCGAGTTGTACTCGGGTTTCTCCCAGGTGAGCCGGGCGCTCGTGCTGGAGGGCGTGGCGGCCAGCTGGCGGGGAGGGCTGGGCAGACCTTCCCTCACGATGACCGTCAGCTTGGCGGTGGCGCAGGCCGTGCCCAGCCCGTTGTCCGCGATGCACTGGTAGTAGCCCTCGTCCTCCAGCGCCAGCTGGTTGATGAGCAGGACTCCAGGGCTTTGGGTTTTGACTCGTCGAAACGGCTTGATGGGCCGACCGTCCTTGAGCCAGTGCAACACTGGGGGAGGCTCCCCAGAGCTGTTGCACACAAACCTGGCTGTGTTTCCCCGGGAGAGGGACACGGTCTCCGGGGGCTGGAGAATCACTGGAGGGGCTGTTGGGAGAAGGAAACAAATCCTCCATTTACAGGCGAATCGGATTGTATTTGCACTTTTAAATTGAAAGGGACACCCTGATGAAATTTAGTTAGGTTTCCACCGACAAAAAAAATAGCATCCCAAAATATGTGTGGGTAGGGAATATTACAAAAGATGAAAATTACAGTGCACATTTACAGTGTTTTGGCTCGCTCCGATACTCCAAAGGAGGCAAATCAACAGAGCAGGTGCAGCTAGGAGGACATGGACGGGGGGAGAACATGAGCTGACGCGAGCTGGTGGTGCCTTTTGCTCAAATCACCTTCTCGTAGCAACAGAAACAGAACCATTGTGCCATCAACGTGGATACTTTTATGGATAATGTCACCAATAACAACGCAACGACTGAGAAATGTGTGTGACATTTTTCCTCGTCACTGGGACAGAGGAATGCTGGAGACCTGCTCTGGAGTCAAAGACAACCTGGAAGAGACAACCGGGGCCCAGAAGGGCGATGTTTGTCATTGTGTGATTGCTGTTTATGAAATGTTTCAAAATGAGTTAATAATGCATTAAAGGCTTTCTTAGCAAAAAATACATTTGTATTAAGTGGGTTGTATTTTCTGCTTAAACGTAATGATGCTTCCTTCATTTCCTCTATTTCGCCAACGCAAAAATATGCAGCTTCCAATCAATGCAACCTGCTACATGCAGCAACAGATGTCCGAGGTAAGCTGGCAATAGAGACTACTCTCCATGAAGCAGCACGAGATGTTTAATCCACTATTATATAGAAAACAAAAAAAACAGGTCTCCTACCAGGCACATGCAGCTCGGCAGCAGCGTTGATGAATTCTCTGGTCTTGGGCTTGTTAGCCCGGCACACATAGATGCCGGCATGGTGACGCCTCGTGTCCCTAATCACCAGGTTTGTTGCGAGGACAACCACGTCGGTGGAAATGGGCTTTCCGTCTGATCAAAAGGAGAACGCAGCAGAGAACCACGGTCTCAGATCACAACAGAAGAAACATATTTCTCAGGCTTTGAGTTGCCGGAGTAACAGCACAAAAGCAGCGTATGAAGCAGAGGATTTGACCTGTAATCCCGTAGGTTGACCGACAGAGGACTCTGTGGCGTTTTGTCACGGGTTGACTGAGGTGTCTGCAATGGGTTTTAAAATCCTTCACTGCTCACACTATTTAGCTTCTCTGTCATATTGTCCTATTGTTAAATGCTGTATGTAAAATGCATTTATGCATGTTACGTTTTTGGCATCTGATAAAGGAAATGTTAAACGCTAATGTGGGAAGGATTTGTTTCGCATGACATTATCGCCGCCAAGACTGTCTGTGTGTTTGTGCGTGCGAAACATAAAACTTTGGGACTAGTTGAGAGGAGACGTAGTTTAAAAAAAAACAACACACACACACAAAATCTAAATAGGAGAAGAACGATGGAAGCCGAAGAGCATTGTCGAGTGTTACCTTGTCTGCTCCAGGACACCAGTGGCTTCGGCTGGCCTTGTGCCATGCACTCCATCACAGCGGGGCGGCCCAGCACGACAGTTGCATTCTGAGGGGGGGAAACAATGGCAACTCCATTCAGGGCTTCAGTAGAGTCTATAAGAAAGAAAAGGTAGGTATACTTTGGTATTGGGGACAATGGAATAGTTTTGTGCTTTTGTGGTAGCAGCTGCAGAGTTGCCTGTTGGAATCTTTCGATTGAATGAGAGATGTTGGCGGCCTGGTCCTGACTTCTGTTATTTCCAGCTATTAAAATACTTCATCACAAATAAAGTCAAAACAAATTGGCTATTCAGTCAGATGATATGGCCTTGGTAATATCCCACCTCTCCAATCATCATTACATGTAAACTGCCAACATAAAATACTCTGTTTAAAAAAATAATACAATAATATTTGCACCTCATCGTAGCTGCTAAAACACAAAGCCGATTAAGGCGCTTAGGGAACAACTGACTCTCTGACCTACTCAGAGAGCTGCAGATGACAACTTGAATACAGATTTCTGTTAGCAATTTGCTAGATTACCCCCAAGATCAGATAACAGATTCAACCACTTTAAAAACACAGTAAGTAACTCACATCATCAAAACAAACCAGTAGTTGGGTAATTGGTTTGTGACCGAGAGCAACTCTTAGTGGATGGTGATTATGACCCGAATAGTTGATCAGACTGGTTTTGCAAGGAAACGTGCCGTTCAGCGTATTTTAATAACAGGTAGCAGGGCACATCTGACTCAACCGGCTTTAGACACACACACATGAATAAATAACCCAAAAGGCTGCCTGCAAGGACATGGTGTGTTAGAGAGAGAGGAGCTGATGTTTCTATATGGCAAGAAACACATGAAGAACATAGGGGTTATGGATACGAGAGCAAGAGGGAGAAAAAAAAAAGGACACAATCTTTCTACTTGGTCAATAATGGAATTGAGGCACATCTCTGCTCTTTAGCAAATGAGAATGTTATACAACACATATTAATCATGGGTTGAGGGCACCAGAAACTATTTTTTGTTGAATTAGTACCCAAAGTATGGCTCAGCAGCACATCATGCAAATTACCTCCAGAGAGGGGCCGGGCATTCTGTAGGCGCGTTATGAATTAAACATTGAGATTTCATACAGCAATCCTTGGTTATGCATAAATTTGCCTTGGAGAGGACTGCACTCCTGGGAGAGCCGTCATAGGCTTCTAACGTGGGCGTGATGAGTGTGGGCATAAAGCGTGTAGAAAACTCAAGGTAATGTAAGGAAGTATAAACTAGCCAATTCAAAGAGCCGGTGCACATAAGTACATGGACATGAGTGCATCGACGTCAAGCCTCAGAAAGCTTTGGCAAAAAGTGATGTGCCATTTTATTCGTAGGATTGTCAAGTGGTGGCTTTTGATCTAACGCACGTGTAGTGTAAACGCTCGCAATAGACCGTCAGTAGTTTCCTTCTTGGGTTCCACAACGGCAGCAAAAGAGACTGGGGGGGGGGGGGCACCATGATCACGAGCCTCCTTGTCATGAGCGCTTTGAAAACCCTTTTAAAATTAACTGTGCATTCCATTTGCCGCGCGGCCCTGTGATGAGTTTATGACCAGCTGAGTGCGTGGCTCTTGGGCCCAGGCTGCGGGTAAAAGGTTCAAAATGATCGCCTGCCGCAGGTGCTAAAATATTTTATTTTGTTTCTAAAGTTAGAAATGTCATTGCACTTGCTGAAGTGAAGGTAGTCTCCGGTAAGCAACGATCTCCTTGGAGAAGGGCCACGCTGGGTCAGAATAGAGACAAGAGAAGGTCGAGGCGCTGTGCGTTTTCAACGACTTCCACTTCAGTACAGACATCGGCACAATTACAGCCAGTCAAGTGCTCATTAAGACCAAGAAAGTGAATCACCAAAACACGTTTGTGCTCTGTTGCTACCACATGAACCACCCCGACCCTTCCTCTGTGTTCCCAGAGTAAGAACCAAACATGGCGAAGCAGCACTCAGTTTTACTGCTTCAGGTATCTGGAAAAAAACTCCCAGAAATCTGCAGGTCGGTGGAGACTCTCAGCTGCTTCAAATTAGGATTGACGACTGTTCGGTTTGCAGCTGCCTTTAATTCACATTTTACTACTGTATTTTTTTTTTGCTTAATGTCCTTAATTGTTTTTAAATTTCCTTTTCTTTTGCGTTCTGATGCTTTAATGATTTCATGCGAAGCACTTGGTTGTTGCCACACAATTTTATTTGTCTTATCAAAATGTGTTATAATTTATTAGTAAAGTAGTAGAGATTGAGCCTTGGCTCCTGACAAAATGCCTCTAGGTTTGTAAAAAATGATCAGTGATGAGAGATTCTGATTATTTGGCAGAAAATGAGGTGGATCCTATACAACTATAATTGTCACTGACGTGATTTCCGCCACTCCTCCCTCTTTTCTCGTCGTGTGAAACTGGGCGCAGCTTGCATCGCCTGGCGCATCCCCACACCTGCTGGCAATCAACACTCGCTGCTTAAGAGCTCCAGTTTCCTCGCCGTAGTTGAAGCTCGAAACGTATTTACGAAACGTTACGGATGATTTGTCGAACGGCCTCCTGTGCCTAAGGCTCCCTTGCCGCAATCCAGCCACCGCAGGACACCCCCCCCCAACTCCTGAAAACCATCGTCCATTAAAAACCATATTCACCAACGCGGTCTCCGTGTCTGCTTAACCGACCCTAACAATAATGCAATTAAGGAAATCCTATATAAATACATACATACATAAATGGATTCCTTACAATAATAAAGACTGTTTGTTTCTGAATTGCATAACTCGTGTCATGCTTATTTTAAGTCACAGAATTTAAACATTGAAAATAACGTGCAGGCGTTTCACCGTACGAGGGGGAAATGAGTCCTGTGGATGAAGGGATGAACAAAAGAGGGCTGAGCACAGAAGGCTAATTTGAAAGCTGGCAGTCAGAACTTTTTTCGTGAATCTGTACGTGTTGCAGACAATGAAGTCTGAAGGAAAGGAAATGTAATTGCACAGCACTCTCATTTAATACATTTATTAGAAGCTCAAAGAGCTTTGCATAAAATGAACCCTTTTACCAAGAAATGAGTGGGAAATGTACCGCAATAACATTGCACAAAGGACAAAAGGTTCACTGAAGTTTAACTCGGATTAAAAAGGCAATTTATTTCAATCGCAAATAGTACAGTTGAGAAAAGTCCCCGATCTTTATTAAATGTGAAGTAATCCCATAACTGAACTCTGCTTACCTTTTTGTTTCTTACTAATTAAGTGATTAGGTGAGTAGCTATCAGATGACCCTGTATGACAAGCTTTTGGCTTTGACCTTTTTCCTAATTGTATTCAATGAATTGAGTTGAAAGATGGATGCTTCGGAGCTGTTGTTCAGTTTCTGTCAAAACCTGTTTGCATCTGCCGTCCAGCTGCATTATTGCAGTACTTTAGAATTTAATAAAAGCATCTATCTGAGCATCAATTATTCCGACAGCTGGAATACTCAAGAGGTAACAAAACACCCACAAATGTATTCAGAGTCACTGTTTCCTGTTGCAGTGCAATCCCTGATATGGCGAGACATTTAAAGCATCGGGTCATCAAACCCGCAATGGATTTT
Organism: Pungitius pungitius; assembly: GCF_949316345.1. Classification (NCBI taxonomy): domain Eukaryota; kingdom Metazoa; phylum Chordata; class Actinopteri; order Perciformes; family Gasterosteidae; genus Pungitius; species Pungitius pungitius. Next base: position 18,324,261 of record NC_084903.1, read on the forward strand.
CGGATGATGGCCTGGCAGCTCCCAGTGGAGCCATGAAGCACCACAACAGAGCTCACCTGTGGTGACGGTGAGCCTGGCTTCATGAGAGATCTCTCTCCTGGCCGAGTTGGACGCGACACAGCGGTAGGCGCCCTCGTCCTCCTTG